>NC_143571.1:86248750-86572500 GCF_054136105.1 Typopeltis vanoorti
CCCTCCGTTTTTTGGATTCCCTAAACCATCACCTTCGTTCTTCGTGCACTAAATAGGCTTAATAAAGAACATTACTGCAATGCTTCAAGGAAAAAAATTTAAATTAAATTAAACAGTTAAAAAACTATAATGGAATTATGGGTAATTGTTAGCCAATAACATTCAAAGATTAGCCGTGAACCTTTCCCAGTTAAATGATCTTACATCGGTTTTTTCAGCTTGTCTTCTCAGCACGTAATTTTCAGATCCATTCTCTAATCGAGATTTCTTAGATTAGATTTAAATTCAATTTTTCTTTATAACATTTACTTCTCTGTTTCTACAGGATTCTATTATTGGCTTACTGCTATTTAATTTGTATTTTAACACTATTGTGGTTGGGTTGGGGTTTTTACAATTGATTTTTGATATTGAAATGGAAACGTGACATGAATCTGACATATCGTAGTATCTTCTTTATTTCAGATGTATCTTAAATACGATTGGCATTATGGGTAAAGGTTCTCTGGTTTCAAGTTGCAAGTGTAAGGTTTGCATTTCAATTGAACTGCGTTAAAGTGCGGGGAACTGTAATTATGGTGACGAGAACGCAAATGATAACTGCTCTATTTAGATGGATGCTGCAAGTAGGAATACAGTTATTATTTGTCTGTCTATGTATCTCTTTTCTCTCTCTCTCTCTTGACAAGACTTCAGTTAAACGTATCTGAGCTACTATGCGCAGATCTCGTCTCAAAAGAGATAAGTAAAACAAGAGGAGAGAGAGAGAGAGAGAGAGAGAGAGAGAGAGAGAGAGAGAGAGAGAGAGAGAGAGAGAGAGAGAGAGAACAATGATATATAACTAATTTGCTATTAGAATCATTGCTGAATACTTAGATAGATTAAGGGAATGCGCATTGCAATGTTTGAACAATAAACAGAATAAAGGGAATATGGTATAGAAATAAGCTGATGATGGGAATTTATAAGACTAGATATAAAGCAATATGAAGCAGTTTTACTATTTGGTAGAAGGAGAATAAATGAAGAGTCATCTTTTTTTTTTTCTTTTTTTTTTTTTTTTGAGCTTCATTAAGAGTGTATGTAGCAAGAGAATGGGATTAACTTTTATTAACGAGGAAATGTTAAGTGAGCGGAATATATTGTCGATGAATTGGAGTGCTCTCAAAGTGAATGACTTTAAAGAAAATTCTGACAGTTAATTAATGGTACAGGATGTGCATGTTGTGATGAACCCTAGTATTCCATGAAGATACCTGATTAACAACCATAATAATGCTGAGTTTCCATTTGGTTTATATTGCTTCTTTCATTGTTTTTTTAACCTTACGACTGATATGTTTTCTTATTTGCGATATTGCCTTACATCTTTGTGCTGAGTTGGGAATATTGCGCACGATCTTTATTTTGTATTTGAATCCGTTATCACAAAAATAGATTCAAAGAGGAAATTTGTAGTCTTCAAGAATAATTAACAGACTGAATTAATTTTTCATTAATGTGTCTAATTATCCAAGATCGATTAAGTTAATATATTACAAACAGGTAAATACAAGATGGTTAAAGAATTTGCCACTTACCTCCACTCTGTTCGACGGTAATATGAGTACGTAATAAGGGGTAATTTGTTGTTGGATTTGTGACTGAAGTTACGTCAGTAAACTACATGTGGTCTTCTAGCCAGTTCGCCTTTTACGAGATGAAAATACCCCACCAACTCTGTAATAATAGTGTGCATCTTAAGTCAGAATAGCAAGTTCCGAAGCTAAATCTGTAAACAAGGAAAAAATAATTAGCAGGAATACTTAGGTTTTAATTATTTATTTTTCTCACAAATATTTAATTTTCTAGAAATTATTATTTCTCTTTCAGTTATGGGAAATATATTTTGTTTCTTTGAGATTTAGAACTTGTTATGCAAAATGTAGCTCAGATAATCTATTGCTAAATCTCAGTGTTAGGCGGAGTTAATGGCATCATCTATTTCAATGTTATCTTTCATACTGGCAAATTACGACTATGAACATCTGTTTTAAATTATTATTATTATTATTATTATTATTATTATTATTTTATTCACACAATTGATACACGTCAAAACAAGATATCATATAAATAAAAATTTGTCTGGTGATTCAGAACAATTCAGATTCTACCGAAGAATCTAAGAATAGTCCGTCAGGTAGCGTCGTAAAATATGGACTGTTCAAGTAATGCTGTTTTTTGTAGGTAATATGGGGTCACATCATTGACTTTTAATTGCTGTAAATATTTGGATAGCTTCTTTCAAGTTGCGCCAAGTGCACCGATAAGTATTTTTAAATATTTCTTTTATTTTCACTGTTAATTTCCCTTCGTTTATTTTTATTTTAATATTTAATTATATCATTTTCTTGATTATTTTATTCATTTTTTTCTTGAGCCATTATATTGCATTATTATTGCACAAACCACTACTTGTATATTGCATCAGTATTGCTATATTTTTATTATTATAATTTATTATCAAATCATATAAAAATGAAATAATATCCCTATCAATAAACCCAGCGGCATCAATTAATTTTGAATCTGATTAGTCTACATTCTCTGATAATATTAATTCATTTACTTCTGTGAGTTCACAGAATACCGTAAATAATCTCTAACCTGGATAAACCCTTAGCGTACTAAATATCAGATTTTATCCTTGTGAAGTCTTTTGTAGTACTATTTTATCCATCTATTTAATTAACGATAGCATTTATTCAAATCATAACTGAAATAATTATTAATTATGGACTTTTATAATCGTATTTATTGATATGAGAAAGTGAATTTATTTGCTTCAATTAGAGAGGAAATATTTTCATATCATTATGTTCGTATCATACGTAAAATGGGTTCGAATTCATGGCAGATCTTCAAGGAAAACAATTGTGCAACTGATATGATCAGTAAGTGGAATTAACAAACCCGAATAACGAAAATGCTACTTGGAATAATTGATATTCAAATTACTGAATATGTCAAGAAGGAAATTAATATTTTTTGGAAACTAATACTTGAAAATAATTTCAGTAACGAAACAAAGACAAAGAATTTTTTTTAAAAAAAATGTTGACATCTAGCTAAATATAACTAAAAATGTAATTATGTATCTTTGGAATATTTATCTCGAAAATTCCCCCCCCCCCCTTTTTTTTTTCTTTATATTAATAATATTAAAATTTATTATTTTAGAAAGGTCGCCTTTCTTTAGTTTAAAATTAATTCCATGAAGTCGCAAAAAAAAAAAATAATAATAAAAAAAAAAAACTGAAGATATTCGAAAGAGAGAGGCTTCCTGAAGGAAATGCTAATCTAATGAATAATTTTCTCAGAAAACTGATTTTTTAAAGTAATTTTATTAAATCACTTACCACATTGTAACACTAGTTATCAAGAAAACTAACGGCCAAATTGAATAGAAAATAAAATAATTCAACTAAATTAATTCAAAACGATGTAATCAATGCATTCAAAAATGAAGAAAAGCCTAATTATAATAAATTAAATGTGAAAATATCGAATACTTTATTAAAGTCAACCATATTTTAACATGACATAGCATATTAAACGTGAAACAAATTATCAAAATAAACGCTTTCATTACATTCATGACGTCATTTAAAAATTAAGTATTAAGTTAAATGCAGGCAGGATGCAGCATGTTTTCAAAATGATATCAGAATTTCAGATTTCTCGTCTATAAACACCCATTTTCATCCATGGTTTCAAGATATAATTATGCATTCGACAACTAAGTATATACATACAGTAGTTAGAAAATTATGAATAAATTAAAACCAGATAAATTTTACAATTGGAATATTAGTACTTTTCAGCTATAAATGACAAAAGAACTTCATAATTTATCATGTGAAATAGTTTCATGTAATAATAATAATAATAATAATAATAATAATAATAATAATAATAATAATAATACTTGTCAAGGATTTAGGCCTGGAGTGGACTGTTCCGTCCTTAGAAGTAATTGTTGAATTCTTAAGAGGACGTCCTGGTTTTCTTTTTCCTAATGGTTTGTAATTTAAGGCTTATTTTGTAATCTTTCTGTTTTCATTCTTTCAACGTGTTCCATCCATTCATGTTTATATTTCTTTAATTTTTTCTATTACTGATTCCTGGTTTAATTCTTTCATAATTTCATCATTTATTTTTGATCAAATAGGGTATACTTTGCAGTTTTTCTCATAAACTCCATTTCAGCTGTTTTAATCTTTGTTTGTCTTTTTATTTTATTGTCCAGATTTCACTTCCATACATTAAGACTGGTAGGGCTAATGTACTGTATACTTTTAGTCTGGTTTGTTTTTGAACTAGGTTTGGTTTAAATATAGAGTTAATTACACCTGTTAGTGTTAAATATTTTGCACTTCTTAGGTTTATACGTTTTCATTTTCATATGTAATCATAGATCCTAGGTAGTTAAATGAATTCACCTGTTCTAAAATCTTGTTATCTATTACTATTTTAGTTCTTACTGGATCTTGTCCTTTAAAGGCCATCATTTTTTATTTTTCTGTTGATATTATCATTCCTTAATCGTTGGTTATCTCGTTTAAATATAAAATATCTCTATATAAGTAATTTTCAGAATTTGTAATTATTATTTGTTCATCAGCAAAAAGGAGACAGTTTAAGTTTACAGTAGGAGACTGTTTAAGTTTACAGTAGGAGAAAGTTTAATACCTTGATGGAAATTTTTATTCCATTTTATTATTATTTCAATTATTTTATTTATTTATTTTTTTCAAAGCTTGAGAAAGAGTGATTATACAAACAAATTTCTGCATTTGTTTATAAGGATTACTTGTAGATGAATGCTGGTGATTTGTGATGTGTATATTAGTGTTAATGGTACATTAACTTTGTTGGTATATTTTCCAGAGTTCGTGTTTTAATGTTCTGTAGTTATCTATGTGTTTTAAATTTCTTGGCAGGGTGTTGAGTTGCGTGGGTATCTGATGTGATCTCACAAAAGAACCGTATGAGTTGTTGAAGGGTGTGGGGATGTAGAGAGTTGTTGTAGGTCGTGTTATACGATATGTGTCTCTGTTGTTTCGATAGGTGATGTTGAAGTAATTCCTTGTTAATGTCATGTAGTGTTTCAGGTTTTTAATGCTCAGAATTCTGTGTATCACCATGTGCTTGTCGGATATTGGTTGTTGCGTGTAGGGTGTCCAGATCACTGTTGACACGATTTTTCTGTGTAGTGTTTCTAATGTAGTTAGGTGGCTGTTTGATGTATTTGCATAGACTGTTATTCCATATCTGAGTAGTGATTAGCAGATACCGTGATATAGGAGTTTTTTTATGTTGGGTTGAATAATGTCTTTAACTTGGAAGAGTTTTGCTGCGATGATCCGGAGTTTGGTGTGTAGGTATTCTATATGTTCTGTCCATTAAGGTGGGAATCTATATAGAGGCCGAGGTATTTTGCGTGTATTACAGGTTTGATTTCGGAAGTACCTGGCAGGTATTTTTGTTGTTAATACAGCGGTATGTGTGACAATGTATCGATAGTGATGCGGGGCGTATGATTCTTGGGTTGTGTATTATCAACATCTGTGTTTTGGTGACGTTGATTAAAATTGCGTTTTGGCGGAAGTATGTTGTGATATCATTTAAATCTTGTTGTGATTTGCAAAGAGCTGTGTTAATATCTGTGTGGATTGCTAGTAGTGCAGTGTCATCTGCGTATTGAAATATTTGACTTCTTATGGATATGTTATGAAAATCGTTAATGTATATGTTGAATAGAGTGGGTGATAATATACCACCTTGAGGTACACCGTGTTTTATTTGTATACTCCTACTGTGACATGTACCTATTTTTGTTACTTGTGTTCTGTTTGAGAGGTAGTTCTTGAACCATGTATACAGTGTTCCTCTTATATCTATTGAGTATAGTTTGGTGAGCAGTATATCATGTTCAAGTGTATCAAATGCTTTGGTTAGGTCCAGCAGTATAAAGACGGCGTACTTGTTTTTGTCGAGAGCTTTGTTTATTGTCTCGGCGATGTCTTCTAATAAAGTAATGGTGCTTTTTGTTTTTTGAAAGCTGTATTGGTTTTGTGAGATGATGTTGTACTTTTGTAAATAATTCTGTAGTCTGGTATGTGTTATTTTTTCTAGAATATTTGAGATGACTGGTAGTGTAGCTATTGGTCTGTTGTTCTGAGTATCGTTTCTTTTGCCGTGTTTGTATATTGGCGTAATTACTGCAGTTTTTAGTTGTTGTGGAATAAAGCCTGTGTCGAATATTATGTTGACGAGTTTCAAAAGTATAGAATTAATTACACCTGTTATTGGATAATAATAATAATAATAATAATAATAATAATAATAATAATAATAATAATAATAATAATAATAATAATAATAATAATAATAATAATGGATGATCTGTGACAGCAGTTTTCAAAATGTATAGTGCATCATTGCTATGAGTTACTCCTTAGCCACATAACCCAGGAACCATGAAAATTCCTAATGAAATCACATGATATTACAAAATGAAATTTACACATATCTTCGTTTGTGTATATATCTTCGATTTATCGTCAATTTTTCACTGTGGCAATGTCGGATTCTTCTTTCACACTTCTACTTGTGCCTGCCATTTCCTCAATTTATTAATAAATAATATAAATTGAAATCAGGATAATTGAATGGTAAAACCTAATTAGATGAAATAAAAATTTAAAAGTAAATCAAAGTAATATATTTTGTTTTATATTAAAAATAAAAAAATCAGCTAACGCCTTTTTATTCCCGTATACGGGGAGTAGGCGAGGCCATTTAGCCCTATCTAACTTTTGGAGACTGATTGAGCAGTTCAATCTCCACTGGTACCAATCAGAGATAGATGGCCCAAGGCTATCACTAATTAAGCGATACACAGTGAAGAGAGACCGCTCAAATCTGCCGCCATCTCGTGGTCCCTAACCCTAACACAATATATTTAATGTCTGAAATAATGTGGGTTCTACGGTCGATTTTCTTGAGTTTACAGGACGAAACACCCGAGTTTCGGAGAGGAAAAACCCGCTTGCCCGTGCCAGAGATCGACTAACTCGGGAACCAGTCGAAAAAATTCTTAGAAAAATTTCCTCTAGTCGCCGGCTAGACTCGAAACCAAGTCTTCGTGCGGCCAAGCGCCGTGGTATGCAAACGCCACATCCACTGAGCTACACAGGCTCCGTTTTTATATTATATAAATTGTTTTTTTTTTTATAAAACAATGTTTTATATTATATAAATTGTTTTATAAAATATTATTTTGCAAAATGAAATAGAACGTCAATTAAATAAGTTCGAAGCTGTTATGAAGTAACTAAATTGATAATATAATTGCGTTTAATTATTAAATATGTACGAATTATAATTTTAAAGTAATTTAAAAAATAAAAGTTAAATGCTAATAGAAACATTAATTTTGTGTTGAGCTTAGTTAACTAAACTGACGTTATGTCGATGTAACTATACATTCGTTGGCATGACAACCAAACTTCCACTATAGTGACAGAACCAGAATTCTGTATCTTGGAAAAGCAACGTAATTGTCCTCGTTAGATACAATGTTATAGCGAAGTAAAATGCGTTGGATATAACAAAGCTATTTGTTGCTTCCTCTAATTATGGAGAGAGAGAAAGAGAGAGAATGGTCAATATTTGTGTAGGTAGAACCTCCTTTTCAAAATGGCGGCTAACGAAGCCATCTCTAGTGACTCATCGCAGCTTAGTGTGCGGGAAACTAAAATATGCGTTAATGACTTCCTCCATCTCGTTTCTTTGAAGATGCAAACATAGAGAAATGGTCCATTTGTTATGATGTTGTGTGGAAAAGATAACGATTCATAGCGCGAATTCTCTAGTTCTGCCGAACTAGCGCTACAAGTGACCCTTCGTAGTTATTTGGATCTTATTTCACAAGATTGCAGTCTTCTGCCGTCTCTGACCACTAAGATTTTTTTCCCCCAATTGTTACTTTGCTCAGAAGCCTCGCGCAAAAGATCGATTTGCGTTGGTTGGTTAGAGAGCGTTTACGGCGGGATTAGAAAGTGGTAAAAGTTGGAGAGAGAGAGAGAGAGAGAATAAAAAGAAGAGGGTTTCAGCGTTTTCTATTACAAACGCCAGTGTGTTATCGACACCTCTGATAGGCGAGTTGTTTGTTTTATAGCGTTTGCATAATCTAGCGAGGTACAAGATCACGTATCCGAAATTTTTATGTGAGAAATGAGGCAATAAAATAGGATTAGAAGAGTCAAACAACCTTGGAAAAAATGATAAAAAAGAGACATAAATGTCACTGTAGATGCTTTCACGAGCACCAAATATTACTAGACGTTTTAGAATACCTTTCGCCCTCCCCAAGGATTACTCTCCCCTTTCGTAAGGGTAGTTAAGTGAGAAAGAGAATCTCTGCTTAGAACAGCCAACACCACCATCCAGAACTGCGTTTGTTTCGCTTACTGTTACATTTACTGAAAGCTCAGTTATACAGCATTAACTAGACCTGGTTACGTTATTCAACAGCGATACTAGTTCTGATGACGGATGGGGATTTTAACAGGAAACAGTAAGCAAACATTTGCTGTTTCCAGTTAATCCGTTTTAAAGGAATGTTGAACAGCAAAAGGTACCTTTAATAAAATCTTCTGCTATGCCTAGAAATGAAATATTTCAATCAAACTTTGGTTCTTCCTTAATTTTATTTTCTCTTCTATCCTCACCGCCTTTTTTTTTTTTTTTTTTGAATTGTCTTCACCTTTCCTTCCTGCAAGACAGAGGCTACTCCAACCTGTCGAATTTCATTACTAGAGAACAAAACTCCGAGGATAACGAAGATCAAACTGTCAACTTATATAAGAGAATAGTTTATCATAACTCTCTCCAAACAATTCCTCAGGTACATACAAAAAAGCTGCTTCTATGTTGAAGAGAATACCTTTTCTGAAAGACGCACCCTCTTGTGAGTGACTCGAAGTCAGTCAGTGGGATTTCTCTACTCCAAACATAAAAACGTTAACAGACAATAAATAAGCTGTAATATACCAGTTGCTCTCTTCATTTTTGGAATTTAGTTTCTTTCTCTCTCGCTCTCAGCTTATCTGTCAGATCTTTCCTTCATGCATTCCTGCACTGTTACAGATATATTGTACGATATTTCAGAGCTGTTCTACCCAATCGCCTGGTGCCCTTCATCTATTATTATTAACACGAGGCAGGTTGTGCGACACGATTTACAGGCCAACGAGCAAAAGTCTCCTACTCTAGCTGTATTCACCCGAAGGTAAAAAACAAAAAAGTGGCGGTTCGTGTTTTCGGTAAGTAATACTTGCTAGGCACGTGCAACATCTGGTTGTGGGGTGATTGATCACATTGTTCTGGCCACGAAACTAAAGAGGAAGGAGAGGAAAAAAGTAGACTATAGTGATAGGTTTAGGAAGTTGATCGTTACACACCTTTCTTGAAGCAAACGAATTATAACGAGAAAGGACGCTTTAAGTAATTTAAAACTTTGAACAATTAAACACAATTCGAATTTTTCGCAATAGAAAATCATTCATTCTAAATCTGGACGTGGAATTATTGTTACAAGTTCCCAAACTGAGTTTAAAGTTTCCGTATAGAATGCGACGAAGTAAAAAAAATGATCCACCAACTCGCTCATTAAATGAGTCTTAACCTTTTAGTTTTAACGAGCACAATTTATTAAATTAACCTTTAAAAGACATTTCAGTTTAACAAAACAATTGTTTTGAAGGAGAAAGTTTTGCTGGAGTAATGAGAGACATTCTGCAATATGATATGTTGCAGAACTACTATAGTTTTGAACATGTTATTGTCATTAAAAATATCGCGATCTCACGATTATTTGCTATATATCCCAGAAAAAAAGAGAGACAAAAGATCAAAATAAGACTTACAGGAAATAATATTACAGGAAGACGCAAAATGAAGTTTTGTTGCCTGATGTGAAGAATTCATTAGTGTCTATTCAATACAATTAAAAATAACAAAAAGATTTCAACTGCTGCGTGACTCGAGGACTACGTTCATGTAATATTTGAAACAGAAAACATTGGTTCTGTTTCTTTTTTAGATGAAATATTCGAAATGATTACTAATTTATCAGGGATGTTACTTATATCCAGCACTTACAGAATGATTCTAATAAGCTGCTAATATGGGAAAATTATAATCGCTCTCTATTCAATGTTAGTAAATATAAATGAGATTTCCAGCAGCATGTCAAATTCGCAGATTTATGCTACAAGAAACTGATTAGTCAAGGAATCTTGTGTCATGTATAGGAAACTGAAGTTCAAAATTAACATTGAGAAAAATGCAAATACAACTCAGAGGATAATTACGACGTCGAAACAAACATTGGCATGTAAGAATAAAAAGTCATTTTGCTATTTACAGATTTTTGATACGACACACTCGGACTACATACCGGTTTGGTCTGTTGATTTCGGAGGAGATAACAAAGATAATAGTAATAATAGTAACAAAGATAATAAAAAAGATGATATCTGTATTAAAAATATAGATTAGGAGGACGTGAAATGCAGACAGTGGTAAACAGGAGAAAGAGACTGGTATGGCAGAGATCTATAAACTTCAGAAGGGAGTATTATAGGCTATCAAGTGATGAAAATTTTCTTTATATGGAAGGTGGTGAAAACAAGGGAAATGCCAGAATCCATGGAAGTTAAGTTTGTGTCCGCTTAAGGAAGGGGTAAGAGCAAGATTTTTCTTACACAGAGCTGGGAGTGAATGGAACAGTTTTCCTCTTGAAGTACTGAGTGCATCCACTGTGAATGGGAAGACATTAGATCTGGTGCAGATGATCTATTGTCTCCGTCGATAAGTTCTTCACCCTCTTGGGTAATAAGAAGAATAATATAGAAAACTAGACTACAAAAGTGTGATGAAGTTACAATTAAATATGGTGCGATTTAAAACAGGCTTTCATATGGGTATATCTATCAATTACGAATATACTGTACTTGGTATTGATGTGTTACTTAAAATAAAAAAAAAGAAACTATTTTTCCTACGGATCAACCAATACAACAAATCGATTATCAACAATAATAATACACGTACCGGCCACTGAATTATACAGATGTACATATATAAATGTCCCTTACGCAGCGTATATGCAAAATACTTGGTCATGTGCGTCACCACATGTTCTAGGCAACTATACAAGAATGGTGCTGATCAATAATCGTTGATACTCTTGATCACAATGAGAAAAACAAAGGATCTTTTGGAGCTCGATAAAAGACTTATTGGGGATGACCGTCTGGCTGAAGCCACGATTTTGACAACAGCAGAGCTCACTGGTTTCTCAAAAAAAGTGAGATATCCCTGGTGTTTAATCTGTGGAAAAATAACCCACATTGATTTTCTCAGAGGCTTAATTAGGATGCTAAGTCAGTCTGTCAGGAATGAGATCACCGTCGTCAGAGAAGACTTGTACGGACAAATAGAACTTCCTTCGTGCAGCAACTTACCGAAGCATTTTAATGAAGGCTGTTCCTGACACATATCTCACCGAACTATGCGCAGGAAATTGAAGAGGAACGGTATGGGCAGTTACATGCGTGTACGGAAACCACTGATTTCTGCGAAGTTTCTAATTCAGTGGTTGGTATGTGTACGATATTACTTTTCTGTATGGTGTGCATAGCAAGTGTCTAAAATCACTATATGTTTAACCACTGAGGTAATATGTTATCCTAGCAAGCTCCAAGCCTCAACCAAAGAAGTGCAGAATATCATAAAAAAATAGTTGAATTTCCCATCGTAATTTCTGTAAAGCTTCGCCATTAGTTATCGCAGAAATGTAATTTGGAGCAGCTGTTCTAGCATTTGTATTTGTAGACATAATTCTGATATCAGCATCACATTCATGGAATCCACCCAATACATTTAGAAATGCTTAATATCAGTATGAAATATTTTAAGTGTTCCTAAAGGAAAAAATATTCCCGTGAAAACAAAATTGAATCTCATGGATATATTCTATGTACCCATCCCAAATTTTTATAAAATTCACATGGTTGTAATCCAACAACAACAAGAAGAGCCTGAATTTCGAACTTTTTTAATTGAGCTGCAACCATTTCCATATGTGGTTCTGGTAGAGTTATTGCAATGTTACTGTTATTTGCTAAATGACCAATTAGCGCCATCGACAAACATGAGTTATGGACGAACGTAAACGAATCTACAACGACACACGTTACAGCGATTATACCGGGATCTCACCGATTGAAGCAAAATACATATTTATTTGGCATAACAAATTCTCTTCAGATATTAAATTTAGTCATTATTACTTGTAATTTAAATATATAATATATATAATAATATAATATAATATATATATATAATATATATATATATATATCGATAAAAAATTACAGTTACAACAGAATTAGTTGAAGAAATGGCCACCCACTTTTAGCTCAATATCAAGTGACTGCAAACCCTAATCGTCACAACCCTGATAAACCACCTTATGGAAACAAATACAAAATAAATGTCTTTCTTCGATCAAATTAACCCAACACGTTCAGGATAGACAAGGAATCATTTTTAAACCTCATTCACAATCTCTTCAATAATTATTTCCGTCAGCATCGGTGTACGAGAGTTTTCCGTGAACCCATTGATCTCGTCATCCCAAGAGCAACAAAATGCATCCGCATTCGGGCTACGAAACGTTCATCATTCTCTCAACGCACGTACCCGATTAAAGAATTTTGATGTGAGAACTCGATACACTTCCCACCTGCAAGTGCTATTTATCCAGTCAGTTAAAGCTCTTTGAATAAAACTAATTACATCTCTAAGAGTGTTGAAGTTTTCTGGGAAACGTTTAAAGTAATTGCTAATTAAAAGACACGACACTACCCACACATATAAAGCAGCATTAATCATTTGGGTCAAAAAGTTTCTTGCTTCAACGTCAGTGCTGATTTGTTAAAATATTCCGAGACGTTTTCCATACACCAATGAAATTAGGCTTAACGAAACAACATAGCATCTTTGTTAACCATGATTAACAAAGTGAAGCGCTAATTATAACAAATTTATTATGCTTGTAATATGGCTGGAACATTACTTAAATACTAATCTGCATTCATTTTATTTGTGTTCTTTTAATGGACGTCACCAGAACTTTGTTTATGGTTATTCTCTTTGATGCTCGAAGCTGGATGCAGAGGCTGTTGAGAAGCGTAGGTCTCTGACTGGAACAATGCGTTAGGCTATATTTATTGCGTATTCGGTTATATTTATTGTATTGGATGTTTAACTATTTTCAGGTTATACTCACTAATATATGATTCTTCGTAAATATACTACTGACAACAGATAACTGCTATCATTTGCAAAGTTATGAAGGCAGTAAAATATGTGTTCTTTTAGACTGAAATTTTTAAGTTATATAATAATGATAAAAAACAATAAATTGCGCACTGGCGAAGAAGAAGCTGTTTTTGTACGAAGGTAAATGTAGATCTAAATGACAGCAAACCAGAAAAATCGGTCGGAGAATACTGGGTATTCATAGACATGAAAGAAGAATGGAAGAAGAGATTAAACATTTCTATCACAATCAAACATTATCATTACGTGAAGCTAAGCTTGTTCGTAACAAGTTATATAATTGATTATTGAACATTGATATTTTTTATAATAATTCTAACTTACTTTTATGAGTTTAATTTAACACAATAATGTAGACATTTTAATTTTATAGTCATTTTAATAATATAATAAATTAACAAATAATAACTCATTTTAAATTAATAAATAAGTATTAAGCATGTGTTTTCGTTTCTCAAAGGGAATATGTAGCACTGCTTAGTCCTAAATTTTCGCTAATTGATTGGCTACTGATCTCCACCTCTTTCATCAAGAACTTAAAAAAATTCAAAAACAACTGAGGCAATCTCATGTGACTGATTCTAGCTATTGTTATGTCGTAATGTCGGGTGATTTCGGAAAAATGTTTACTTACATGTGTTAAGGATCGATTAACTTGGGAAATGGCTGCAAAAACGTTTAGATCTCCCTTCTGTTGGCAGCTGGAACCTGTAATGGTCTTTAGCCAATCTAGAATCAGTAATGTTATTACACAGATATCTAACAGAGTCAGAACTTCGACAAGAACTAACACAATCAGAACTTCTACAAGAACTAACACAATCAGAAGCATATTTTATCCTTTTTTATTTTTTTATTTTATATCTTATTCCTATAAAAAAGTTTTTTTTTCTTTCGAGAAAAAATAATTCAGCAATTTTTTTTCAACTTCAAATCCTGCTATTTGTTCTGATTTATATTGTTTAAACAAGTAATGGAAAGAAAGAGTGACACTTGTACTATTAATAGAAATACGTACTGTAAGAGTCAGGAATCATCAGGAGCTGACGTTTGCAGTTGGTGCATAGGATTATCGTAATCTCAAAGAAGGCTATTACCATAATCTCAATTAGCAGCATCACATTACATGAGATTCCCATGACCGTATGTAGTATGATGCCTGAGCAACAGACGATGTTGCATTTTTGTCAGGCGAAAGTTTACTTTATATAGGAACAAGCTTAAAAAAAAAAAGAACGAAAAAAATGCAATGTCGAATTCATTCTGAACATATAATAACACTTGAGTGACATTGATATTCGGACATTGTTAATAAGTCAATGAAGATGATTTCAGGCCTTGAATAATAATAAGGTGAAGGTATTTTTGAGCATCCCTTCCAAGCATGTTTCGATTTACATTTTGTATCGCTTTTTTAATCAATATTTGTTTCTCATTAAAAATGCCATATATAAGTTACTTGTAAATAAATTTTACTGAAATGCGCCTCCGTAGTCTCATAGTAAGATCCTTGAATGTTAGATTGATAAAAAAAAAGATTATTTTACGTTGAATTCCAGCCACCGAGAGAAAGAACTTTATTTAAGCATTTTGCAGCCAGTTCCCGAGGTTAGTCGATCATTAAAACAGGAAATTAGGGAGTGTTTCGGGAACCCACACCTTTTTCACTCAATAATAATGGCTAGGATTGGGAACATCAGATAGCCATAGCTATCCGTGTTCCCTAATTTTCCAGCAATGCCAAAGGTGGTGATCGGTTGCCAACAGTAATGTCAGTCGGAGCATTTGCAGATATCTGAACAGCATCGCATAAAATTGTTACAAAAATAAAGCCTTATTTTGCAACTGTTGTTGGTCGGGCTTAGTACACGGGCTTGCATTATACTGTTGTCAAAAAATCATCAAGTCAAGTCGAACTCTTTGAAGCTATATCATTAATATACTCGTACGGAGTGTTCCTATGTAGAGTTCAAGTTTAATGGTGATGATGGCTAGGTACGAATTTGAGATGTACTTCACAACCTTCCAGAAAAGCAGTAGAGGTCTGAAACTTCTTTGGTGCTGGAAGTTTTGTGATCATATTCCGTATCCTTCGTTTCATAGACACTGGGTGGTTTCATTAAAAAATAAAAAATAAAAGAGGAATTAATTTTTTATTCGCAACTGGAGGATCATCATATCATCACCTGCATTTGTAATTATATTTGGACTGATATCATCAGTATACTAGATTGGAACTTAGCTCCTGAATTAATTCATACTACAGTTAATAATGATAATTATTAATGGGGAAAAAATAAAGGAAATCATTTGCTCTTTTGTTTTTCTAATCCTAAACTGTCTCCGATAATAGTTTCAGAAAGTCGAAATCGAACATAGTCTTTAATTTTTTTTCTTCTCAATTTTAGGCTTTTGTTCCTTAAAACAGCAACTTATCAGTACACCTCAAACCCAGCAGTGTCCTCTACCGGCTAAACGAATAAGCTGAAGTGACTTAGTACAAGATATTAATTTCCAATATCCGATAGACTTATACTGGGCCACTCGCAAAAGCTGATGTATGAACATTTATTATTTCTCTGCCTTCCTCGAGGCAACTTTAAATATTTTCTGGACTTAGCTTGCTGTCTATTTTTATCAATATTTCATCAGCAAGTATATAAGCTGTTTTTTGTTTCCTTTTTTTGTCTCGTCTTTTGATGTGCAGGGCTCATCTTTCTCCCATAACATCACCTTACGTCTCCTGGCTCCTCACTTTTCTCTTTTCTTCATAATATGGAAGAATTTATTTCCCCCTTCAGCAAAGCCACTGATAGGAAGCGGCAGCACCATGCTTGTAATTTCAGATTACAATAGGACGCGTCACTTGAAAGTTTGGCTCGCTCCTCTGGAGGCTGGGTGAAGTAGAAGATTGATTGAGCGCCAAGTGGGAGATAATAGCCACTTTCAGGGCGTGTTCATAAATTATTTCTACTTACAACGAATGGAAGATGCAGGCGTAGTCTGTGGCCTATAGAGAAAAACACAACGCTGCCCTCTTCGTTAACAATGTTTGTTGCTGGTGAGCTCTGACTAACCTTCCTTTTGCCATTCGGAATTAAATCCAAACCAAATAGGATTCGGAAGAGATCGATTTACATTTGTTCGTTTGAATAAACATCTTTTTAGAATCTGACTAGAATTATTATTTTTTATTTCTTGCGATACTCGTTTGATAAAAGAAATAAATGTAAGTAGAAATGAAAGCTTAAATATGAGACGTATAAAACTAAGACAATCATTCAAAATTGGAAATTAAATCTAAAAATATTTGAAGAAATAATAGAAATAAACAAGCTATAAATAAGAAAAGAGAAATGACAATCAGGAATTTTTTCTGAATATTTTCCTTGAAATTATCATAGGGTTTATTTCTGGGTGCTCAACGTAGGTTGCATTTTTTACCTAAAATCTTTTACTTACAGCCTTCTGGAAAAATCATAGTAGTAAAGATTTCATTTCCACTGATCCTCAAAATAAATAAATGAATAAATAATAAAAAATAAAAATGACATAAAATAAGTAAAGCAATAAGAGGATAACTGGGCTACAGTTTTAACTTACCCAAAAGACATATATGCAGCATTTTAAGTTATGAAAACTGGAACAATCTTTCTCACCAATAACTAAATCAACCTGTAATTTTTAAAATGTACATTTAAAGTTAATATATGCAATTAATGATATATGATTTTAATTTTATTCTTCCTAAGTTGTCTATTATCTGACTAGTAGTATATACTAATGGCGCATTATTAACCAGTTTTCTGTTTTTGTAAAAGCAAATATACGAATTTTACTGAAAAAAAATTCTGCCATTTCAGCATGAGACGACTGAATCAATTTTAGTTGAAAAATGCTCATACAGGTTTTTCTCATCGTAGGTGGCATTTGAATTCTGATTTTTCGAAACAAAAGACAGATGTCGTCACTGCGAGACCTGTATAATGATCAGCGAAATGGAGTTATTCGTCCCATTAGCTTTAAATGAAAAAAAAAATTGTTCTAATTTTTTAAATACCAAATTAAGTACCGTATGCCTAATTCCATCTTATACTTTTAAAATTTTCACGATATTTCTAGTTGATAAAATTATGATCACTTGCAAGTATAGTTGCACCATTTCTTACAATATTATAGACAGAGATTGACCACAGTAGTTCGTTAGCGAAATGGTAATCTCGACAAAAAGGGGTAAAAGCTATAGAATCAATATCTTATATGGACTAGGTTATAAATTCTACTCTGGATAGCATAGTTTAACATGGTCCTGAACATATTCAAGATGCAAGACAGCAGCATCAGATCTGGAGATGAAAATTATCGACCTACTAAAGACTTCGTCAAACATTCTCTACTGCAAGATTCAAACATCTCTCGCCTTGCCGACTTGGGAGGCAGCGCGAAAGATTTATCATCCTGGCCATCACATGCTGACAACTTAACAACAGTTTGTCTCAATATGTGATCTGTATTTAATGGATTTAATGGCAAAGGGTTGAAAAATTCAAGTTTAACAGTCAGAAACCGAACGACAGTAGACATGTTTAACGGTATGGAGATGTTCATTGTCATTATTAAAGGAAGATTATATACTCTCTCCCCCAACGAGTTGGGTTCAATAACCTGTTGGGAACAAGTAACTTAGCATCATAGAAACTTGATTAATACTGAAATAAAGTGATCACTACGTATTATTTACCTTATTTATTTATTTTAAAATAATATTAGATGCAAGATTCTATGTCAGCCCCACTTATGAAAGATTGTTAACACATGAATATTAGTATTGCGAATGGACTAAGAGTTGAGTAATGTCGAAAATATTCTCTAGAGACCATATATGGAACATTTTATTCTAATAAGCAAGGGGATGGGCCAATGTTACGAGATAAAAAGTATCTACCACCTGGAGAGATTTACACATGCGCATCTGCTTGTTGATTCAAAGTTACTGCTTGTGGGTAGGAGAGCGGAGAGGTTATCCACTTGGCGAACAAGGCTGACAACGTGGGTACCAAAACTGCTAAGAAGCAGTTCTTGGAAATAATTTTGTACTTTCTTTTTTAGTAGTTGCTTAGTAACAATAAGGAATAAATCTTCGAATGAGTTTCAAAGTTCGAAGAGAGTAGTGAAGCTTTTTTTTAGTTCGTTTTAAGGTGGCTTATTAGAGATGGGGAGTTAATACCTGAAAACTCAGGTATTACCTCCCCATCTCTATTTTCTTGACCTTGAGTTAATTGACCTTTAGTGCATGAAAGTAGAGGTAAAACCCTCTACTTTCTTGCACTAAAGGTCAATTAACTCAAAACCCTGCTGAAAAAATTATTCTAGGAGGTGACTGGAATCAAACCAATAACAATTTTGATTGTAGTGGGCTAGCATTATGACATAAGAAGCACCTAATAGTTTGTTTAATAACACAAAGTTTACCAATAGTTACATATATTAAAACCTACTATTAATATTAATATTAAACAGCTATTAGCCTTATAATCATTTTTAAACATTTCCCAAATTTCCTGAATCTTATAGGAACATGAGAAGAATCTTGTGCTTATTGGCCTTCGGCGGAGTGAACGGCTTCTCTCTCTCTCTCTATTTCTCTCTCTTACCCAATCAAGGCCGTCTGGTTGAACTCGCTGTGGTGTCAAATTTTTGGGAATATTTCAGGCAACAGATAATTTTGTTTGTTGAGTTTACCATACATGACTTGGAAAAAAAAAGTCCCATGCTTTGTCTACAGAATAGAGTACTAAAATATTCTTTAAGAGTTCACCCTTTAAAAAGTGGGACTGACAAAAAAGGGTTTTTATATTGTTATTTCTACTTTAGACATTGTTAGATATCGCCTTGTATATACCTGATATTACAAGGCGATATCTGACAAATGTCTAACCTGAAGTTTAACAGTTGTTGCAAAACGATGACAAATATCGGTTTCAGTGGTGCTAAGGCTCTCGTAACTGTTTAGCATGCAGAGTTGTCCGAGTACTTTAACGAAGTTCGTTGAAGATGATATTCATATTGGACTTCTTTTCTCGATTCAAGAAACTCCGTTAAAGTACTCCATTAAAGTATTATTTCATTTACATCAGTGGTTCATATTTCACATGTAAGTTGTTAGGACGTACTTTCCAACAATTTAATCATTGCCATGTTGCATTGATGTATTACCCTAAATCAAAATCTGATAATACTTTCTAAATTCGCATGAAAATCTGAAAAAAGAGATATCATTAATATGAGTATTCACAATTGCGAATACGGAATTCAGACTAGAGACTACAAATATGAAAGTGAATAGATGGCATCAATGGCTGATTATGATATTAAAAGGAAGGAACTTGACGTTTACGAAGAGCTAATTTAAGTTATTTAAACAGAATGAGAAAGGGAAGGCTTCAAAAAATAAGTGTTCGACCATGATGGCAAGAAAAAGACCCAGAGGAAGACCAAGGTCTAAGTCGATTAATGCAATAAGAAGTGCCTAAGAAGACCAAAATGAAGAAATGAGAATATTGAGTCCTTGCAGATCTGGAGAAAACTTGTTTATAGAAGGTTAGTTATAATATTAACTTTTCATGTTCAGTATGCACAAGTTGAGGGTACATTCGTACATTCCAGGAATTAGATGAAGATGAATGTTTATATTTAATATTTCTTACTGCGACATTCAGGAATCTGGGTTTTCTAAAGCGAAGGATATCTGGTGAGTTTTCTCACTTTTATAGCAATTTATGGATTTTTAACTTTCTCTCTCTCTCTCTCTCTCTCTCTGGAATCTAAGCATTCTCTCCCAGGATACGTACAAATGCAACATATCGGTTGAAAGAGTCAGACAAAAGTTCAGCAAATAATAGATATTAATGAGTCCTTAGTCTGAAATTAGTGTCATGTCTCAGAGTACCCCAAAGCGGCGTGGTTGAAGATATTACCAATTCCAAATTATCGGGTTTGCTCTCTTTCAATGCGTCTCGTTTTTAAATGTACCCCCATTAACCATAATTTCCTTATTACAGCTCTTTGATTACATATCCAGAAGAATTAATACCTCCCCGAAGAGTAGGTGTGTAGATAATCTCAAGCGCATAAGAGAAGGATGAAACCTTAAGGTAGGAAACGAAGGTTTTGTGAGTCTGCCATCTGTGTCTAAATGGAAATGCCATAATTAACTGATGAGTTGGCTCTTACAAATGCTTCTCATGAAAGCTAAGATTATCGACCAATCATGTGATAGAACAGTTGCGTATACCCGAGGTTATCGTGGTTTATGCCGAATTAACTTAACTTCCTGGAGTAAGCTCATCATTGAGATGATGTTTTCGCGGTCTACAAGAGTAACTAGAAACGATTTCAAACAAATTTATTCGATGAGTTTTTGGTATAAGTTGTTACCAGAAGTCGCTGAAATCGAAAATTATTTAACGGCCTTCTTTTTAAAATATTTGTTTTCAAAAAATCGTAACCTTAATGAATTTTCTGAATAGTTTCGTATCATAATTTTCACGATGCTTATAAAGAAGTGGAAAACATTCTCGGCATCATATTTCAGAGAATTTTATTGTGTTTTTGTATGCAATGCACAGCATCGAAATCTCTCTCTCTCTCTCTCTCTCTCTCTCTCTCTCTCTCTCTCTTTCTGCTACAGAAATGAGGGATGCTAACGTATTAGTAGTATTATATAAGCTTCTTTTGTATTCCACTATCCCACTCTTTTATGCACAAAGTAACGATACTTAGAAGAGCGACTCGTTAAAAACCATCATTTATTTTTTCGTATTGTCTCTTATCTGTTAAAAAAAATAGTGGTATCATCTTATCTGTCGACAGATTCCCGTCACTGCAGCCACCGCAAAAAAATAAATGACAGAATGGCGGAGATAAAGGAGCTTAATAATCATAACAAAGGAATAAAAGACACAAAACTCGTCGGTGTACTCGTTCCGAATAGTTTCAGATGCTCACGGTTACCATGACAACGAGAAGAATAATTACCTCGAATCAAATATCTCCATTTCTCAAACAGGAAGCACAGAATGAAAAAGCCACGTCATTAAGACCTAATGAAATATTTGGAAAGTTTGAATTTAACTATACCCAACTTTGAAAAATGACAGTATTTAGTCTCATTACTGAAAGCATCCGTGTAAAGGAGGTTGTTATATTACAAATCAAGAGCATTTGACCGTTGACACCAATTTACTGATACATATTTTAGAATGCTTCATCATGTATGTGTTTCACACTGAAGTATAGACTGATATAAAAAAAAAAATTTTTTTAATTATAAGCAATGTCAGGTTTCTAAGATGATAAGACAAATTCGTATTCCGGGTAGATTTGCTTCAGACTAAGAGAACCAATCGAGTATGCGCATATTGTAACCTGATCTGAGCTTTATTCCATCTGTTATTTGCTTATTTTCTTTCTCTTAACAAAAAATTCCACTGCGAAAATAAAAAGTGTTTCTTTTGATTATGTTTATTTTCTCTCAGTCACAACTAATGACCCTTTTATCGGAGCAAAAATGACACTTTCTGAAGACATAACTTGCTCCATCTGTAATAGGATTGAAGTGAGTTCTCAGTCAAGAGCGGATTGTATATACTTTACCATTTTTCACTATGATAGCTATATTTAACATAGTGAAAAATTGTACAGTATATCCCATCCGTCAGCTGTGTTTAACAATAGAAAGAAAATATTTATTAAGTTTGTGGCTAGAAGGCTAATTTATAATAGTCAATTTTAGAAGAAAATATTATCGTAAAACAATATTAAACCATCCGAAGTGCACTGTGCATTGTGTGAAGATACAGCAGTGAAGATACTTCAGGCACAAACTTTAACAGTCTTGAAAGCGTCAGCGAATAGAGTCGCAGAAGCCTGTTTGTGGGTCTCAGTACGTACTTTCTCTCTCTCTCTCTCTCACACACACGCACACACACACACACACACATGCATATATTAGGAAAAAAAATAGAGTTGTGCAATTGTGATGGAGAGTACATTGCCCACTTAGATCCTTAAAATTCACATTGGCAGTTGATTGGAATGTAAAAGCAGATCTATAATTATCAAATATATTTATACTTTTATATTTTCCTGTTGTTTAGTCCCCAGGCCATCAGTATAAATGTTGGATAAGGAATATAATAAGAAATTCTTGAACTAATCTTCCATACTCATTGAACAGTTCCTGTTTGAATGAGTTTGTTCAAATAAATAAATATATTTTTTTTTCATTTTCTCTGTGAACTCTAGGAGCAAATTAATTCCCAAAGCAAAAATGTTGCCATGGTGCTACGATTCGGAGAAAATCACGTGAACAAAAGTCAGTGAGCCTCCCGAAGTTCACTTTAATCCCAGAGATGTTGATGGAAGAAAAAGTGGCACTACGGGATTTTTCTTCTCACTTGTGCTCGGATTGGAATTTCCGTCCCATTTCATTACTCTTTAATTAGCGATAAAAGGCGGAATATTCCCATGTGTAATTTAATTAAAATTTTTTAATTCTACAAATCTCTGTCTGTTTTTTACTTTTCTTCTAAAGTTGCAATTACATCTCGTCTCGCCGATAATGGGGGGATGTTTCCACTTGAAACGATGGAGTGTTGACGATGTTTTTCACAAACTTTCTCCAGTAGCGAGCTAATGAGTTGGAATCACGTGTAAGGCATTGCAAGAAATAACACAAAAACTTGCACGTGAGTTGATCGCCTCCTTCTTTACTTATTTCAGCATTTAACGAAACAGTAAGCTGCCAAACGAATACCCCAAAGGATGGAAGAAACAATTGTTAAAAGAGACACACGCCTTCTTAAAAAAAGTCTAAGGAGGAAGTACTTGAAATAAGTAGTACTCCAGCTGAGGAATAAAAAAACGTGATCGTAGAAAACAAATAACTCGAGATGCTGCAAACTAACTTGGAACTTGTGAGTGTGGTGTAAATAATTTCTATTAAAAATCAAATGACTAATGCAATCAGTGAAATATATAAATGTACTTATAATTTGAATTCTCATCAAGTAGATGTTGTCATCGGAAGAGAATCTGTCTTTCCTTGGAAAAGTAAGGAAAGACATAATATGGGAAAACTGCGTCTTTCCTCTGAGTTCCAATTCAGTCTAGGCTGTGAAGAACCTTTTTAAGGACGTTTAAAGATCATTTAATTAGTTTCATATGAAAGTGGTAGCGGTTTTATCTCAATGGAGGTAGTCTGAAATGTATACTTACATAGATTTTTTTTTTCATGCCGGCACAAATTGACATATTCTTGGAGGAAGCTATTTGCTTTCTGAGATATTAGAAGCCTACATGACTTACTCAGTGTCGATGTTGTCCTTTAGTTAGAATGATCTGGGTTCGAATCCCATTTAGTATGTAAAGAACCGTTTTAAGGACTTTCAATTAAAGGTTAGTTAGCTAATCTCATACGGGATGATAGGCAGCACCATCCAATCGGTCAACCAAGAGACAAAACATGCTGGCTTCACCGCTTATTTCGCTGTAGTTTTGCAAAGAAAATAACAACATTTGAGATACTATGTAATGAAGCACGATCATCCATTCTCCGTCTAGTTTAGTCAGATATTATTCTATTTGACGTTTGTTTGCGGAGAAGCTATATAGAGAGACTATCCATCCCATTCCTGTTTCTGCACTGAATGATTTATCAACTAAAAGCTGATACAGATGACTTTGAGTTGAATCACACACAAAATTATTTCAAAATTAAAAGTTAATTATAAAGAATCTCTAAACTGGGCTTTCCCTGTGTTCGTAACGTAGCATATAATTATCATTCCTAAATTTTTATTATTTAAATTAATAATATACTGCTTTAAAATAGGCTCTGTTGGTTCAGATTGTGCATTGCTTTCATTTGTCTCAGAATATAATACTCAAAAGAATTCATATTCTGTGTTATCAAATTTCATCACGTCTTTGTTTCTTCTACGTTGTTGTCTGGATGATACAAAGGTATAATCAAATTTCAGCTGTTCATTTTCCGGTCTCGCCAAGTAGAGTCTCGGCATATTTCATCGAATATGATTACATTTCGTTTCGAGTAAAAGTAAACAAAATCTACTTATTCATAAGACCTTCACTACAAATTAAAATTTGAACTCCGCTGTCTAAGAAGGGACAAAAGTAAATTTTCATTCCTTATTGCTGATAACAAACAAAATATTTAAGTGCTAACGTTCTTATAATTTCCTCTTAGCCCGTTTCGTAGGCTTACAGACTAAAACCTTTTTACTCAAAAAAAGTTATATTAGAATAATCCATCGATTCATCCATGCATTACCATGAAAATAAAGGAGAAAACAAATTTTATGAACTGTTTATCATAGTTAAAGAAATCTCTTAATATTGGAGAATATACACACTCGGGGGTGGTTGTCAATGGATTAGATATCGGTAGTGGTATGTTTAATTGGATACGAGCGAGTGAATGAGAGAGAGAGAGAGAGAGAGAGAGAGAGAGACTGTAATCGAACACTTCTGGAAATAAGAAAAAAAAATTCAATATGATGCTAAACAGATCCAGCTCTTCGACGTTTGCCATGCTCCATTAATCCGAATGGCAGGTTTG
This sequence comes from Typopeltis vanoorti, assembly GCF_054136105.1. Taxonomy (NCBI): domain Eukaryota; kingdom Metazoa; phylum Arthropoda; class Arachnida; order Uropygi; family Thelyphonidae; genus Typopeltis; species Typopeltis vanoorti. Next base: position 86,273,853 of record NC_143571.1, read on the forward strand.
CACTATCGGCCCACAACTCTTATGACAGAGATGAAGTGCGTCATAAAAAACTGCGCAACTAACTGATGCCAATAAAGCATGTTAATGCTACGGATTAAACGAGCCAGTCACCAGCGACTTTCCGTGTTTTTCTTGGGTAATTTCATTCTTAGAAAACATTTTCTTTTTTTTATTCATCTCAAGACCCACAAGGGTACCTTCGCATCCGGCAATATTTATAGATTTTTCACTTCTCATACGATCTTCAGTTTCCTTTCACCCCCACCAAGAAAAAATGAAATGTTCGAAGAATAAATATCTTCAGCTAAGTAGACACGCGTGTAAGGTTTTGTGCTGCTACGATTTTGATGCCATGCTTCAAGGCGCCAATGTAAATTGTGTTGGGACTTATCAAGCATCCAGACATCGAAATCTCTCAAAGAAGAATACAAGGGAGAAAAGAATGGAACGAAAATAAAGCTGCTTAGATCGTGAAACAAATACCAAAATTTGAAGTGGTTTCAATGAGACGTTAGATTGCGCTGATCAAATCACAATCATGTTTTCACTAGCAAGAGTTACGGCTAACATTTGGAGAGGATGTAAATTATCCCCAAAAGGACTATGTTATTTAAAAATAGCAAAATTATAATAATAATAAATATATTTCATAGAATACGAACTTTATTAAAAACAGAGTATAAAATAAAATAATATTTAACACTTCAAAATGAGGCAAATTATCAAATTCGCAATAAGAGACCCCTCATCTTCCCAATTAGACGGGTTTTGGTTTGAGAGAGTTACGAGCGAATCGCTTTTCGACATTTATTTTACTCTTAATATAAATCATAAATAATTTATTTAAAGAATACTAGATTACTGACAACAGTATAGCCTCATTTACTTTTTTATATAATGAAATTAGTGATTATCATAATCATTCTACCAACATTCGAGGTCGGGGTTTTACACTTTTTCTTTAGTTTCCCTTTATTTCTACTTCAATGTCATTTGTCCATTTCTTCTTTATATTTGTAGATATTTATCTATTATTGATTTTAAGTTTTTTTTAAGCATTTCTATGCTTATTTTGTGTCTTGGTGAAGAGACGACTGTCCTTCGTAGGAATTTCGTTTGTCTGCTTTCTATGTGTTCCTCTGTAATTTTATTATCCATATTTGATTTTAATACAGCAGAGATTGTCTTAACAAAGCTATATGACGCATATTTATACATTCAATTGAACTTAGGTTTGTTTGCAAATATTCGAATTTTTTCACATCAGAATTACAGAAGAAGAAGAAACGATTATCTTCATGGGAATACCTACATTCATCATTTTACCTACACTTTGGCCGTTATTCCTACAACCTATAACCAGGTCGTTCAAATTCTATCCGTAGAGTAATTCCGCAAGGAGCTTTTCCAGAAAGTTACTATCTTCGAAACTTTCTTTCATTGTATTGAATAGGATATTTTATGGGACTCATTGCAAGGTGGTTACTCAAATATTTCCCAGTTACAGTGATTCTGAAGTTTATTGATGGTTTCCCCCATTTCATCTAATAAATGATGAGAATGTTCGATAATATCTTATTTTTTTTCAGCAAAAGTGTCGAGCGATCGCATTTCTCTTTTTGCAATAATAACGAGCGAGAGGTATGTTGTCATGACCTATTCAAAAGGCTTTCATCCATGGAGCAACTGGACAAAATGTCAGTGCTTGCATTATGTAATAATTCTGTGATAACTAAATATTCTTTCGAAAATAGGCATTTAGCCAGAAACATGTTTTGCCTAGTTGCTCTACGATTCCCTAAAAACTCACAAAAGGGTGTTATAGAATATCGGTTGTTCAAACTTTTCATTAAATGGAAAACGAGGAGAGGGTTAGGGGACATCAGTGGAAGTTAGCTTTGTGTGTGGTTAAGAAAGGAGTGAGAGTTAAATTTTTCTCTCACAGCGAGTGAATGGAACCCTTTGCCTTTTGAAGTGGTGAATGCGTCTGGTGTGAATGAGTTTAAGAGAGGATACGATAGCTGGTATTGGTGATGTATGGCCTCTTGCGATGAGCTGTTGACTACCTGGAGGTCTCTAATAATAGCAATGCTCAGATCTGGTCTCCCGGTATCCGAGGTGATGCAGGCGCACAAGAAAGGGTACAAAGGAGATTGTTAAAGATGATATCGAGACTGGGGAAAATGTAGATTATGAGGGGAGATCGAAAATTTGTTGACTATAGACGCTAACAGAAGGAGAGGGTAACATGATAGAGACCTCGAACTTCAGAAAGGATTATGCAGGATGTCAGCAAATGGAATTTTTCATTTTATGGAGGATGGACAGAGGACAAGAGAGCATCCATGGAAGTTGAGAACGAATTCAGTCAAGAAAGGGATGAGAACTTGATTTTTCTTCCATAGAAAAGTGCGTGACTGGAATGGCTTGCCCTTGTAAGATGTGTGTGCAGATAATATGAATGAATTAAAAAATATGCCTTGTGCTGTGAATGATATGTCCCCTCCGTTCATGATTCTTTAACTCGGTAGAACTCCTTATAATAATAATTATAATTTTTAAAAAAATTATTATGTCTTGCATACATATAATGATCACATATATCACATATAATGATCACTATATAAAATTATAGAAATTACAAAATTTAAAAATTCTAAAAATTACATACATATAAATAATAATAGTATTTTTTTAAATTCAATGATTTTTATTATTAAAATTATGCATTTACAAAACATATTGTTCGATTTTTTTAACAATGAATTTCGTACAAATTTTCCTTTTTTTTTTGTATAATGTATATTAGTAATAGTTATTGTAGATGATAATTTATAGTTTGCAGTTGAATAAGATTATATTTTTAAGAGTATTTATAGTACAACACTAAGTTATATATATTTTACAATTTTTGCTTTTAATATATTTAAGCGCTGTAACTACAACACTTAAATACAACAAATCGTTTTTTTTTTCTTTCTGTTGATCTCGGTTGAGATGTAATGTCTCAGTTTGAACCCTCGAAGTTTTTTAGTAAGCTTATCTGAGGATTACCGGTTAGATAACCTTTATTAATTTGATTGCTGTGTTGGTAGTAGACTGATGTTTGAGAGGTCAAATGAACGACCTGAAAGGTCTGATCAAAGTGAAATTGCCGTATGTTTTGGTGTTATTACATCTGTCTTGATGGTTCATATTTATTTTTATTGTGGTCTTCTTTTTGAACTAATTAGACTTTTTTTTCACTGTGGCAGCCTTTCTATGTCTTCTGAGCTTTCGATTTGTATCGGCTTTGAAGTTTGTGACTTCCTCAAGAATATCTTGGCATCTCTGATCCACAAAAATTGGTAATTTGTTTCTATTTTTGCTTTTCTTGCTAAGTACAACAGATTCGTTGAATGATGTTAAATATTCGGATAGGAAGATTGATGTATTGTCTTGCAATGCGCTCAAGTCCTTGGCAACTGCTTTTTTTTCTGTCTGCTGGCTTTTATGTGATTGTCTCTTGTGGACTTGCTTGTAAGACGAACTATGACTGATGCAGGTCGTAGCAAGCCTTGTTTTTTGCTCTTCTTAGGCATCCGATTTACGGTAATGTCGTTATGCTGTAGAGGGATGTCGACTGCATGGCCTAATTTTAGGCCATGCAATAATAATAATAATAATAATAATAATAATAATAATAATAATAATAATAATAATAATAATAATAAGAAGAAGAAGAAGAAGAAGAAGAAGAAGAAGAAGAAGAAGAAGAAGTTAATAATAATTAGGGGATATTAGAATTAAGCATGGAATGTTCCAATATTGAAGGGTATTGGCACCCAATAACCTTCAGTATTTCTTTGATACCCTTTATCTATGATTATGAAGAAAACAAAACTTGGATGTGAAATACTTAAATAAAAAGAAAATTAACTCATTACTAAACACCGTTCGTATTTTCAGCCAGGACATCAAAAATTGATTTTTGATCGGGAGAAATATATAAGTAATTTCAGAAAACGAATGTAGGAATGTAAGAAGCCAGTGACATTCTTTGCTCAAAAGTTAACAATAAACAGCAGTGGAATGCATTAAAAGTGTCAGTAATATTCTGAGAAGAAAACTCAATGGATTGACGACAATTCGAGCAATAAACTCCTGGGTTATGTGAGTGATCCGATACACAGCTGGCATAAGACTGGACAAAAGAAGACCCGAACAAAATGGACCGCAAAACTCGAACATTAATGACTGTGCTTCATGCATTACAACCACGAAGTGATGCTGTTCGGCTGTATCTACCAAGAGGAATAGATGAACGGGATCTTCTGCAAGTGAGACAGATTGTTGAAGAAGAAGAAATTATTATATATATCGACAATAGCACTGAGCACATGCTTTAAGCCATTTCACAAGAGGGCCTTCTAAAAGCAACAGGAAACCAAATCTGATTACAAAAGGGAAGCAAAATAACCGATATGTGCGCTGAAAGAGTAAACCCTTGCATGGCTAATTTCTTCGAGACACTAAGGAAAAAATTGATGTTACCAAGACATAGCAATGGCTGCAAAATGATATTTTTAAAAAGAAACAGAGATTTATTCTTCTAGCTGCTCAAGAAAACGCATTACAAACTAATGAAATCAAAATAAAAGTTGAGAGCATCGGTAATAACAATAAATGAAGATTATGTAATGAGACTGCAGAACATGATCAGTGACAGTAGCAAGATAGCTCAAAACCTGAGGATAAATCCGCCATGATCAAGTGACCAAATAATTCATTGGCATATACGCGAAAATATAGTTTTCCTACTTCTACAGGGTGTTTCAAAAAGAATGTCTCGATTTGAAAATTATATATCTCTGCAACCACGAACCACAAATGAATGTGACTTGTACCATGTGCCCTATCATACCATACGTTATTATATCATAATGAAATATATTATATTATAATATATTTTATTATATTATACCATATCATACCATATTATGTCCAATTACCATTCATTCTTTTTGAAACATCCTGTATAATTGGTGGTAGCATAAAGCAGAGATAGTATTGCAAAACGAAACAGGGACAACTCTCTGGGACTAGAGAATACAAGCTAATCAGCCTTTTGAGCAAATAGACCTGACATTACAATTATTGAACATCGACAAATTTGAATTATTGACATCGCAATAACTATTTAAGTATTTTAAGGAATGCGGAGAACCTACCAGGGCTTCTGACCTAATGTTCAATCCACACCTTATCGTTGTGCACCAGATTAGGTATCTACTTGGATACGGAACGAACGAGGATGGGCTGGTAATTTGGGATTTAGTCAACATCAACGAATTGACCACATACGATATACAAAAACCGGCATTACTTGGAACAGTCCATATTTTACAATGCTATCTGAGAATATGCTTAGAAGTTTGGGCAGAGTCTGAATTGCTCTGTATCACAAGTCAAATTGTTGTTTTAATGAATCTTGTTCTGACTGGTTTCAATTGTCTAAATAAAGTCATCATAATAAGGAAATAACAGTACGAATGAATGCAATAAAAGTTATATTTTAATAATCGATTCTGTGCTTATAAAAACAATAAAGCTTTCTTTAAAACATATTAATGTTTCATTTTCTAATCAAATTTTCATTAACTGAATTTGTAAATGCATTATAATGAGAACACGAAGTTGGAGGGTAGATGATTTCAATGTGTATTGCCGAGTTTAAATTGTGCCGAAAGATTTTATCGGATTGGGGGAAAATTTTAAAATCTGAAGATAAAGACAAATTAAATTCCCAATTATGCAAAAAAAGAAATTAAAAATGACAAAATATATAAGCTTGATAAAAATAAAACAAAAGAGAAATCCTCAGCCCACCACGGTACAAATGTATATTATTAGTTTAGTAGTAACCACACAAAAAATAGCAGCTAGCAGCTAGATCACAAATTCACACGGAGATAAGAGACAAGGAATAAGAAAAGTATCATTGATTATATTATTGTTGATAGTGATGTTTTCCCACTAGTTTAAGACAATAGTGTACAGAGGGTTTGAAATTGGAAGTGAACACCATTTAGTGGTGAGCAGGATAAAATTGAATTCCATATTGAAAAGAAGAGCGTGTAAGTTTTGAAATAAATCCAAGTTGAACAGCTATTAGAGGCGAATTGTAGACTTAAATACACAAACACATTATTGACGACAATTATTACACATACACATTATTAATACACATTATTGACGACAGAATGAAAAGGCTTGAAAAAAAAGAACCAAACCTTGGAAATTCAGTGTTAAACCCTGAAGGAAACATTGCTCGGTTCAGACAGAGAGACATGTGGTGAGGTTGTCTGCAAGGATACAAAAATCGGAACGCCATTGGATTCAGGAAGTTAAAGAGACAGTCAAAGAAAAGAAGAAAGTATATCAAAATTTATTTCCAAGCAAGGCCACTTCTCCTCTTAGTAAATACAGAAAAAATGTGGAATTCAATCAGGAATATATATTAGTACTTGAAGTAGAAAGTTATCAAAAACCTGAAATATGGAAAGGCAGCTGGAGTAGATGATATAGGATCATAAATAGTCAAATATGGAGATTTAAAAGTTTTACAGTGGCTACATTGCATAATTTAGAAGGCCTGGTCAGAGGGAGGAACTTCAGATGATTGGAATACAGTGCTCATAGCTACCATCCTTAAAAAAAAGTGAAACTCAATGTGAGAATTACGGAGGAATTTTTGTGTCTAGCGTTCCTGGTAATTTATACAAGTATATATGAGAAAGGGCTAAGACAAATTGTGGAGGGGAAGACTGGAGAAGAAAAAGTTGGATTCAAACCAACAGAGGTTATCGCGATGAGATTTCACTTTAAGATAAGTAGTTGAAAAATCTTAGATATAATAAGGATCTATATTTAAGGTCTGTAGGTTTGGAAAAGGCATATGAGAAGGTGCCTAAAGGGAAGCTGTTCAAAATGTTTCAGTTATATGATAAGTGTGACACCATATTAAGAAATACTTATTCTATATTTCAGTTGCAAATCAGCAGTTAGAATTGAAGAAGATACTGGAAGATGGATTGATGTTAAATCAGGTGTGAGACAAGAGTGTATATTATCCCTACTGTTATTCATCACCTAATCTCATGGTGGTATGGCCAGTTAAACAAAATGGGAGAGGAAAGGTTAGCACAAAACAACTGTTGTTTACCAGGATGACAGGATAAAGAACCAGAAGAAGACCCAAATCTAGGTGGATTCATAACGTAAAAAGTGCCTTAGAAGACTGAATTATAAAGCCAGCAGTGTAAATGATGGTGCGGTGATCTGATCGTTTAGTGGAAATCGCCATCAGATAGCAGGAAGTGAAAACTAGTTATGGGTTATTATGAGCCTCATGGTTCAAGAGAAAAATATGTTAAGTGGAAGTTGTGTTGTTTTGAGAGTAATGGGAGTAATTATCTTAATTAATTAGCATTATAGGGCCTTTCAGCGTTCATCGAGTATTAGTGGTTTCTTATGGCAAGAGATTCTAACATATAATTTCTTTCGTTTTCTTGGAAATCAAAAACGATGAGACTTCGAAGGTGTGTTTGAATTGTAACATGTAGTCATATTTCACTGGCAGAATTTTTGTTAACCTTGACAGTGTTCTCTTGTTTGTGTTTTTGTGGTAATATAAAAGTGTTTTCAGGTTTATATAAGGAGGTTGGATATAGGTATTGCAGCCGGATTGACAATTAAATTTATCAACCACCTTAATGGTATGTCACATGGCGTTTTCGCCGACTACTGTAGTATTTTAAGAGCAGGTTCATTCTATTTTTTTAGTCCTTATGATTCATACCTCTCTTTTTAACTTTAGGGGATACATTAAATAAGTAATACATACGGAGGTTTTAAATATTGAGATTCCGAGCTAAATTTTATTTATTTTTTCTATAAATAGCTCACTTAGTGACTGATAATGTGCAATAAAAATACAAAAAACGTAATCTGTTTGGATGATTTGACTACTTGAGCACAGTTCATATGCATGATTACGAATACAAACAGATACCAGGTTTTAACGTGGTCACCTGTTGTGTTCCCAAACCTGTCGTCATTAGATTGAATCAGAAGTTAAATGCAGGTTTATTTTTAAATCATTGCTATGCCACACTCTATTAAAGACATGCTACGCGAAAAAAAATTTCCCTGAAATATTGGCATAGGTTAATAAGTATTAAGAAATTTAGTTATTGCATTGTAGATGAAAAGTCGTTGTAGATGAGTAGTGTATCATTTTCAGTGTTTATTTTTTTTGAAAGAGTTGTAAAGTACAATAATTCGAAAAATAACCGCTAGTATGATTGACAATGTACTTAAGTACAAGACATATAAGTTGGTGCTTTTTTTAGCCAAATCACTCCTTCACATTATACAATCTTTTCATTTAGGTATCAATTTCTATTTTTACCAGCTGTATTTTTGTATTTAATACGTATTAAAATGAGGCTATTTATGTTACAGGAAAGCAGCTGAATTAGAAGCCACAAAATGGTTATTGGCGCATGAGCAGCAAGCAGCTGATTATTAAAAAAAATGCCGCTCCCCAAAACTGACCAAGTTCTTGTGTTGGGTTAGTCACGTGCGATATTAATAGTGGATAGCAGATACGTCTGCCCGACTTCACCCTTATCAATCATTAACCCAAGCCCGAGAACGCTCGCTAGCGTCCTATGGGCGCAAAATTGATTGTGCCAATACTGTTGGTGTGTTTTCTTCTTGTACTTAGCTGTCTCTATCTTTTATCTACTCCATCATAGTGGTCTACTGGTCTCCTGTTCTTCCACCCTCCATGGGCTTCTCCTGAATATCCACAATAAATGTTTATATGAACGTACGAGTTTATAAATGCATGCGTGCGGGAATAAAAAATTATATAAAAGTGGTTTCTGAGAACGTGTAGACGGTTAAAGCTTTCAACGCTTTTTTCAATGAAATTCCAGTTATAGGAATGCAAATGCAAATATTTCTAGTGGGGGGGAGTATCCCCCAAAGACTATTTGAATTTTTTTTCAATGAATTCGATTAATTCACTCACTCACTATGGTTATTCCTTTTTGCTCATGTTGTTCCTATCTGTTTGCCTCCCCCCCCCTCTCTCTTTCACCTCAATATTTCGTACAATTTCTTTCTTCTATTTTCACTTCTTTCTTCACTGCCTACTTCGGAATAATTATATTTATAGCATTTTTGTTCTTCTTTTACTTCATTTCTTTTTATATTTCAATTCAAAGTTTTGCCTTCTCTCTCTCTCTCTATCTATCTATCTATCTATCTCTTTTTCACTATTACTTCCCCCCCCTTCTCTCTCTCTCTCTCTCTCTAGCCTCATGGTAGTCAGTTGCTAACTGGTTGGGTTCGGTAAAAGAAACTATAGTTACGCAGTCGTTGTATTTATGTCTGCTAATTGCTTGTGTTTTCAAATATGTGAGCCTCCGTAGCTCAGCCAGTATAGACGAAGCTCTTTAGTCGGAAAGACCTGGGTTCGATTCCTTCAATGACATGAGGAAGATTCATCTGGTCACTTTCGACTAAAAGTGAGTTAGCCGCTCTCATACGGAAGTATGGGTTTTTCGTCCCCAAGAACAAGCAAACCGGCCCAGTGAACAAAGACAGATTACAGTCATGAATACGTCACAGTCATATGCCGGTCCCAAGCCGGGATAAAATTGGGGGTTTGGGGAAAGCAGTGGTGAACTACCCTGTAAAAAATCCCAAGGGGAATACTTTGTGGGCAGATGCCTACAAAGTCATCTACAGTCCGAAACGACTGAAAGGGAAAACCAGGACTCGACTCTGTTTGCATGTTACGCCAGATGAAATACCAGAAATAAAAATCTGCCATCAGTAGGTAAGACAGGTTAACTCATCTTAATTTGAAAATTATTATAAAGTTTTCCTTACCTCCTTACATTGAGAGTCGAATGAATCCAGTTACTTCGAAACTAAATGATGAATGCCCATAAGTCCTCATGAATACGCTATGGAGGTTCTGCAGTCAAGAAAATGACGAGCAATTTCTAGTTCGGTTTGAAAATTCTAAATTCGAATTCATTCTAAAACGCAAGGAATTTATAAAGACTTTCCAGACAAAGATGAGTTATCCGATAGATTTAATTTTTCAGGATAAAACCTCCCAAAAAACATTTTTTTCATCCCACAAATAAAAAAAGCTGCTCATACACGCTGTTGTCCTTAATAGACATAATTCTGGAATCACAGCCTGAGTTTTTGTTCCTATAAACAGAACCAAGCTTTGTATCCTCTTTCTCTCTTTCTAGCTTTCCATTTAGTGTCCCTATCTGTGAACGTATGAACTTCTACTGTTGACATTTTATAATGAATGAGAGAAATGGTACATCCAAGAAAAAAATATTCCATGAACGTCTGTGACTATATAATAATGCTTGGAACTACAGAATAGCACTACAAAGAATAAATAATGAATCCTTCGCCTTCTCAATACATAGCGATTGTATTGGAGAATGGTTTGTTCCGTGTGGGGTGGGTGAAGGAAAGAGAAAGGGGGAAAAATTCGGAATATTTTGAATAATATTAGTGAAAAATGAATGAAACTTCAATTTATGAAAAATTAATTTCGTAACAACTGAGAACGATTATTTTTGTCATGTTAATCTCAAATAATTTATTATGCTTTTATTCTAAGAAAAAATAATCAAGATCAGCAGTACACTCCCGAAATAGATAGAGATATAGAAAGTGTGTGTGTGGGGGGGGGGGATAAGAACACATGAAGCACTATAATATCCGCATTCTCATTTATCTCCATCAAGTTTCCATTCTCATCTTTCGTTGTTCAATTTTTGTATTGTGCAATAGCCGTCTTTTGAAACGGATGCATCCCGTTATTCAAAACGTCTTTACTGAATGGTATTCAAACTACTAAGAGTACGGCGTCGGTTGTTTTTAATTTTCTCACTTAATTGTATGATGTAAAATTTGGTATTAGTGCTTCTCTAATCTTCCTTAATAAATCCCTTGAAAATTCTTTCAGTCAAGGAGGAAGCCGATAATTAAGCTTTAAGGGAAGAGAGGCAAGGATGAACTTCATAACATGCTCACTCATTCCAGTTATTTATGGCTTAGCAACATCTATAAAACGGAACATAAACCAGCAATTAAACTGTCCTTGTGAGATGTGGTTCACGTGTTCCGAGATCTTAAATTTCAGAAATAATCACAAAGTAGAAGAGTCTTATTGTGGATTGCGGGTTCATCGAGTAAAATCCTATATCGATGCTTTCAGACACTAAAGTCTTTTTAACTTAATCCTAATTGACTAAATTCTAAAAATCAAGTTTCCAGTTAAGAATGTCGAAACACCAGAAGCTCTCTCTCTCACAGTAAGCTTAAGCTCGTCTCAGTTCTGTTTAAGCCGTTTTTCGAAACAAGAAGATGGCAACTTCACAGAATCAGAGGCACATACTCTCTAATTTATCCCCAGAGCGAGTATAATATCTCGATTTTAGTCATTCAAGCAGTTTCAAATCCTTTACAACATCACATGTTTGCAAAACAAATTAATTACTTTGGCTCATAATTTCTGTGTATGGTTTTCGGTGACTTCAAGAAATTTAACAAACCCCCTTTCCATAATAGTAATAAAAAATAAAGAACATTTAAAATTTTCAATTCATATTACGTCAACTAGCTCTGTATATTTACAATACATAAGGCCGAGGAAATCTTTGAAATTGACCCAAATGCTAAAACCATTGATGGTTTCTGTAATCGATTAATATTAAATACCACTTTCCATGTCCGCTCATCATTTATGCTAAAACGCAAGTGTTGGAATGGCATAAACTTATCATTTATTAAATACCTTCATCAGAATTCCCTTTAATTCAGGATTTATTAATAAATGCATGGAGGATCGTGAAGAGCAATTAGGTCGCTTCGATTGTGCAAGTCTTATCAATGGCAGACGAACAAGAAAGCGACGATGCCTCTTTCCAAACAAAATTTTATAAAATAGGATTGCGGATACTGAAATATCTGAAAATCAGAAGCTGTTTTTACTGTGATTCTGAAACCTAGTTTGACAATATGCAGAAAAAAAAAATGCGTGACGTCATGAATGTGTCACATGATCCCGAACTTACTCGACAGGGTTTAGTCTCCAGTTGAAAGCTCTGCAGTGGAGAAGAAGACTACCAATGTGCGTTCTTGTCTACGAGATGCTGTAAGTACTTCCAAATTATATCAGACATTATAAATAAATAAAGAGTTTCACGTATACTATGCATGCAAAACAAAATTGGCATAACATAAAAATAGTGATCCCTTATGAAAATCATCTCGCTGTCTGTCACTTCGGCTCCATTACCTATTGTGAAATATGGCCCCAGCGACTAAAATGACTGCTAGCGGTAGTTTGCATGTCCGAGTAAAGCGAAATGTGCACAATAAATATTCAGTTTTGTTACCTTCCAATATTTTAGAAAGCTATCTGCCTTAAATATTTTAGAATACTTCTGTCGCACAAAAACTATCTTACTCGCTCGTTGCTGTTTGGGTAAGAAGGAGTAGATTCTGTAAAATGGTTGAATATTTTAAAGCAAGAGATGGCCGCGATGTTCTAGAGAATTTTGATAATTTAGAAAACTCTTCAGCTCTTTTAGAGTCAACTTTGTGCCATAAAATTGCATTGCTCTCCACATGGCGTTCCTTAAAATAAATATTACTTTTTTTCCTCCCTTTCAATTTCCGATCTGTCCTTTTCTTTTTTCCCATTAACTACATTCACATTCGCAATTAATAGATGTTCACTGAATGAACCTTGATAGCGCTTAGATCTTCATGGTACAAATGAGTAAAGATACAAGTGAAATACAATTAAAAATCCAGCTAAACCGTTTGAATACTTACATTCAAAGAACGACGAGCCAGTAATGTACAGCATACGCCAATCGGTCTTCTAGGATTGTTTGGAGGGAATTGTTACCAAAGTTAAACTCAGTAATGTTGAGAGATCTGATTAGTGATTTCCAAACATTATTATTATTATTATTATTATTATTATTATTATTATTATTATTATTACGTGACACCTCGGGAGTCCAAAGACTCATCGAGAGAGGGCTCCTACTCTACAACTCACTCACTCTCTCTCTCTCTCTCTCTCCACTACTCAATCCACCAACTACAACGAACCGTAACTACACGAATGTCATTTACTGCCACCACTAGTATTTTGTCAGCCTTTTCGCTGGAGAGCTGATACGCTAACCACTCGGCCAGCCAGGCCGGCAACACTTAGATAAGCCTCTGATTTCTGAAGAGAGGAGCCATATGAGTGAATGACTATGGTACACTCTTTGATATGACATGAAATGAAGTTTTCAACAAAACAGGACATTGTGGACATTTACTGCCACCACTAGTATTTTGTCAGCCTTTTCGCTGGACATTGTGGAGGACATTGTGGACATTGTGGACAAAACAGGACATTGTGGACATTTACTGCCACCACTAGTATTTTGTCAGCCTTTTCGCTGGAGAGCTGATACGCTAACCACTCGGCCAGCCAGGCCGGCAACACTTAGATAAGCCTCTGATTTCTGAAGAGAGGAGCCATATGAGTGAATGACTATGGTACACTCTTTGATATGACATGAAATGAAGTTTTCAACAAAACAGGACATTGTGGCTTTCTAGCACAAATCACGTCATTCACTCCAATGAATGACGTGATTTGTGTTAGAACAATAATACACCAAGGCCCAAATTAATATTGTATTCACGTCTCTGAGATGTTACTTCTTTTTTATTTTAAAATTTCTCCAAGTCTATGTATGATAAGACACAAGAACAAGGAATTCAGTAAACACTGGGATGTTTATATAAGAAATTAATATCTTTTGGAGATCGAAGGAGGTTACGTAGGCGTAGAATGGACTTATAGGCCACGCTCTATATCATGACCTTTCAGCAGTTTACTGATTTTGAAAGAGAGATTCGGGTTCATGCGATGGAACCAGAGTTTCAATATTGATTGTTAGGATTTCACCGTGGAGTAGGATTAGCAAATACAATTTTTTTGGATGTGCTTCTTTAATAACCTTTAAAGAAAAACTGGCTCGTAGAAACTGGAGGTCATTTGCTATCTTCGTCTTTTAAAATGGAACTGCCGGCTTATTAAGGAGTGAAGTGCGCCTTTCGGTGAAGAATAGTAAAGAGATGAGGAATGAAAATTAGCAGGCATTTAAATGTCCAATACAATTCCGTTTCAGTTTTTATCCAGATATCCTGGATATCAAGAAGAGTTAGTTTGTCTTTATTCTCTAATTCTAAGGTAAGTGAACTTTGGGGATGAAAGAAGTCATGAGAATGTAAGATGCTACTTAAATCTGAAATATCCTGTCTTCAGATAACAAAAATGTCTGTCATCAGCCTATCTCCACCACATAACATGTATTGGGCTGGCCAAAGAAATCATCTTTTTTTTTTAAATCAAATTTATCTATAAAGAGATCTATAGAAGACAGATAAGGGACTTCTCGTAGTTAAATGGAACTGAATGCATTGCTCGAAGAGTTGTCGACGTCTGGTGAGGTCGTCAATTAGGCTCAAAGTTTCACATCTTAACAAAAAAGGCTGAGTTCTTGAAGAAGTAATCCAAGTATCCCACGTGGCTTTTCAGCAGTTTCACAAGATCTTTGAATAAAAGATAAGTAGTTGAGCTTACACCATCAACTATGGATCTCAGAGTTGAGACTATTATGGGTCTGTAAAGACAGGCATACAGATAGGCGATGCCACCGTCTGTCATGGATTCCATACACAATGTTTCAAAGATATCTCTGCTTCTTTTCGACCCTGCCACCTACTTCATTTTCGTCAATGGTCCTAGTTGGATGACTCATGAAGAAACCAATGATCTTCTTCGCAGTATGCCAAACTGCCAATTAAATCAAAACGGAACTTAAGATTATATGGTTTGTCCAAAATTCATAACACACGATTAGGTGTTTATGAAAATTTATATTCGTTAATGTATTCATTAATATATTTGTAAATGTAATAAAAATAGCGACTTTGGATATTTTTCGAAAATATTTTAAAACAAATGTGATGTGAACAACTATTAAGCATATCATACCAAACACTGACATTTTTAAATAATAGAAACACCACCAAAATCATTGCATAACGCTTTTAGCGGAACACAGTCAAATTACTTTTCAAATCACATACGGTTGTAGTTTAATAGGTTTAAGAGGAATTATCTATTACTGAAATACTATCATCGTACTAATACCCAATAAATTATTTCCCACTTACAATCCAAGATATTGAACAATACTCAAGAGTCTCTTCTATGGTAGGATATTAAGTTAAGATGACACTTGCACTTGTGTCGAGAGATTTGCAACCCTTCACTTGTGAAATAATTTGTCAACTGATACAACTAATCAGCAGTATCATGATATCAAATGAAGATCAAGGGATTATTCTAAAGACCCTGAATATCTCCAAAAAGAAAATAAAACAAGTGAAAAAAAAGGAGTGTATATGCTGTGTATATCATCGACACCATCACTATCAAATTATTTATTTGTATCCTTAAGAGTATACATGATTCTATGACCACGACACATGATTAGGTTTATATTGTTACTATTTTGAACAATTTTGAAATGAATTTCTCAATATGCAGTTGATATTTTACATGTTCTTATATTTTCACATCAGTTATTCAATTTATTCAAAAAATTCCAAAGACTTGAACTAGATTTTTTTTGGAGTATAAATGATCTGCATAAAGTAATGAGTTAATTTTGATATTTCCAATGTTGATATTAGGTAGCATAATGCGATTTTCTTTCATAATATGATTCGTGTGGATAACGATCTCTTTTGCTTCCTTCAGTTTTTATATCTGTTTTTATGTCAGATATGCAACTTAAGTACTGATCCGTCTTATTTTTTCTATGGTTGCCCAATTTGACTTAAACGTAAAAATCTGATCCTGGCACGTCTCGTTCTCTTCCCGAAATCTAGATTGCTTTCCTCTCAAGTTTCCTTTCCACACTTTTTCTAAGCCTCTTCAGAAGTATGCTCGTGTAAACCTCACCTGTGAGAGAAAGGAAGAAAGAGAGATGTGACAGGAAAAGTAATGTATGTGAGAGAGGAAGAGCTAGTGAGAAGAGAGATAGAATGAGAGGTGATGTGAGAAGCGATGAGAGAGAAACATAGAGAGAGAGAGAGAGAGAGAGAGAGAGGAAAGAAGAAAAATGATGGAGTAGTGAAAAGGTAAATGAGAGAGACGACAGAAGTAATGAGAAAGTAATACAAAATAGAAATTAATGCGTATGATGATGGGAGAGGTAAAAGAGAATGAGAAAGATTATGAGAGAAAAAAAAAGAAAATGATAAAGGGGAAGGAATGAAAAGGTGAATGAGAAAGATGGTGAAAGAAGTGAGAGATAATGAGAGAAGTGACAGAGAGAACATGAATGGTAATTAGAGAAGCCAGAGAGAGAGAGAGAGAGAAAGAGAGAATGAAAAGCTGATTAGACGGTAGAGAGAGAGAGAGAGAAGAAATATTCAAAAAGATTATTATTTCAAAGAGAGAAGAAAGAATGAAAAAGATGATGAAAGAGGTTAGAGAGAAAGAAAAACGGATGTGAAAATAAGAAAAGAAAGAATGCGAAATATAGTGAGACATAAAGAGAGAGAGAGAAAAAAAGAAAGAGATTAATAGGATGTCTGAAATAATAGAGGAGATAGAAAGATGAAGTGACTGCGATTATTTGTCAACAGCTCAACATTCTTTCTGTACACTTCCTTTGAAAGGGGTAAGACTGATTCTTTCTTCACAATCACTTCCTCACTTTTTGTAACATTTGACAACATGTAATTATTGCATTAAGATGGGAGAAACAAAGAGAGATAAACGAAACCTTATAAAAACGATAGAAGACATAAAAAATAAAATAGGATAAAGTAATATAAGTTAAGAGGAAGTTAAGAGAAGATGCGTTGATGAAGATAATCACTTCTGATGCAGAATTCTTTGAAAAAATAAATGACAGATAAGAAGAAAGACATTAAATTTGTAAAGACATACTTGAGACAAAAAGGGAAGAGTCAGAGCAAACGAGAGAGAGAGAGAAGTAGAACTCGAAAGGAACGAAATAAACGAGAGTATTAAAGAGAAGAGACGAACGGATAATCGAAAGGTGAAGGGCATTACGCGCAGCGCGCGTGGGGCAGAGAAGCGAGTCCCTTAATAGAACTTGTTAGCATGCCGAAGCTGGGATGCGATCGTAGCTGCCGTATGGGATGACGCGATCAGGGATGACGGAAGTCAGTCAGGTGATCTCATCTCTGTCATCTCCCCACCTGCCACGAAAAAGGGAACGCCGCGGTGTCGGGGGGGTCATCTTCATCTCACAAACCTTTTCATCTGCGCTTAGTATGACTCAAAGATCGGTTGAACGTTTGCCGTGCCTGCGCGAGTTGGATCTGTCTCGTAGCCAGCCTGGCTCCTCGCGAGTTGGTGGTGGTGGGTTTCGCGATGTGAGCGCTGCTAAGCGGCCACTGAAAACGCCAATTGAAAGGCTCAGTGTGCGTTGGAGGATCCCGCAGTCGCGAGCCAGTCGGCCAAGCTGTAGAGTGCTGTTGTAACAATTGGTTAGGATTACACTGCGATGTTTGACTGGGTGGTGTTTGCTTTTGTCATCAAAGGTAAGTCGCTTTGGACTTTACGTTGCTCGATTTCCAATGAACGTTTCGTCCTTGTTAGCGATACTTAGTGAGATGTTGCTAATGAAAGGAGGAGGAATTAGTGCCGAGTTTCACGAACTTCCTTACATTAACAAAGAAGCGTTTTCAATTCTTAAAATATCTTCGCTTTTCTTCACCATTACAGATGACTTCACCTGCTCAAGTTTTACTTTCTCACAAGACGGAAACGTCCTGAAATCTCTCAATACGATGAGCAACATTTTGACGTTAACACGAAATCATTTTTACTTGATTATAATTTTCTGGTTTCAAAAAGGATAGTTTAAAGGTCCACTTTTGCATTGCAATCCATTAATAGCAAGATTGAGTTTCGCATTTGGTGGTAAGATAAATTCCGCATGCCATCTTTTAATAGAAACTCATAAACAGTCTGTCGAGAATTAATCAACAGATCTCTTCGATCGAAACAGAGTTGAATAAGCTCTCTCAGGTAACACTAATTACAGCCAACAATATTTCACAGGCATGAAGTCGGTTCTTAAAGATAAAACTCGCGCTATTTCCTACGTATTTACATACAGAAGAAAGAAGAGAATTAAATAAATCGGTTGTTACTTACGCTTCTCTTTGCAATGGCTACTGGTTGTATTAGATGTGTATTTATACGTCCATGCATGACTGAAGTGATAATTTAATTAGTCTCATGATTTGTTTTGCACTTTCTTTGAAGTAAATTTTAATTTTCTAGCTCATACAGATCACCCGTATAATTTCCTTCGCCTATTTATAAATTAGAATAGCTCCTAATATTGACTTCAAATATTGGAGACAATATTAGATTATTGCAGGAGCTGAAATGTGTTGTAGATAACTGCGCATGCGTCAAACTCACTTTTGTACAGGGAAGAAAGTTGAGTGGAAGGGTTTGTTTGCAAATAAAAATATTTGCATTACGAAAGAGCAATATCCTTTCGTAAATATATCATAGATGGATTACTAATGTTTTGTTTTTCCCTCTTTTTTTGATAAAATAACATCCAAATCGTAAAATGTACCAATAAGAATAATTTAGGAATCCAACCGCATTATCACTACAACTCAATGCGAGGGATATCAACTTAGTATTGTACCGTTTCCAACTACAAGCGGACTTATCAGAGCCGGACTGACTGAATGAATACATGGGCGTTGAGTTACAGAAAACTAAATGAGAGGTGATTATTATTATTATTTTTTTTACAGTAGTAGTATTTCACGGTATATGACTACTCGTAATTTAGGATTTTTGATACTTAAGTGGGCTTCGATTCTATTTATTAATGCGTAAACAATAATCCATTGTTCGAATTATCAATTTAAAAGTACGTGAAAAGTATCCTTACAAAAGAAAAAACAATAATAACCGATATATAATCTGAATAGACTGGCCTATTGAAGATATTGCATAAATATAGCAACATGACGAGGTGAGGCACCTCCTGTTGATCGCTGACACTCTCCAACCCTTCCCCACCCTCCTCTGTCCTCCATCACGAGCCGTGACGTCACCTCCACCATGTATGGATCCGTTATTGATGGTCTACCCAGCGATCAAGCGAAGTGAGTGAAACATTTATTGTTCGAAAATAAATGAATTTATGTGAGTCGCCAATGCTTGTGTACTTTTTCTTCATGACCTTCATCTTTAATCTTCATGCACTCCCATTCGGCTTAGTAAAGATAATCAATGATTTTTTATTGATAAAAGCAATCGTACAAGTAATTACTTTCAGACTGTAAACGTTATGACTTACTGTAAATTGTAAACATTATGATTGATTATTTCACTGCAACACTCGGCTGTCATTTATATTTCTACTGCAATCATGTTTGGAATTGCTTTTTCTGGACTGGAGATTAAATGTTTAACTGCCTTATTTGCTTTCCCTTAACAAAAATGTCCACAATGAAGGTGGCGAATAGCCAAGTCGAACATTTCATTATCATCTTTCTGTACCTTACTACGACCATTATGCAATCACGCGATCCTAAAATAACTATTGGAACAGCATTAGATTTCATAGAAATTTCACTAAATTTCACACACCTCAATAGCCTATGTGCCCTTTTTGGCCCTGATCCCATTTTTCACTATTCTATAATTAGTCTGAGTATTATTTTATTTTTTGGATCATTCTTTCCTACAGTGCCCTACATTCAATATGACCACCATCTACGAACCGCTGGTTAGTGTTCATCTGATCCGCACACGAAATGTGGTCCTACTACATGGTTGTATTTTCGTGTTGAAAGTGACATGGATCTATTACACCTCGGCCACCAAACTTCACGCTATGGATAACGCACTAGGACATAACACATTCCTCATATATCTACAAGACCCACATTCGTCAGTTCATGTCATCGACTTTCAGCTGTCTACACACCACTTACGATCGTCTTTGCATTACTGTATTCTATGCTGTTTGCATAGAATATGCGTCTTTGCATTACTGTATTCTATTCTATGAGCAACTGTCTTTCAGTGGAAACCGATGCTCTGCAGATGCTTACTGTCCTACCACTAATCTGAATTACTGTCGGTAAATTCTCTGAAATCCAGGTTGAGATTTTCCCTAGTGAACTTCTCTCTGAAATCTTGCTTGAAATCTTTCTCTCCTGATGACTCCTCTGGACTCCACGAACTCCTGGTTGTACAGCATTCTTTAAACACGAGTGAGTTGAAAGTTTGCAGTAGAATCATTTCCTTTGGTCTCTTGAGTTAGCTTCTATAGTATTTCTGTGCGTTTCTTGGAACTCTCAGAATCCACATTCCACGATCATATTGCAAATAACATTATCTGAAATCCTGTTTTAGTGGTTAATTTTGGTCCATCTGATTTTAGGTGTACCAAAATTTTCCCAATGTCACCAGCATATTAGAGCACAGATATGACATTCTCTGATAAGTTTTCTTTATTGTCAATGTATAGATGTGGATATATTCGATTATGTGCTGGTATATCTGTTTGTCTTAATACAGAAGTACAGGTCATGTGTGATAAGAGAAGTATACAAATTGATATACTTTATTATAAAACAAGGGAGATCTTAAGACTTAAGACAAAGTGTGTAATAAGAGGAAACTAAAAATCACACTTAGCTTTAAAACAAAATGAAAAACAAAATATAAAATAAAATGAAAGTAAAAATATAAATAAATTCTGCGTACTACAATATGTCATGTAACACGAATGAAACTTTAACCGGAAGTAATGAAAAACGAAAACAAAAATGTAGGTGCATATGGCGTAGGATTTTTATGATTGATAGAAGCAAAATTATTGCCTTCCTTTCAAATTATGGTATCGTGGGCAGACAATAAATATAATTGAAACCTATAAGAGATTAATATCCGCTGACAAAATCCCATTTATGAGTAAGAAAAGTGTTCTAATGAGAAATAAAATTTTAAAAGGAGGTTTATGATGGAGCCTTCCAGTGATACGTGATGAAAAGAGAAATAAAACAAAAAATCATGGACATTTATTCTATTTAGTTTATTATAATTTTTTCAGACAGAAACCATTGAGACTGTTTTGATGGCATACCGATATGTTGAGTATATTTAATATAATATGTCAACACCCTGCAAACAGTTTCCCTACACAATGCACATGCTATTACACAACTCACTTCATACGGTATAGCACGATATCCTCGGCTTTTATAATTGTCTGACCACTCGTGTGTGTCGTTCTTTTAATGTTTTCTTTAGTTAGGTTCAGTTTCATGAAAAAATATTTAATTCCGAATAACGTTTCCTATAATGATTTGTACAATGACCTTGAACAGGATGATTAAGTGAAATCCATAGGGAATGCTTTTGTTCTAAGCACATTCTCTGTTAGAAGAATGCCTAAATTCTTCTAACAGCCTCCCCCCCCCCCTGCCAAACTTGTAATATTCGAAACAAAGCAAGGTCTATAAAATCACCACAAAAATTTCACTTTTTACAATTCATATTTTTCTCTTCATTTCTCTTTCTTTCTCTCTCTCTCTCTCTCTCTCTCTCTTGCAATAATGAAGCGAAATATTTTCAGTAGAACTTTGTTTCTCCTTCGTATAATCAGAATGTTCTTCATATTGTACTACATCTTGCAAAATAAATATTATTTCACTGCAAAGAAAGTTTTTCCTCTGTCCTGTGCATACGGTTGACCACGATTTGTTGTTCTCTTATTGTTCTAACTATCCCACTGTACTAATACGTAAGTATTGTGCTTTTTGAACCTTTGATACAATAATAAAGACATGGACCTCAGTACACGCTTGCATTTGTATTCATGTACATATAAATGTTAATTTATATACATATGAACAGGACTATTTTAAAGAATCCAAACTTTCATTGAAATCTGTTATATGTTTATCGTTTATACACTGTCTAGTCAGAGAAAGACATAAACATAACTTTAACATGGGTTCGAATGAATCTGATTGCTAATTATCTTACTGGAATTATTAGCTCCTAGAAATTACTTTAATTGCTATTTCTTTCTTTTAATATTCGTTTTTTTATCAGACAATCAGCTGGTAATTCCCCAACCAGAATGAAAAAAATACACACGCAAAAAATGATGTTTGCTATGTTCTCCATCCAAAACTGCGAAAGCCCGCAAGAACTGAGCAGTGACGATTTCGTTGTCACTCGACAAAATGAGAAGCACACAAGAAAATAATTACAGAGGCAGCGAAGAATGCACTTATAAGGGTGATCATTGGCCCTTCCTGAGAAAATTGTCTCCAAGCAATTAAGCGAATGTATTCTTTCGACCTGTTGTTGCAGTGGAAGAAATTAAAAATAAGAAAATAAAAAAAAATATTTCAGATAGTAAAGGCAAGTTCAGAAATTACTCTGTTTCCCCAACATGAGTTCTGGAAATTGCGGAAGTGTTTTTGAAGGATGTAAGTTCATTTTTACAAAAAATGAACTTACATCCTTACATCTCCTCAAAGGAAATCCGTCCAGGAAGGAAATAAAATTTCGGGTAATAGTCAATTAACAAAATTCATTTTTTCTACATCCGAGTGAGCAGATATCTTACATAAATTTAGTTTCCTGTTCGGAAGTGGGTCATAACATAATTTTGCTTGACGTTTCCTCCAGATATCAACTCCGCTAAAAACAAAAATAATTTAAACTCGATAAAAAATGAGCTATAATGCAGCTAATTAACTGATTGTCTGATTGTTCCAGTGATGAAATCAATAATCAAAGACCATAACTAGTGCGTCGTCAATGAACGTGTACCAACTGTATCAATGCTTCTACTTTCTTTCTAGATTCTGGTATTTATTTCGGTTTGAAGGCTAATCATTCCTTTTTTTTTTGTAAAATAAAATAGATGTGGACAAACTTCGTACTGCATCTTTTTTATATTTGAAAACACATACTCTGAGCAGAAAAAAATAACAATAACAAAATTTAAATTTTGAAGGCCAAAGATATGACAGACTCTTAAAATGTATTCCTCTTACAAGAATTCTGCGTATATACTATTTATAATGCATCATATGTTTTGTGATAAGAATGTTATTGAATAAGTATTCCATAAAAACATCATTTTCGTACTTGATATTGAGTTAATCAGATTCACTTGTGTAAACTTTCACACAGCGACAATCTTCCATAAGACCTCTCTAAAATATTCTCCTAAAGATATCATTTCAAAAGAATTTAATCGGATTTATTCATAAATTCCTTTTTATATTATGAATAGTACTATCGTGCGATCAATAAATCTAAATATTTTATGTAATTTATGGACCAGCCATTATGTGAATATAAGTAGTAAAACAGGATCCTTGTAGAGTAAAATTCTATAAGCGATTAGCTAAATAACCGAAATTTTAACAATCCGTGATATCTTTAATAATCTCAGAAAGTATGTGAATAATAACACATATACGAGTATACTGATGAAAATGTAATTTCTTTTTCATTTTTTATTAGTACTCACCAACTAACCCATGAAATGTAAACCTGCTATATACACTCTAGTACCGTGTGGGGTTTAAGAGTTTAATAATAGTGGAATCGTTCTATAGAATTCAAAGATGCAACATTTCAAGTCGCATTTTATAGATGTAACCTTTCAATCTTCATTCTATTGTTTTTGTTAACCATTTTAATATCACAATCGTTATGTAACAAAAATTGTTATGTATGGATTTTGTGGGTTTTCAATCTCCATTTCACAATCTGGGTCAGCTCATTGATCTACAAAATTTAACCTGAAGACTTCTCCAAACGATAGGATCCATTGCCACAAAAAATACACAATAATATTCTCTACCATGTTCCACGATATACTGTTTTCTCAAGCTTATTTCATTATTAACCTCTGAATAATGCTACATAATTAAGTTAGAAGCATAGAAAGAAGAGAGTAGATTCTGAATACAAAGACACAGTATTCTGTTTTTCATTAGGAAAACGGAAAACTTGCGGTATTTATGTGGGAATGCAAGTTCGTTTCAGGTCGCTAAACGGTTGGCAGCTATCCAAAGAAGCGTGGGCTTAACTAGGTAATCGTCTGATGTTGGAAGCTCGGGGTGATGCCGGGAAATAAAATTAAAAAAGACTATTGAATACCTGCACTGAAAGTCTACCTGTAACTAGATTTAAGAGGAAAAAGCGGACGAAAAACTGAGTCAATAACTTTCTTTTGCATTAGTGTTCGCTAATAAATACCTAGTATAATAAAGCATGTATTTTAGTAGTAGAATGCACATCGATGTTGAATATTAAAAATCTGTAACATTTAATATTTATTAATATCACTATAAATGAAAAGTATATGATACTCATGTTCCATGCATTTTAATAAACATCGAAAAATTTGTTGATAATAATTTTAATTGTTTTGAATTAAAATTATTATCTTAAATATACTTTAATGGATATACTTTTTATTATGTAACACTGTGAATTGTATATACGCTATCCTATAAAAGGACATTGGACATGTGAATATAAAAAAGAGGAACATGTCTTTTCTTGACAGTTTGTTCCCTTCTTTGGTAATATCAAGATCAGAGCATAATGGAAAAATTCTTCTGATTTCTGGTAAAAAGCTGATGGTATTATTCCATTAACGAAGAACGGTTTTGGCTATGTCCTAATTTCTTCCTTCATTCATCCCACAGATGAGCCATCTAATTCAGGTTCAGGCACTACGCTGACATCACTACAATTTTCCGATGTTGTTCCCCTAAAACTTGTTTACAGTAGTTATCCCTTAAGTGGGATATTATTGTCACAATGTACGACATGAATAATTGTCGAAGATATCAATTTGTTAATCATTTTGATATCACAATCGTTTAATATATCCACGCGCTGATGGATAAAAATCGTTATGTATGGATTTTGTAATTTCTCAATCTCCATTTTACAATCTGGGTAATTATTCTGTAAACTCCAACATTGCCTCGTCCAAACTTCAGTGAAATAACAAACTCCATAAAGATAGTTCTCTAAGCATTCTTCATATCCAAACACACGTCCATCAGAGTCGCGTGGTGTATAATATGAATAGGCGATTAGTTTTATGCGATATTTTGACTCAGTATTTCAGTCTTATCGTATTGAATCCTTAGCTGATTCTCATCCGTCTACTTTCACTTCTTCAAGAAGTTACTGAGGACTTTGGGATTAAAAAAATAGCATTGACTAAACGTTTCTCCAGACAAACAAATCTGTGAAGTACTTTCCTTCTAAAAGCATTTTTTTCATTCCTTGTAATCATCGTTCTGTAAGATAGAGATGCCTCCTGACTCAAAAAGCCACAAATTTATTTCATTAGTCGCATTCGTTTCACTATTAACTTCTATCCGAGAAATTTTGGTAAATCATTTTCGTTTTCATTCAGTTTAAATCATTTCCAGCATTTAGCTTATTAGCCACTTTATTTAGTGCTTTATTGTTTCCCCCCAGCAAAGATTTCTTAGCTTTATGCTTTTGAAATAGGAAAGTCATCCCACCTCTTCTTGGTTCCATCGTAATCTCCAATTTCAGAAAGCCAATTGTAATCTACAATAGATTTTATTTTAATATTCATTAGCTATTTTTACTGGATTTTATAACATTCCCGATCACGACAAATTACGAGACCCTATACCACGTTAGCTTGAATGTGAGGCAGAAGATGAGAAGAAAGAATTATCGATATATTTTTGAACAGCTAAAGGTTTTAGACTTTTGTTAGTATAAGGTAGGATTTTCTACCTAAAATAAAACTGAAATAAAACCGGGCACAGGACTAACGTTTTGTTATTGTTCTTCTCCAGCTCTCGCATTGATGATCAATGCGAGAGCTGGAGAAGAACGCCTCCGGTCTTTTGTGAGATGGACATTAGAGAGGTGACCTGGATTCCAATGGACAATCTGGTCCTGGAGGTTTTTTTTTTTTTATGTTGAGCTCATACACCATAGATTGGTTGATCAGCCCTTATAGTACAGGGTGGCCATAAAATAACTTTCCCTCTTTAGGGGCATCTGTAGCTAAAACCAATAAACGGAATGAGACCAAATTTTATACTGAGACTTTTGAAAGCATGGGGAGATGATTTCCGCAAAAAAAAGATTTAGTATCAAAAGTCGCCAATAGGGGAAATTTTGGCGCTGACGGAGCCGTAAACAAGCGGATAATTACACTAAAGGCAGATAAAATGGAATAACATTTCTACGATGTAAACGACAGCTGCGTCACTCATTCCAACTGGATATGTGGTGCGTTACAATGATAATAATAATAATAATAATTAAACTAAAACAACAACTTGCGAGAGACACAGAAATTAATGTAATGATTGAACTCACAGGAAATAATGTTTTATTAATCAGAATCAACAGCAACGTCTGTTATGATCAGCCCTTACTGTCTCTTCTTGCATTTCTTTCCGTCCTCTGCTAGGTCTAACTCCTAGTGATCCAGTTTCTTCAAACTTCTTAATCATAGTTCTCAGTGCTACAGCTGACATAGGACCTGTACGCAGGTTATGAAGCCTTTTAAATTCCCGAAGGGCCGCTACGGCATTGCACTGTTCAAGGTAAAACAACTTAACAAATAAAGCATGCTGAGGCAAGGTAGGACGCATATTGAGCACAATTCGTCAGTCATTCGAATAACTGTCTGGACGTTCCCAATCCCTTTTTAAGTGGAATTGGTGGCACTGCTATCACGTCAGCACAGTAAAATTTGCATAATCCTTTTTTACCTGCGTTTATTGCAAATATTTGACTGCTTTCGGCTCCGCTAGCTTCAAAATTTTCCCTATTGGCGACTTTTGGTACTAAATATTTTTTTCGCGGAAATCATAAAGTGTAAATATAAAATTTGGTCTCATTTCCTTTATTGGTTTTAGCTACAGGTGCCTCCAAAGAGGGAAAGTTATTTTATGGCCACCCTGTATATTAGTACCGCATATGGGTAGTGGATTGGGAAAGGAGAACCTTGTTTACATTTGATTTAAAAGCCTGTATATTGTATTTCTTGGGAAAGACAGCAGGGGGAAGACTGTTCCACAATACAGCAGTTGCAGGGATAAAGGAGGAGGAAAAGAATCCTGTTCTGTGGGCTCCAAGGTGCACTGTGAAGGGATATTGAGCAGCAGCTGTACGTGTTCCACCGAGCTTAGTGCTAAGTGGGGTATTTATTGATGCTAATTCAGATGAACATTTGCATTTGTAGAATACACATAGTGCGAAAACCAAATGTCTGCGCCGAAGTGGTGAGACTGAGTTGGTTAGAGATGGGCCATTAATAAGTCTAATTGTTCTCCTCTGTATTGAGTCAAGCATTTTGAGAGAGATTTTTGGGGCCCCATCCCATATGTGAGAGTAGTATTCAATAACTGAGCGGATTTGCGATTTGTAAAAAGTTAACAGCTGTTCAGGAGTGAAGTAACGTCTTGGGCGTAACAGAATTCCTAGTTTTTTAGAAGCTGAGGATGCAATGGTTGTGATGTGTTTATGCCAGGAGATGCTTGATGGCAGGATAATTCCAAGAAGTAAAATCTCAAATTATCTGGAAAATTGGGTGTTATCAGAAATAATAATGGGTAAAAATGGTTCTTTTTTATGAGAGATAAGATAGAACTGAGTTTTTTAGCATTGAAATTGATGGTTATCTGATCCCTCATTTGAGGATGGCTTGGAGATCAGAATTGAGGGAGGTGGTTAATGTTCTGTATGGTGAGGTGAGTTGTGTGGAGTTAGGTTTATTAAAAGAAAGGGAGGAGTGCAATGTGCTGTCATCTGCAAAACTGTGTATTGGGTTGGAGGTCAAGTGAAGTACGGCGTTGATATATATAGTATTTGGTGAGAGGACATCACCTTGTGGAACCCCGGCATTAGTTGAATGGTGAGAAAATAGGAAACCATCCACCACCACCACCACCACACATAGTGTGCGTCCAGACAGAAAGCTGGCAATCCAACTACAAAAGTCCTGGGACAGACCAAACGATGGAAGTTTGCTTAGCAAGCCCACTACTACTACGGACTACTACAAACGCGTTTGTTAGAGAGGGGTCGTCAATTAATTGAACTGCTCCTTATTGGAAAGCATGGATTTTAAGGAATTGTGGTGTGTAATTCCGAAATATGCGAACAATATTCCAAGGTTTGGATAATTTACTGTTTGCACAGGTGTAAAATACGTTGTCGAATTTAAAATAACGAGATCAAGATGCTATGCGTACGATGCGCAAGGAAAGTATAAATACGTCGTACTAAAAGAAGAGAACAATTGTGATGTTGTGGGCATGCTTGCAAAAGTGAAACAGGGAGGATATTGATCAAATTGATCAATGTTTCTTCTTTGAAGCAGGTCCTTCTGTTGACGTACAAATACTGCAGAATATTGTATATTGCAATGCTCTTTGAACTATATTCTGAAAATGCTATTTTTGACCTTTGACATATATTTTCTTGACACTCCAAAACTTACTACATGTATAAACAGTCCGTTCTTCGTGACAATATTCGGGATAAATAAACTATGTAAATTACTTTTTTAAGCTAGTTTTGTTTGGATGTTGCATTTGAAAACTTTCTCACGACCACCCGCATGTCTTAGATGAATGCATTCGCTGCAAACAGTAAAAAAGAACCTCTGATGAGGGAAAAAAAAGGGAAATCAATGCACGCAGACACACGCTCTTGCTGTTTTCTATTGTTGTTTAATGACAAGTGTTCTCAACGCGGTGACACGCATCAAACCTCAAAGAAAAAAAATCTTAATTTAAACACCGATGTTGTTGGTTAAAGTCAATTTAAGCCATCTTCAGCTGGACGACTTTTAAGTAGTTTTTTTCCCTCTTTCTCTCTCTCTCTCTCTCTCTCTCTTCTTTGAGAATACAGCTAGACGTTTGGCATGCTTGCTCTACTTAAGTCACCGCTGGCCTTTCCCACTGGGATTTTCGCTGTCTTTCTGCGTATCAGCCACTATTTTTTTATTTTTAATTATTTGCGAGTGCACTACTTATCTAGGGAAAAAAAACAGAAATTTAAATCTATGTCATGTAAGACTGCCTCATCATATTGGAAACTGAAATTCTACTAAACTCAACTAAACTCAATTCTACTTGAATCCGAAAGTTTTACAGAGTAAGCTGAATTCACATCTACTTTATTGTTCACTTGTTGGACAGAAAACGTGGATGCCCCGAAATAGTATGGTAGTGGGTCTAATACTAGGTTATATAAGTGTTTTAGTACTTTATTGGATACTAGTGATTAGCTTTGTGGACATCAGCAATAAATCACCTGTACTATTCTCTTAAAATAAAGTATTGTTTCCCTTACAATCTTGATTTAGCACCTTTTGGGTACCACTTTAGTAAACTTAAGTGAAGTTTCTAATTTTCTGACTAGGCAGTGTATATTTAATACAGTGTAATATTTAATTTGTAATGATTTTATAAATTTCTGAAAAGTTTATAGAAGTGATGAATTTTAATTTCATTTCACTTCTAACTGTACTGTTCATATTTTTGTTAACAGAAAAGGAAAAAGAAACTTTCAATAATGCATTACCAACTCTAAAAACTGACAAAAATATTGTCTAAAGAACAAAAGATTCAACTAGAAACTTTCTAACTGTTAAGAATTAGGGGCCCAACCAATCCCATGAACCCTAAAACCACCATGCATCTTATAGGTTTATCAAAAGAAAGGGAGGAGTGCAATGTGCTGTCATCTGCAAAGCTGTGTATTGGGTTGGAGGTCAAGTGAAGTAGGGCATTGGTATATATAGCATGAAGAGGGTTGGTGAGAGGACATCACCTTGTGGAACCATGGCGATGTCCTCTCACCATTCAAATAATGTGGCATTATTTGAATGGTGAGAAAATAAGGAACCAACCACCACACATAGTGTGCGTCCAGACAGAAAGCTGGCAATCCAACTACAGAAGTCCTGGGACAGACCAAACGATGGAAGTTTGCTTAGCAAGCCCACTACTACTACGGACTACTACAAATGCATTTGTTAGAGAGGAGTCGTCAATTAGCTGAACTGCTCCCTATTGGAAAGCATGCATTTTAAGGAATTGTGGTGTGTAGTTCCGGGTATTTCAACTGAATGAAATGCCGTGTGGTGATTACTCTTTGGAGTTGCTGCAGTTACAAACCACCAAGCTTGATAATTGTGTTAGGGAATTTGAGATTTCTAGCTTGTGATTCATTAGTAATAAATTCTCCATCGTTTCTAGCGTGTAATCTGAAAGCGGTGAATGTAGAAACTACAGAAATATATAGTCTAGCCGAACAGACATGACAGCTAGACTAGATTTCAGACTATTCTTTGACATCTTTGATGTGCTGGCAATAAGGATGAATAAATATGGAAATAATCTGAAACATGATAAAGAATTGCCATTTCATTCTTTACTATAATATTTTTTCTAGTCTACTTGCACAACCTTATTACCATCAAATGGGATATTATTTCGATATAAAATTACGAGATGAAAGAATATATCATTAATAACAATAATTTCATTATTATAGGTAATGATAATAATAAATTCTTCATCATTAATATACCAACTTAAATAACAGTGGAAAATTTAGCAGCGATTCCATCCTAACACAATTCAAACATCCAGAGACCGTCTTAATGAATAAAATATGTAAAGACACACACACACACACACACACACACACACACACACACACACACACACACACACACACACACACACACACACACACACACACACACATATAGCGTATATATATAGCGAGTATTAGAACTTCTCACGAACTGCTGCCGCTAAAATGATTATGAACATGCTTGGGTCTCTGCTTTTGTAGCATAATAATAAAAACAAACTCACATTAATTCGAATTTTAAATCAAACTTGCAAACAATAATAAGAGAAATATCTTAAAATTAATTTTCAGTACTTATATAAAGAGTACTTGAATTCTTTTCGATATTCAAGTAAAACATTTCACCAATTAAACAATGGTAGACAGATTCAGTTACGACATTTAAACTAAGTGTAGAAACGAATCATCTCGATTTGTCCTAGGCGACTTTTGTCCCTATGCCATTGTTCTCTAACATCCACTACGAAATAGATCAAACATTACCCTCAAATCCAACTTTCCGCATCCAGCAGTCAAAGCCCGGGAGACCTTACAAGATTAATAGGAGTATATATGATGTCCATCCCTCACGTGCGAGCATTTTCTCCCCATTTGCTATGGATAAATAATTGAAACGCCTTTAGCCTTGGCAGAAGGTTAACGTGGCCTATAGTGATCACTCCATTCGTTTAGAAGCGAAGTTCTGCAGTAACAAGATCACCTCCAGCTGATCGCCAATTATGTCTCGTCTATTTTGTTCTTGTTGCCAGTCAACAAATCGAGTTCAAGAGGAGAAGGGTGGAGAGATCTTTTTTTTTTCGTTAGGGTTTAATCGTAAAATTACAGATGTCGTGATGAACACACAAGCGCGGTAAATCCACTTTCGATTCGTATATACTGTAGTCGAGTGAGGAGATCCAATAAAGTATTGATATTCGATACATAATACTACTACTCCTACATTTATAGGAGTAGTAGTATTAAAAATAATTTTATTAAAATATATTAATTAAAGTTTTTGAAATGGGTGCTCAGTTAAGTTATCTTCTGAGTAGTTCAAAATTCCTGGAGTCCGTAAATTAAGTTATTAACCATTAGATAGTGGTGGAAGAGTGAATTGGAAACTGTTTCCCGGAATATCGGGGTTGTCTCCTCTGCAAGAGTAAATGAACTGCCGATAGCTGACATAGCTTTCTACATGGGTACCTCTACAATCCATTGACACACAGATGCCACGTAAATCACTTCAAATATGTCAAGTATTCAGGAGAACTCATCCCACAAGACACTGCTACTACTGCATATACACTTAGCGAGGAAAAAAAGAAACTAACAACTCGCGATTGCTCATTTCCTCCTCCCCTTCTCTCTCTCTCTCTCTCTCTCTCTCTCTCTCTCTCACTCTCCATTTTCAGTGCGCTCGGCATATTATTCCAGGAGCGTGTGTGTCAGTGAGAAAAACCCAACGAGTATTCCATTAATATTAGGGCTTTATAAATAACGAAACATATTTGATCACTAGTGACGCGCATTTACAGACTCAATCCCCTTATCTGTTAGATAGAAGCGATGAAACAGAGCGAATAACATTCCTTGTGCCGACTGTAGTTCATGTCTTTGCGTGAGATACATCAACGGTATAATAAAACAGGTTTCTATTCCAATACGCACGTGCTTAAAAGGGAAGTTTCTCGATGCGTTATCACTTGGGGCAGTGGAGATTTATCAGAAGACACCGTAAATACATGACTGTTTTCATGTAAAAAATGCTCCAGGTTAAAACACTTTAAAAGTACTTATATATAGGGATTAGATTCTGCTCAAATTTTCATATGACTATGTTAATGCTGAAGATATTTTTGTAATTTATTTTATTCACAAACCTCCTTAAGGAGAAGTATCATTCCACGTTTATAATCTTTCTGATATGCTAAGAAAATCAGCTAGTATATTTGAAATAAGGTGTATGGGCAGAAAGAAAAAAAAGAAATAAAATGTTTCAAACCCTCATCTTATTTTTTTTAATATGGCTGGTATTGCAATCAAGAAAACTTGGTGTTCGAGATCTTGTAGAAAAATTTTTAAATGTTGAAATCATTCATATATCTGAAAGACTTTTGAAAATATACGAATCAAAAAATCATTGAATTCATAATTATTTTATTAGATTTCACAATATACAGTATTTCCCTGTCTGGTAGTTCATGATCAAATAGAAACTATAAACAATCATCCTTTGTTGATTTTGCTGTTCTTAAAATTTATTTAGTTATGGTAACAGGATACAAGTTCGGCTTTTCCTGACTGATAGATTCACAATATGCAATAAATCTTTAATCAAACGAATATTAGTTAATATTATCCATACAAATTTCCTAACATATTGCTGTGATCATATTCTTCGAAGTCACATTTTTTGATAGTGTTTGCTGCTCTTGACTTTGCTCTGTAAATTTCCATTGGTTTTATGAAATAGAACATATAATTCTCTTTATGCTCAATCCCGAATGAAAATTGTGAGAATGAGTAAACAGTACAGCTTCCATTTAGTTAGAAATCTAGAGTGATTATAACTACAACTATACCTATGATTGATTTTTATTTACCTTTTTCAGTTGTTCAAAGTTTGTTTGGTGCACTGTTTTGTCAGCATGCGAAAGCCTCTCAATCGATGTCCTTAGAAACCATTAGAGGTTTGTTGCCAATTTTATGGGAAGCATTATTCATTTATTTAGGTCACAAAGACAATTCGCATTCAAAAATAATGCAAACCACATCTCAAGCATCTGTTGCGTATGATAATGCAGATAGTTTTCTAGATACTACTTTTACTTTTGCTCAAAGAAAGCGACCAGATTGTTCGTATTTTAAATGCAACAGCTATTCATTACTAAGTTCTACGACTTGCACGATTGATGGATTCCACTAAAATTATGCTTCATACTTCGTTGAATAAAGCAATGACAAAGAGATCTAAACATTTTTTGTTGATATAATCACAAAACCAGTTCGATATTACTACCATCATCTCACAAATGAACTCATAGTTGTGGTCCATTTCATTTATCTTATGAAACGATCTATAAGTAATTTGATAAGCCATATCTTAACTCAACGTGAATAATAACCATAATTATTTTTGGTTATAGTGGTGATAGTAAATCCTATCTTTGTGAGATTTTCAATGTGAGATAAATAATATCCTAAAAAATAAAGACCGAAAAAAAAAACGACCAATGGATTGAGCCTGTTCATCCAAAACATCAGTCAACACTTCAAATGTCCATTGCTGCAGAAATTCAGAAATTGTTAAATATTGTGAAGGATGGAAATCACCAAGAGGGTTGTTCGATCTACATAATTTTATCTGATTCAAGCAACATCTTGTCTGATAAAATTAATGAGAGACTAGAACTAAAGTCACTATTGTTAATCTAGGAATGTGTGTGTGTGTGTGTGTGTGTGTGTGTGTGTGTGTGTGTGTGTGTGTGTGTGTGTGTGTGTGTGTGTGTGTGTGTGTGTGTGTGTGTGTGTGTGTGTGTGTGTGTGTGTGTGTGTGTGTGTGTGCGTGCGTGCGTGCGTGTGTGTGCGTGCGTGCGTGCGTGCGTGTGTGTGTGTGTGTGTGTGTGTGTGAGAGAGAGAGAGAGAGAGAGCTAATTATTATTAATCTAAAATAAGAATTATAGCCAGTAATAAGTCGTTTACTTATTTAATTCAATCTTACACTTTGGTTTAAGACGTTATTCGTATCTGTTCTCAAGAGTTTGAATCATTGTAATAATGCGTATAACTTGAGCATTAGCAACTTCCTTAATTTCCGACATAACCCTCTAATCAAGTTATGCAATATCTATACAAGGATCTGACCAACCGGATCAGTGATTTACTAGATATTCTAGTGCATTAGTTTTAAAATAGCAGCCTACCCTACAGCTAACTACAGGATTGGCAGAAGTCCTCAAAAAATGCGAAATGCAAACAGGTTAACATTCTAGAAAGAAATCCAAATCGATTAAAATATCAAACAAATGGTATACAGATTCATAAATCTATGCTTCCGTTTGCCATTTAATATTCTTCGATTGCTTTGTGCAGTCATTTAATGAAAAATCAAACTGCATTCGGATCCTGCACGGTATAAACAAAGATATACTACAGCATTCTGTTTATTGTGCAAATTGTGTAATACAGATAGGAACAAGAAAGCATTATTCACTAAAGGATAAAACCAAATATATAATTAGTAGCATAGCCAAGTGAAAAAACTTCCATAAACTTATTTCTAATCCAGAGAATTTTAATAATAGGGTGTGACACCCTTTGGCAACTCATATAGGTAAATATGACTTGTCCATTACTTCCACCTTTATATCAGCACCTCGGGGTCTGGCTCCCACTGATGAGACTTCAATAAATGTCGAAATCGGTCTGGGTAGTGACCCTTCCCTTAATGCATAGCATTATGCATGTCCTCAAGGAGATGTGCTCTGTATTATGGGATACTAAGGCACATGATGAGAACTTATACCACCTTTACCACGAGTTATCCCGATCCTAAAAGTACAGGGTGGTCATACATTAACTTTCCCTGTTTGGAGGTATCTGTAGCTAAAACTAATACACGGGCATTTTTATTGAGACTTTCGACGGCATGGGGAGATGAATTCCGAGAAAAAAAAGTAGTACCAAAGGTCGCCGATAGGGAAAATTTTGGCGCTGGTGGAGCCGAAAGCAGTCAAATATTTGCAGTAAACACAGGTAAAAATGATTATGCAAATTTTACTGTAATTTTACGTAGCACAGTAAAATTTGCATAATCTTGACATAATTGTGATTTTGCATAATCGTGAAAGCAGCGCCACCAATTCCATTTAAAAAGAAATTGGGAACTTTCAGGCAGTTATTCGAATGACTGACGAATTGTGCTCAATGCGCGTCCTACCTTGCCTCAGCGTGCTTTACTTGTTAAGTTGTTTTACCTTAAACAATGCAATGTCGTAGCGGTTCTTCAGGAATTTAGAAGGCTTCATAACCTGCATACAGGCCCTATGCCCTGCAGCACTAAGAGCTATGATTAAGAAGTTTGAAGAAACTGGATCACTAGGAGTTAGACCTGGCAGAGGACGGAAAGCAGTGCAAGAAGAGGCAGTAAGAGACGTTGCTACTGAGGTGCAATTTATTGCACACAAGCAAAGTCAGCACATTGAAAATCGTGTATGTGGTCCAGGGGACCCTGATTCTGATGAATGAAACATTATTTCCTGTAAGTTCAATCACTACATTAATTTCTGTATCTCTCGCAAGTTGTTGTTTTAGTTTAAAATGGTTTAAGTATTATTATTATTATTATCATTGTAACGCGCCACATATCCAGCTGGAATGAGTGACGCGGCTATCGTTTACACCGTCGAAATGTTATTATTCCATTTTATCTGCCTTTAGTGTAATTATCTGCTTGTTTTCGGCTCCTCTAGCGCCAAGACTTCCCCTATCGGTGACTTTTGGTACTAAATCTTTTTTTCGCGGAAATCATCTCCTCATACACTTCAATTCAAAAGTCTCAATATAAAATTTGGTCTCATTCCGCTTATTGGTTTTAGCTACAGATGCCCCTAAAGAGGGAAAGTTATTTTATGGCCACCCTGTACTTCAGGCGCAAAGTTTGTTTGCTTACACTTGGATAAAAGATAAAACCAAATATATAATTAGTAGCATAGCCAAGTGAAAACACTTCCATAAAGCATTATTCAGTAAATCAAAGCTATCTAGAAGGAAATATTCTGCTGATCCCTTCCGCTAGAAGAATTCCTTCAATCATCCAGAATAATCTCTTTATGGAGTGGTGTGCATGAGGATGGCAAATGTTTACCAAACATGCTAAAATGCTTTTATTGTGTGCTACCCAAAGTAGAGCAGCTAGTCGTACTTTCCCCTGACGGTATTCATCTCAAATGACGATGAGAGTTGTTCGTTTCTGAGGATTTCTGATCGAGCCATCCTCCTCTGACTTAATTCTAATGCTAGATCCGTAATCTAACTGCTATGTTTATTCTTGCTAGTTTATCCTCTGCATGTTTGTCAGTTTAGGAGATTAAATTCACCGTGAGAACGTAGTATTGCCAACGTTGTCTGAACTCCAGCCGTTGTACAGATTGCTAATTGGGTTACGTGTAATCGTCAATCAAGTCCTACTGGATATGCAAATATACTTCAGGCCAATTCTCTGGCGATTTGTGACACGTCAATCAAGCGAATGCGAATCGCGATCACTCAGGAAAAAAGAAAAAAAAAGACCGGAGAAATAAAGAAAGAAAAAAAAAGTTCAATATCGAGTGACCATAAAAATAGATGGATTAAACACATTTTTCTGGTGATGTCTTGTAATTATTTCTAAATGGGAAATTTAAATATTTTCTTTTAACCTTCAACTATATAAAAATAAGCATTTCGCAACAACGTCACATAAAATCTACGAAAAAAAAAAAAAGATTTCTAAGACACACGTAATGAATAAATAAAATCGTAAATGTCCAAAGAAACGTGAGGAGAAATGCAAACGCTTTTTACTTGGTAGAAACTGTTGTGGACGTCTTAGGAACTTAAAATGAGTTCTTTTATTCGTCCTAAGGAATAGTTGAGTGCAAATGTCAGTGTTGGTTAGTTCCGCAATTTAGCAATGTAGGAAAAGTCGTAATAAATGAAGAAATAAAATTTTTATTTTATTTCTTCATTTATCTTAAGCTTCTATATCAAAACTTCTTTAAAACATGTTTTTGTTAAACGAACCAAAATTTTTTTCACGGAATTTTCATTTCTTGGATAAAGTGAAAAAATGTGGTTCATTCTAATGTAATACTTTTTTCTTTTTGTTTTAGCAGTTCCTCTCTGTAACCTAATTACAGACCGTCACGTAATCCAATAGCAACCCCTAAAATTATACTCATAATGGAATAATTGCAGTTTGCAAACTTTAAAATTCCAGCTGTGTATCGTTCTGCCACTTCCTACTTCCACGATATTAGGTTTCGTCATCCAAGTTTTTAATTTGTCTTTATGCGTAATTATCCACTTGTTCCTCGACCTTATTTCATCTACAACTTCCGCTGTCACGATGTTCTGTCATATTTCTTAGCAAAAAACACGTGCCTGTATTGTAATTTACTGTAACTGTCTTTATTAACATGACTTTTTTTTTCTGAAATGTACTTTCATTCATTTTTAACCCAGTACAAAGAAAAATCTTTGTTGTGAAAGAACCTTTAGAAGAAGGAAGTGGATTAAATAAGTTCTACGAAAAAATCAGGATGTAATGTGTCGCCATAATAATGAAAGTATTATTCTATATACTTAACGTGACCGCGTTAAAAACGATATTTATTTTTTCTATAATGTGCATTAAATGCAACATATTTATTTTCAACAGACAGCATTTTAAATAAAATACATTTTTAATAATTTTATTTTTGATACTAAAGTTTCTTTAATAAATTCAAAAAATAGAAAATGAAATTTCTAAAAATAGTTTCTAATGAACAAAATAAAAGAATAAAACTATGTTCAGTGCCGAAAATAATAGAAAACTCTTATCTCTTCTGCAACCATTGTTTAACCTTTTCAAATCAGATAGAGCGCCTATCAGTTGGGCACTTGACTGGAAAAGCCACCAAAACAAACACACTGGGCGACAATAGGATGCAATCTTGGACGATCGTTTATCAGAGCTTGCAGGCATTCTCGCTATGTTCTGGCAAAGGTTTTACGGAAGATAGGAAATCGGCTGCAAATCCAAGTTCTAATAATATGTCTCATATTCATCATTTTCCACTCTATATTTACCGACACAATTCAAGAATTCTAATAACGTTTATCCTTTTTTGGAGAGTCAGTGATCTGCTTCTTTTCGCAAATTCAACTTATTATTATTATTACTGATAAACGGGAATCTCTACGGGCATCTCCATGGAGTCCTAAGTCTCGCGTAACTAACCATATTGAAAAGAATCGCAGATAATATTCGAGAGCAATATAATGCGAAAGCATATGACTTGTAAACATTTTAACAACACCTAGAGAAGTGTAGAGCAGTGATAGCGGTTCCTATACTAAATTTCTGCAAAGACCAATGATTTGCTGTATCCGAATATCCTGTTACTTATGCATTGGTTGGCCTGTGGATTCAGGTGTACATAGCACTCTATAGAAAGCTATGGGCCTAATTGTCTCGAATATTTTACTAAAAGGGAACAGATTCCTACATATTAATGAAAACACGTCAAAATCCGGGTCACTAGCAAATTAGCAATTGGGATTATTCCTGTTATAATCACCATACAGGACATGAATTGGGATTGATATCATACAACTTTTCTTTTATTTAACCAAACAAATTAGTTAAAACAAATTAATTGACTTGTTTAATGAAAATATGATATAGTCAGAGCTGTTGTTTTCTGATGTTATTTTTTTGTAAAGTATTTTTTATATAAAATTCTATTCCTTGCATAATAAAATAGCGTATTTTATAATATGTGTTGCTATTATAATCGTTAGGAGAGTTTTAAATAGTCCAAGTGATAAGTCTTGCATCACTTCTCCCATACGTTCTGGATTCGAACGTAAATATTCATAAGGGAGAGAGAGAAAGAGAGAGAGAGAAAGTAATTGGTAATAGCTCAGTGCTCACTCAGTTTTTTTTTTTAATAAAATAAACAAATATATCGAGTGTCGTTTCTGAATTTGGATAGTTTCGTTTCAATTTTTTTTTTCATAAAAAGATCCAGAATTAAGAAGTTATAACAGTAGTGCTATTTCAATTTTAATTGATGAACATACAAAACATCCGAAAGAATTCTATCAAGAAACTCGCCTTTTTAATAATTATCTAAGACAATTTTCTTACTTATAAGTTCATTTTGTCCAATTTTGTCATTAATATAGTGAAGATTTGTAAAAAACTGAAATGAACAAACATATTTCAGCACGTGTCCTAAAGATCAAATTTCGATTTATTTTCATCCAGCCAGAGTAATGTTATTGGCTTGTAAAATTTCGAAACTTTTTTCAAATTTTGCAAGTGAAAATTATACACTGAGTCATAAGTCATATCATAAGTCATAAAATATCTCCTACAAGAGCCAATTAAATGACATTTATTAGCCCTTGATATTAATGCAAACGAATGAAATGAAACTAAGTGCTTACGCATTTTGCAAAGTAACCTAACTAGATTCAAGCTACCAGCCACAACGCTAGTTAACAGAAAATATTAAAGAAATAATAAATACAAGGGTGGTCTGAAAAGTTCTCGGCCTTGAGCATAGATGGCAACACTATCGGCAAGATTTTTTTCTAAGTTGGTACATATGTCATAAGCATCCACGTCATTATACAGGGTGTTCGGGATAAATTTGACAGTTTCGTAAGGAAAAAGAAAATCTTCTTTGTATCTATTAAATTTAATGAATTGACAAAAAAACATTACAGGCAGAGTTAATTACAATACTATCAACAAGATTTACTCAAAATAACCACCATTAGCATCGATCACAGCTTCAATTCTGCTTCGGAACCTCGAACAAGCTGATGCTACAGTCTCCCTGGGAAGGCCCGCAAAAACTGTTTTAATTTTATCCATTAACTGGGCTTTTGTATTACTGGAAGTGCGATTGGTGTCTTTTTCAACTGCGCCCCATACAAAATAATCCATGGGGTTAAGGTCTGGGGAGTTTGGAGGCCAAACATTTGGACTGGTGAAGTCGTAGAAATTTTCAGACAACCATTTTTGACTTTTCCCAGAGGTGTGGCAAGGGGCCGAATCCTGCTGCCATACATACGGCCTACCATTGGCTACCCTTGTTATCCAGGGCTTGACTACAGTTAGCAACTCCACGAACAAAGCCCGAATTCCAATGCCAGGGTTCTTCAACACCTGTTCCTGCAGATTTGCGAGGAATTCTGCTGTACGAACGCAATCAGATCGTCTGCTAGGGATCTTTCTTCTTGCTACATCCTCGTAGTCACCATTGCAAGTCTCTAGTTCATGCCTGATTGTTTTTACTGTATTCAGGGAGCATTGGGCAGCAGTCGTAATATCCTTATTTTGATGGCGGGAACGAATCATCATGATACAAGTTATTCTCTTCCATGATTCAGGTGGGTTCCAGCTATTCATCCTTTCTGACATCTTGTATATGAATGAAGAAGGGTCCAAACTTTTAAATGAAAAGTGTGTGTTAATACATGTAACTTACGGAAAAATATAATTAATTATAAATATGTCAAATTTATCCCGAACACCCTGTATTTCAAGTCATTCTATCAAGTAGTTTGTTTTATGCAGCTGTCTGAAGCAAACGTGTTGTCTGTATCCCTTGAAATGGATACAATTGAGTATCGTGCGGTTAAAAATTCTTTGTTAAAGAAGGTTTAAACCCAAAACAAATTCATTCGAAGTTCATAAAAGTTTATTGGTCCTCTTCTCCTTCGTTTTCGACACTTAAGAAATGGGCTGCCGAGATTAAACGTGGCCTTACGACGTTTAATCTCGGCCTTGAAGGTGATCCACGTGAAGGACATCCATAAAGTGTAACAATACCAGAAATCATTGATCAAGTGCATGATATGGTATCGGAAGACCGGCAAGTCAATGTTCGTGAAATTGCTGAGACTATAGGCATTTCAGAAGAACGTGTAGGATGTATTTTGCATGAAGAATTGCAAATGAAAAAGCTTTGCGCAGGATGGGGGCCGCGCTTGCTCACAGCAGATCAAAAACACACCCGTATGAAAATCTCTGAACAGTGCTTGGAGCGGTTAGCAAGATTAAAACTGATTTTGTGCGTCGATTTATTACTATGGATGAGACTTGGATTCACCATTACACACCAGAATCCAAACAGCAGTCAAAACAGTGGACAGAACCCGGTTGTTCAGCCCCAAAGAAGACAAAGTCGGTTCCATCGGTAGGAAAGGTCATAGCATCGGTGTTTTGGGACATTAAAGGCATTTTGTTTATTAATTATCTTGAAAAAGGGTGAAACAATAACCGGGGAATATTATTCCGATCTTTTAACCAGACTAGATGAAAAAATTCGTGAGAAAAGACCCGGTTTGCAGAAGAAAAAAATCATCTTTCATCAAGACAATGCACCAGCCCACAGAGGTGGTTTGGCAATGGGAAAATTAAGGGATCTGCACTTGGAATTGTTGGAACATCCACCCTATTCCCCAGATTTGGCTCCCTCTGACTTCTATCTCTTCGTAAAACTAAAACTCTTCCTCGCTGTCAGCGTTTTTATTTAAATCAAGAGGTGATTGCAGCTGTAGAGGGGCATTTTGCAGATCTTACTGAGACCCGCTACAGGAACAGGATAATGGTGCTGGAGCATCGCTGGAATCAATGCATTAGTCTTAAAGTAGATTATGGTGAAAAATAAAAATAATTTTGAAATTATAAATTCGTGTTTTCATTGTTAGGCCGAGAAATTTTCAGACCACCCTCGTATTTAGAAGAATTCAGAATATGTTCGATAATTAATATTATTTTGACAAGCATTAAATAACTTCTGGTTAATGAAACCAGGAGTTATACTAAGTCGCAAACTTAACTCTCCTACTGACATACATAATATTCATCCATTGTCCAATTATACGCAGCAACCCTCTGAGGTACATATGTTAACACTATTACTGGGGAATACTGAATTTGGCTTTATTTTAATTTATATTTTTTATTAACAAATATTGGATTTCCAGATTACGTCCGAAATTTTGTTATTATTCTGGATATCATTATATTGAAAAAAAAATTGATTGTTTTCTCGTGTTTAAACTTGTTCCAGTGAATACAATAGTCTCCTTTTAATTAATCTGTTGCTTAGCTTCCTTTAATCTCTCACTTCAAGTGGGAATGGTTTAAATGAAATTTAATCGTTTCATGAGAAGCTGAATTCGAGAAACGCATATCATCTCCTTTTAAATTAGATAGTTATCAATATTATCTTAAATTTATGAAGTTTAAGCATATGAAATCAACTGGGTCAACTCTTATAAGGATAGATGTACATAGAAATAATAATTTCATTTCTTTGAGGCAATTCAGATAACTCGGAGAGTGTACTTGTTTTTTCTCAAGAAGTTAGTGCTAAATAATATTTGAATAATAACAACAAATCTAATCTAATTTGTTTTAAATTCAAAATTTAAAAGAAATTATATGGTGATAGCGTTAAATAAATTATATCCATAAGGACCTCAAAGTTTATTCTCAACATTGAAATGTACTATTAATTGAAGAGTATTTCGACAACAATAACAACAAAAAAGGAAATAAACAAACAAAGAACACATAGAAGGGGGGATGGGATGGTCATGGTTTTAGATTACGAATATTTTCAAGAAATTAATATCTACTGCTTGTTGTTTCAAATCTAAAACAGATGTAATAGTTCTAAGAAAAATAAAAAGTTAAAGGCAATTGTAAAATCCTAGCGTTGAGCCCAACGCACACCTCATCTCTCTCTCTCTCTCTCTCTCTCTCTCTCTCTCTCTCTCTTTCTCTCTCTCTCTCTCTACGTAATTTAGCAAGTTTAATTATTTTAGAAAACAACAACAAAAAGGCGAGAGAGAGAGAGAGAGAGAGAGAGAGAGAGAGAGAGATTAGCCTTCGTCATTCTAGTGGGGCAGAATTTCCTTAATATGCTAATTAAGAAATTTTTCTAGAAGAGGTTTTTGGTTTGTTTTTATTCTCAATTTCCAAAACACGAAAGTAATTTGCATATTAATTACGCCTAACTGTTCGGGTATTTGAACAACAAACAAAACAGCAGGTCATGCTATAAACTTTCAGTTAAACTTAAACCTTGTTTATTCGGTACAGCTAAAAAAAAAGAAGAAGAAGAAAAAAGACGGTTAACCCTGAGAGAGTCACGCGCACCGTCTTGATCCCCGATGATGTATCTGCCAATACGAATCACATCGACAGATCTACGCGATAAAAACTTCTCTTCCAGACACTTTATCAGATGCATAAATAGAGCAGAAAATGGTATGAAGGCGTCGCATAAATCTACTCCACTGCAAAAAAAAAAAAAGAAAAAAAAGAAAAGAATGGAAAGAAAATGAAAAAAATAATCAAATATAAAAAAAAGTGAAAATAAAAATAATTTCGAGTAAACGTACGGATCAGCTTTGTTTAATATGTTTAATCATTGTCATAGAGACTATGGGACTATCACACCTCTTGCAAAGATTTCATTGACTATGATATCCCGATTCTTACCTGTACCGAAAAAACGATCAGTATTCATGTTTACTATTTCTTGGATGAAAGCCTCCGCAGTTCAGTCGGTATCGACGGAACCCTTTGGCTGGAAAAACCTGGGTTCGAATCCTGTATGGTACACGAAGAACCGTTATCACGGCTTTTCAACTCAAGGCGAGTCAACCGGTCTCATACGAAGGTGGAGATATTTCCCTCCCGGAAACTTGGGTCTTTTTGTCCAAAATACGACAATCCGGCCAGTAGAACACACAATTTACAGGCAAAAAGAATAATTATAGGCATAAGGCTATCACTTTATCCTGAAGTTATGGTTACGAAATCCAAGGATACTTGGAAAAGTCCTGTTAGAGCCACTGATGGTGATGATTTCTGGGATGAGTAAGACTGAATTCATTATTAAAACACAGCATTTTTTAGCGGCTCCACACTGCTTTCCTAATATTTCACCGAATATCTTAACGGGCAGCACAATTATTCACCTATGAGTCAATAGATGCACGTG
This sequence comes from Typopeltis vanoorti, assembly GCF_054136105.1. Lineage (NCBI taxonomy): Eukaryota > Metazoa > Arthropoda > Arachnida > Uropygi > Thelyphonidae > Typopeltis > Typopeltis vanoorti. The sequence continues at coordinate 86,318,538 of NC_143571.1, forward strand.
AAGTCTATTCTTCATTTTCCTGATGACCAAACTAAATTGCCAGGCAATTCATCCCGAACTAATTTTCTTTGATTTCCTAATTAACGATTTCATTAGTCTTAAACACATCAAGATTCACATTTCATATTCCACTGACCGTTAAGTCTCCTGCTGTCAGCATCTTTGATGCCATCAGCAGCTATACGGTTAGAATACGTTCATCTCAAATATTTTGAAATACCTTACCAATTCTGTTAGCAGTAAATGCATTTAAGTCTTTGTCTGCAAGTCTTCAAAGAAAATGGACCTTTCTGCGACAATAGAACTTTGAGTAAGGGTAGCGATGACTCAACCAAAATAACAGTAAAAAAATATGGTGTTTTTAATTTAAAGTTAGTTAAAAAAATAAAACATTTTACAAATATTGAATTTTATAATGTAATATTAACAATTTAGCAGAAATAAAGTATTCCATAAGATATTGATAGATCTTTAGAATAAGCGAAATACATGTGCTTTTAAGCACACTTTTTAATGTATTGTATGAAAGAAAATTAGAGACAAAAACACAGTCAGCATGATTTTATTTCTCTCTCTCTCTCTCTCTCTGTTTGCCAACGGAGATTAAAATAAAATACTGTTGTATATGCTTCTCGTTAATATTTAGAAATAAATTGGTTTACGATCTTCAACTTATGTCTCCCAGTCCTTTTTCCATACGTCCACATCTATTCTGTACAGTTTGTAAAACGAAGTGATTATATTTTGTAAGGGTTATCTTCCTAATTCCCTTCGTTTTACGCAGTCTTTTTCCTAAATCTTATGATACGATATCTTCCTCTTAATGCAAATTTCTTAAAATAAGAGAATATACTGGTCGTTCAATTGAATTGTCATTACAAGTCTGTCTACTTGGAATACGTACCTTCATATTGAATGTATCTACGCTTCTGAAAAGATTAAAACTGCTGTTAAATTATAATTTAAAAGAATTCTCCTTCTCCACAACAACTTGCGAAAATTAAGTTAATTCTTCTTTGCTTTCAATCTCCTTAAGAAAACATAGTTTTTCTCTTAAGCTTTACTAAGATAAACATTGCCTCAGTTGTTGCACGTAAATAGCTTCGAGCTCACGAATAGCCCCAACATCGCTGGTACTTTGGCCACTACAAATGCACGCTGTTTCCATCCAACCCTCGGTTTTTACAACCGTTTTAATTGAGTCTCGTCCGGGATAACGGGAGGCTGTTTAAAATACCTGACACCATCGTACGTGGTTCTACCCCCTGACGGCCGCCATAACGTCCTCTTGTAGGTCCCACTTCGCACATAAAAATTTATATACTTCCAAGGAGGGTTGCCGTACGCTACAAGTTCATCACCTTAGTTCGGGTCACGCAGGAGTTCCTAGTGAAAGTAATTCGTTTGGTGCTTTGTGGTTGTTGGCTTTCTCAAGTGGAAGGTAGAGAATGAAGGAGGAAGTTTAATCTGAAAACAGCTTAATAGGGAGAAAAATAGAGAAGGAATGCAGCCAATTGAGCATCTCCCCCACTGCGAAATACAATGAAAAGAAGATTGAAGAGCAGTAAGCGCCTGATTTTAGGAAACGACGACTCGAATTGTAACAGGTGAACAAAGATATCTCAAAGGAGTAGCTTGATAGGTCGTAACTGCATCATAGTACGATCGGAATATTAAATTAGTATCATAGCAACAGCCGAAATTCACTGAGCTTCAACAGAAATAAGAATAGAGAGAGGGAATAATGAAAGAAAAGATAAACATAATACAAAATAAAAATGATAAAACAAGAATAAATTTGGTGATCTCAAGGCGAAATAAAGAAACAAGACAGCGAGAAAGAGAGAGAGAGAGAGAGAGAGAGAGAGAGAGATTCGTGAAAACAATGAAAAAACTATAAGAAGATAATAAAAACTGAACAATGAGAAAAAAAGGAAAAAAAAAGAGACATATATTGGGAAGAGAAAGAAATCCTATTTGAAAAGAAACCACCACAAATAACGGGGGAAGCAATGCCGAAGAAGAAAAGAGAAAGAAGAATCAAGACGTAAAAAGAGAAGTGAACCTTTACGCTGTACAAGTTCCACTTTTCTGCTCTGCAGAGAAAGAAATGCTCGCCTGACTTCGTCCCTATTGTTCTCCGCGTGTCTACAAACAACAGTTGGAATCACGTGACCAACTCACGGCAGCACCTGCCTGCTCGGTGTATTCGTATCGATCCATGCGATGTCCCTCTACTGCTGGCAGACCACGCCAGGGGAACTTTTTACATTGGTTTGTTGCATCCTCCGCCTTCCGCTCCATCCAAAAGGGGAGATTTTTGTAGCCGCTTCATGAAAAGATGCTGTTGGCATCCCGCTCATTAGCAGTCGCCGAAGCGACACGGGAAACTCGCACGCGACAGAATTGCCTGTCAACACCGGAACATTGCTAGGGATCAGTTTGATCACTCTGAATGACAAATAGATCAAGGGGCGCGCAAAGAAAGAACGATGACGGAATGAACAGCTACCCGTCATCCTCTCTTTCACATACACAACCGTATTTGTTTTATTTGTTCTTACGGAAGCGAGTCTTTCTTTCGTTCTTTCTTGGTCAAATAATATATATACAGCGAGGTTCTCACTTACCAACAGCGCGTGAACTTCCCCGAAAGTGAACAGCAAGGGACGATCGCTCACTCGGTGTCTGGGCACTTCCTGGGAACTGCAACACTTGCGATCCGGCGAAGAAGCCTTTCTGAGTGGCCATTCGATCAAGAAAATCCATCAGTGTGCGACCTCCGATAAATATCGCTATACCAATATGATTACATTAAAGACAGACCACTTGCCAAGTGACAGGGGATGAATGATTTCCACGTTATTCTCCATCTTTCTATCCACGCAAAGTTTCACCACCATGCCAGATCGTCTAACAAGGCAAAAGAAGTGAGTTTGTTCCATTAACAGTCGTAACTTTCTCTAAGCGTCATCCGATATGCAGTATGAACCGAAAATTACATTCCTATCCGATGATCGTGCAATTAAAGCATACAGGAATGAAATACATAAGTGGGGCAGCTTTCTCTTCGAAACCCTTTCCCTTTCTGGGGGTTATGTTTTATGGTTACCAAATATTAACCAAATAACATTTTCCACTTTGCTAACGGACTTTGGAGTTTTGCTGTTCCTCCTTCTCTATCGGTGATAAATAGAGGGTAGACGCCCTAGTAAAGAATAATCGGTAACGTCCTTTCCTCCGCCCCTACACCCCTAATATCAAGGTGTTACACGAGAGAATAATGCTGCCAAGAAAACACTACAAATACTTCATGCGGTTGCTTGTCGTCAGAGGCACGCAAAGGTTGTAGTTTAATGGAAAGCCACAACCCCTCCCCCTTAGGGTGTACTAGCATAGCTTTTGCAGGGACCACCCTGGCACACAAACGTCACCGAACATAATTCAGCGCCCCGACATGAGATCACCAGCAGCAATGTTTACAAGAGAAATGTGGTCTTTGGACTAATGACAATTGAGTCGTACATTGTATACATGTGGGAGGGAAGGGGAGGGACGAGATAATCATGATATATATAATTAACATGCATTAGAGACGATAATAACTTCTTAAGAACCAGATTATGCTAATAGTGATATACTTAATAAACATGTACAATGCTTTGTTTGAAGTCACTTCCGGTAATTGGTCTCATTAAAAGCAATAATAGTTGTCGTTGTGTTTCTTACCACCAGATTGTTTTTCAGTAGTTTTTGTCCCAACCATTAGACAGATAATTATCGTCTCCTTTTTCATAATTAACTCAGCATCAAATTCAAAATGGCTAAGTGGATTTCTTGGAAAGATACTTTTATAAACAATGTCTCCCAATTATTTTTCATTCTCGACATCTGTAGCGGGGAACGAACTGTCTGAAGGTCAAGTGTGCTCTTAATAGGAGGATAAGTACGGCAGGATCCATTGTTTAATTCTCGGAATGATTTTCTATAGTTCTGAAGTGTATTAGTTTTTTTTTTTTTTGCAGATATCGCATGATTAATAATCTTAATTACACATCAAATCTCTCATCGCAAATGAGAAGAAAATTTTCTCTAAAGGGTTATCACTTAAAACTACTTCACATCAAAAACACAAAAAGTGTGTTAAACTCTCGTTTTTATTTTTCTTTTCTTTTACACTTGAGGATTAATAGGAAGGAGTGTCTGCCGCCGATGTATAATCCTTTCGTGAGAGAGGCGGGATTAGTTGCCGTTTGTCTGGATTAAGTAGAGCTTTGTCTTAAATGGTTGTTTACTTAGTGGAAGATATGTAAGTTTGTATTCTCTGAAATCCATCGATATCTCAAATAGGACTTAAATTAGGATTTTTTTTTCAGTTTATTCTCTAGAAATACAACAGATCTAATTAGGGAAGTTAATCTCCCTTCATTATATTAGTGATTTACGAGTCCGTTCTCGGTATGAGTGAGCTCCAAGAAAAATATTAACATTCTTACTTAAGGCACAGAACTGGGACCAAAAACTTGCTGTTAATATGATGATGATGATAGTAATGATAATAATATGATTGGGTGGAATTTTGGATTGATTTTTGAGATGTGGTCATTTACAGTAGAGCCTCCGTAGCTCAGTCGGTATAGACGAATCCGTTTGGTCGCAAAGACCTGGGTTCGATTCCCGTCCATGACGTGAGGATCCTTTATCTGGTCTCTTTCGACGAAAGGTGAGTTAGTCGGTCTCATATGGAAGTGGATGGTTTTTCAAATAGAGGAAAACTAGAGTTTTTTTGTCCCTCAGAACAGGTAATACACTTGTACAGACAAAAAAATACCTCTCCGTCCCTCCCTCCAACGTCAGGCACTGGGACTCGTCGGTTGGGATCGCTAATGTAAGGTCGCATCATTAAAAAAAAAAAAAAAAGCCGACCCCAAATAGATGGGATAAAGCACAAGAAAAAGAAGTTCATTACATTTACACTGAAAATCGCAATATGCAGAAAATTTTAATCCCAATTCAGAATGAAGACTGCGTAATATTAGGATTACATAATTCCAATTCTTAAATTTTACTAAAAAAATCCACTTAACAAGCTTCGTTGAATGGCTTCGTGTTCTTGAAGATCCAATACACTCGTGACTCCATTTGTGATGCAATTTAGTTACGATATTCGAAACAGTATTCCGAAGAAGAAAAACCTCATAGAATTTACCTAACTTTCGTTGTCTTTACTGATTGGTTCTTGATCTAACATTTCTATTCTCGTTTTCGTCGGATGGAGTTCTGATTTTGTATGATGCAATATCTAAGGAGCTTGAGGTCTCGGTCTTCACTGGGAATGTTCTAGTTTAGTGGACATAGTTTTGACCACAAATTCTCTTAACTTTCTCTAAATACTGTCTGTATTATTGTTCCGAATGACTGGAATAATGACAAGAAAGTAACTAACGGTGCTATTGCCATTCACATGACGCACTCACAACCTTAGACTGGTATTGATAAAATATAATAATAAGACAATGAGATCACTGATTTTATCTCCAAGCAGTATCACCCATTTTAGGGCTTTTTGTGTTTGCTCATTACAGGAACGAAGCAGTTCCATTGGTAATGAGGACAAAAATAATTTTTTTTTGAAAATTGAAAGAAAAAATGAAATTAAAGAAAGAAATGCTGAACAAGGCACGTCGAGGTAATGTTATTGCAGACATGGAATGATAACGGGAAAAAATTTGATACGGGCAAGTACAGTTGGATGCTTGTCTTGTGTTTCTTAAATAAACAAGTGAACACGATCGCGTTTTAAGTTTCCATTGCTGAAAACTTGACCGAGTGCAAAGCAAACCCACGCCAACGTCATCGAAAAGTTATTTCTCCTCGTAGATCAAATGGAAGACTGAAGAGATGATCGATATTTTTCGGGCTAATCACCAGATCACGTGCAATAACCTCTTGCTGACCGATGTTCGTACACCTCCCTCACAACATAAAGTGACACTACCACACGTGCCGCTTAATGAGATGGAAGCTCAAGTTGGTTATCGCAGGGAGGGAGAGAGAGAGAGAGAGAGAGAGAGGTTCAGTATAATACAAATTTTACGGCATTAACTGACGCTTCCTAAAGTTCCTGTAGTTGACTGCAGTGGCTGGCATGTAAACTTCACTCCCTTCTACGATTCAGACAAAAATAATTATATGTTATCGGAAAACGGAGTTCAGGGTGATATTACAAAGAACTTAATGCTGTGTGTGTGTGTGTGTGTGTGTGTGTGTGTGTGTGTGTGTGTGTGTGTGTGTGTGTGTGTGTGTGTGTGTGTGTGTGTGTGTGTGTGTGTGTGTGTTTCGAACCTCCTAAGACTGGTCGTTTGGCATACTTGTTTAATGACTTTTCTCTCAGGAGAAAGTGAACGTTTTCTCGTTAGCTTAGGCAAGGTATCTATTTACTCGGGACCACGTAGCAATCGTTCCAATGCTTAATATAATTTGCATTAATAAAAATCGATGTTCGCATTTCGAATAACTATAGTCATGGCAAAAATTATGGGAAGCATCTGTTTTAAATCGCTATTATTAAATGGAGTAGTACATATTTTCATTACGAGTTCATAATGGAAAAAAATTGTTTATCCATTCTGTTCCTTAATTGATTCTGTCTAATTATAACAGGAACCTAATCTAATCTAATCTAATTGCTCTTTGCTGTTAACTGACCTTTCATCCTGTTTCATTTTCTTTTTCTTTCATTCTAAAATCTCCGTTCAAGTGTCGACAGTTTTGACAATAGAAAAGTCTAGATACGCTTATAAATGTGGATGTCTTTCTTATTCGTAAAATTGACAACAATATTCAAACTTAATACGATTGGTTGATTTATAATTCTTCAATTGTTTTTGTTTGTGCAATTTGGATGAATTATAATTGCAAAAGCTTTGCAATAAAAAGTCTGAATAGCGACTCTTAAAGCATTTATAATACAAATGGTATTTCGTAAAATTCATCATAATTAAAGTAAAATAATCTGAATGGGAATGGGTTTTGTATTCATTTTATTATTTTATCTAAACAAAGCACATTCATCATATTCTGTTACTTTCCGTTTACTACGACAGGAGCAAAAGTTCAAGATATAAGTTCAGAAAGCATCGTCAAAGCATTTTATAAGAGAATAACATCCTTACTTGCTCTCGTTCCAGAATTAAAATTGGTTTCGCTAATACGAAGCTAATATATTATGCTTTAATTGATGTGTTCTCCGTATCAGATTGGCTTAACTCACCTTCAGTTGAAAAGATCATGTAAAAGTTTCCTCGTGCTTAAAGGAAGGACAAATGTCGCCTATCATGTAATATCGAGTGTATTACATGTGTGTTTCAAAGAATTAAGTGCAGTCTATCCGTCAAGTGACTAATTATTGTCATGTATATATATATATTTTTCTAATCAAGCGTCTATCATAAAAACGTACCTTTTATACGGATTCGAAATGGAAAAAAAATCACATAATTCTCGGAAGAAAACAAAGAGCAACAGAGCTCCCTATCCTTAATAAAATATTATAATCTCATATTTTGTAGTCAGGTAAAACCATACTTATTCTTATAAATGATTATTTAAAATAATGTTTTTCTTTTTAAAAAAATATGAAGACTTTATCAACTCTTTCACAAAAAAGACGCCAATTACCATAGAAATTTTATCAATTTCATGCTCATTAAAATCATTTGTTAGTATCATTAACATCGTTAAACTGGAAGATGCAATTATTGAAGCTTGCTGTAATAAATAAATTTTCATAATAAGCAGTCTTTTACCTGTATATTTTTCGCAACATGGAAGGCATGTACAGCAATATATTCAGAATTATTACGATGTAATAATCCTAAATGACTCCCTTTCTATTTAAATTCGGACACCCTGCAAATAAAAAGAAGAATACTTATTTCTTCACAGAATAATAACATTATTTTTCATTTCTGAAATCTTCTTTAATAATAAGGGAGATTTAAACCGCTCAAGGATGGAGCTAACACTGTCATTTGTTTATTTTTTTTGGATAAACATAGCGTAGATAAGATGAGCTATTTTTCATTTACGTGTATATTAGCTTTTATACGAATCTTGCTTAGAAAAACCATGCCTTCCGCACCTGCTTGACTAACAGTGTTTCTTACCATGTAAGAACGAGCCTATTGAGGCTATGACAAGGCGATTCCAATCCCCCCACCCTCTGCATATTAACCCGGTGATTATATTGATGTGTGTGTGTGTGTGTGTGTGTGTGTGTGTGTGTGTGTGTGTGTGTGTGTGTGTGTGTGTGTGTGTGTGTGTGTGTGTGTGTGTGTGTGAGAGAGAGAGAGAGAGAGAGAGAGAGAGAGTTTTTGCTCGTTTCCTAATTAAAGTTCCTCCATCGAACACAGCGAGTGTTTGTTCAGGAAATGGGGAGTGTCACGGACATGCCCAATTAGTGGCTGCTTGGCTACGGAAGGTGACGACGTTATTAAATTGTTAATGTACGAATAGAGGTAGTTCTTAATAACTAAACGGTAATAAATTCTAGAAAGTGTAGCTTTCTAATGGGAATTTCGTGAATATATCATTTCTTGGTGGCTGTTCAACAGAAAATATCCGCTTAGTTTCTACATGATTCAGGGGATCCCAACTTCCACGATAACCAAAACCTATAGAAAGCATTAAGTTATGCATTACTATCGGAGAGATCCACTTAAAACCCCTCTAAAAGCAAGTGCTAAACGAAAGAGTATAATATCTAAAACAGGGCAAATGTATCATGTTTAGAAAAGATAATTTTATCAGTATTTACTTATTTAGCTTAAGACGGTAACAGCGGCCTGCCCATACGGATAAGCACGACACCTTCTACAAAATCAATATATTGTTACTGATTGTAAGGCGATTTTGTCTGTAAATTGCGTATATTCTCTCTTCCGTTTGTTTGTTTGAAGGATGGAACTCGTCTATCTCGGAGGGAAAAAAATCTCCTTATTAGACCAGATAACTCACTTTGATTTGAAAAATAATTATAACTATTCTTCTCGTCAAAGAACGGAATCGAACTCAGGTCTTTTCAACCTAAGGACATCGTTCTACAAAAGGATGAAAATTTTAACCGTTCCTAGATGAGGAAGGTGCTAAAAGCTTGTTGCAGGAGGTGACAAAATCACTTTTATGCCGTTGTGAAGTCTGTTATTAATAACGTTTGAAGAAGCACATACTCAGTAGAGTAGTTGAAATAGCTCATCTGAGTCATTACAACGTGTGAATCAACAGCTGTTCCTGGAATGTTAGTAGTCTCAATTCTATTCGTAATTTTGTTTTATTAAAAATGAGATGACTAGAAACTGCTATATTTCTTTTCTCCAAAATCCTATGCACAAAAGCCTCTTTAACGCTGCCGCCAGCGTTTGTGTGTGTGTGTGTGTGTGTGTGTGTGTGTGTGTGTGTGTGTGTGTGTGTGTGTGTGTGTGTGTGTGTGTAAGAGAGACAGAGAGAGAGAGAGACGTACGGCCATGCATACAGTCAAATTGACGGGAAATTTGTATATATATATATATAACGGTATCCTGCGTCTAATGCATCCTTCAGCAATGACATTATCTCAGTTTGAATTACGTTTATTTTAACGCTGCCGCCAGCACTTGTGTGTGTGTGTATGTGCGTGCGTGCGTGCGTGTGTGTGTGTGTGTGTGTGTGTAAGAGAGACAGAGAGAGAGAGAGAGAGTGATAATCAAATTTGTCCCATGAAAAACGTAGAATAAACAAAAATGCCATTTGTTAGTGCAAAAATATTTAAAATTTCATTATTAATTGTATGTTGTAATAATTCTAAACTTCTTCTTTGGCACTACATCCCCATGTAGGGTCTTGGCTTCCCGTTTTTGGATAACTCACTACGAGGTGGGCTCGTTATCCTCCACGCTCAACCATGTGTAATTGTCTATGAAACGTTGTTCTTAAGATCGGGTTGCTGCTTTGCGGGAGAAAAAACCCTGCAGTCCACGCCCAAGACCGGCTAACTTGGCTATGTCTGAGAAAGATCCTTAAGCTCCTCAAGTCGGCGACGAGAATCGAACGCAGGACACTCCTTTCCCAAGCATATGGTTGCCGAGCGCGTAACCACTCAGCTAACCGCCTGGACAATAATTCTCAACTAGTGAATATAATTACGTAAAAATACTCTAAAATATTATTTTATGTTTTGCCATCTCATACGGTATTAAGCATTACTTTAAAGATACGACAACAAATTAGAAAATCACGATCTTGAAACTAAAAGACTTTTAGTAAAGTCTTCTGTATTGTATTCAATAATTGCTGCAGTCCTTCAAATCTCTTTACTCACGCAAAGAAATTTCGAAGGAAGAACGGATTTTGAAAAGAAAAGGAAATCGTGATTTCTCTACAAACTCGAAGTTCACATATACTTAGAAATAACTGCCTTAAATCACACAACACCTAAGACCCACTTAACCTACAAAAAACTGAATTAAGGATGTTTTCGGAATTAAGTCTCAGAATGTAGGATACTGAAATATAATGTCTGATAATTTTTCTATAATTATCTGTTCATTAGAAATTAAATTTAATATGCGAAATGATTGATATAATTAACAGGAAGGATGTAATATAGAACATTTTTACAACATATGAAGTGCTTCTTACTAGTCTGTATAAAATTAAATATTTTGACTGCAAATACAGGGTGTTCGGGATAAATTTGACATATTTATAATTAATTATATTTTTCCGTAAGTTACATGTATTAACACACACTTCTCTTCATTTAAAAGTTTGGACCCTTCTTCATTCATATACAAGATGTCAGAAAGGATGGATAGCTGGAACCCACCTGAATCATGGAAGAGAATAACTTGTATCATGATGATTCGTGACCGCCATCAAAATAAGGATATTACGACTGCTGCCCAATGCTCCCTGAATACAGTAAAAACAATCAGGCATGAACTAGAGACTTGCAATGGTGACTACGAGGATGTAGCAAGAAGAAAGATCCCTAGCAGACGATCTGATTGCGTTCGTACAGCAGAATTCCTCGCAAATCTGCAGGAACAGGTGTTGAAGAACCCTGGCATTGGAATTCGGGCTTTGTTCGTGGAGTTGCTAACTGTAGTCAAGCCCTGGATAACAAGGGTAGCCAATGGTAGGCCGTATGTATGGCAGCAGGATTCGGCCCCTTGCCACACCTCTGGGAAAAGTCAAAAATGGTTGTCTGAAAATTTCTACGACTTCACCAGTCCAAATGTTTGGCCTCCAAACTCCCCAGACCTTAACCCCATGGATTATTTTGTATGGGGCGCAGTTGAAAAAGACACCAATCGCACTTCCAGTAATACAAAAGCCCAGTTAATGGATAAAATTAAAACAGTTTTTGCGGCCCTTCCCAGGGAGACTGTAGCATCAGCTTGTTCGAGGTTCCGAAGCAGAATTGAAGCTGTGATCGATGCTAATGGTGGTTATTTTGAGTAAATCTTGTTGATAGTATTGTAATTAACTCTGCCTGTAATGTTTTTTGTCAATTCATTAAATTTAATAGATACAAAGAAGATTTTCTTTTTCCTTACGAAACTGTCAAATTTATCCCGAACACCCTGTATATATACGAAGGTTTAAACTGTCAGGAAGGTTAAAAAGATCAACAGGGGATTTTTCCCTTCATTCTGGTTGTTAATTCCGTCTACAATGATGGCACTAATCTTTTGCCACATCGTGCTTTGATCGTGAATCTGCACCATCTAAATAACTGCATTGCTGTTACTGCACTCCTCAAATTTTGTCGCCTGAACAAATGCTGACGAGGTCCACTATCTCCGTGTGCTCTGCGACGAATGATTAGTCGTTTTGAAGAAATGGAATCGTTGGGAGTTAGACCTGGCAGAGATCGCAGACCAATCAGTTCACAAAAAGTGAATAAAGTCATTACTGCCGTTGTGGAATACGCCGTGAATAACATCGTTGGTTCCTGCAGTGCACGCGCTGGTATCAAGACATATGGATGTGCCTTACACAACTGTGTGGATAATTCTAAGGAAGATTCTGCATTTCTACCCAATCGAGATAAATCAGACACAGGATTTGCGTCTGCCAGACTTTAAAAGTTGACTGACATTCGCCGTAACATTCTTTGCTCCAGTGGAGTTGAGCTCTGCGTGGCAGTGGATGATTTTGCTGGAAGATGAAGTTCACTTACACCTGAACGGAGCTGTGAATACAATTGCCGGGTGTGGACTACGCAAAACCCGCATGCAATCCAACAACTTCTTTTGTATTCATCCAAATTATATGGTGCGAGTTTGCAGTTTCGTTTATCATTGAACCAATTTTCTTTGAGACTATTCTCTAGTCAGGTCCTGTGACTTGTTCAGTTACTGCTGGAAGGTATCACGATGTGAGGATAAGTTTGTTGTGCCACAGCTACAACAGTGCCTGTGCATGGATTCAGTCATTTTCATGCAGAATGGGGGACCCCTCCACACATTGGTCGATCCGTACAGGAGATTCTTCAAGAAGATTTCACCAGAGTGATCATCCGCGCGTTTCCCACTGCATGGTCGGCCGGTTCATCTGATCTGACTTCCTATGACCAGACATTTCTCAAATACAGGATTTATCGAGATCAGGTACACAACATTAGTCCAGACCAGCTGCGTTCTGCCGTTGAACATACTGTACAAAAAATGCAGTTTGTGGCATACCGGAAAAGGCCGCCCAATAAACAGTATAGTCCATGAATGCATAAAAATATGTTATTTATGCTTGTGTCGCTTTTCTCCTAGAGAAAAATTACTATATTTACATTCAGTACATCATATACGATGGGGAGGGTCTAGAAATTTCTGATAAACACCTGGAAATGAACGATATTAAAACAATTGATATAATCACAAGAAAGAACATACTAGTAGCAGAGTTATGAAGATAACTTATGTTCTTATATTCTTATATCCTCATATGTTATTTCTCGGGATTCCATCGGTTGCTTTTAATATCATTTTTGTTCCAGGCGTTTATCAGAACTTCCATACAGGGCTTATATCGCCACCGGTGGTGAATTTGGAAACTATCATATATATATATATATATATATATATAGCCTAATGCTATACGTATCGTATTTATTTCTTCACTATTTCTTGCTTAATGTTGTGAATTTGTAACTTTAATTTACGAAAAGCTAACTCTTTATATTTCTTTCATCCCAGATTATTTACCAATTTGTATATTTTTGAATAATATTTTTCAAAAAGTTTTGAAATTTTTCTCAAAACATTTTGAAAAAACTTTTGGATTCTCAAAAGCAAAGTGATAACTTTACTTTTGAGAATCTATCCCTGCAAGTATCACTATCGTAAACTTTTAGAGGAAATATTTTTTAAACCGCTGAGAAGGCAGGGCCGGGTGAGCTAAAATTTTGAGCTCACTCAGCACCTAGCGTCTGTGATTGGTTATTGTGTCAACCAATCCAATTGAACGTTGTCACTTGTCATGAGTTGAGCGCTTCTGTATCTCCAATCTCTGTATTACAAACAGCTCTTACACATGTTTTCTGGAACTGAAAATTTGAAAGTGGATGTTAGCAGAAAAATGCTAATTTTTTTTCTTTTGCTTGTGCAGTATAGCATCTGCTGAGGTTGCAAAGTTTTTAAACGGTATATAGAGAAATTTTTATTCTAGTTTTCGGAAACAACAGACAGTAAAAAATATCTATTCCTGAATAAAAATAAATGTTCTGTGTATTATAAGACGTTGTTGATCTACAACAAAATACCAGCGTACGTGAGATTGATAAGACAGAAGAACCGCTGATACCAAAAAAAAATAACAACTAATGAATGTAGGATTCCGAAAGTGCAGATAATTCCGATAATGATCGGATGTTATGTATACTGAGTCACAGTAAGCAAAATAAAATTCTTGGAAAATGTAGAAATATACACAAACTAGAGAAATACATATAACATGTACAACAAATTTTATGAGATGATTTGCTGCTCCATCAAACCATATTTATTCCTGCAATTCTAACTCTCTCTCTCTCTCTCTCTCTCTCTCTCTCTTCATAAGCCTTTTTTTTAATTATGCCATCATAAATTCACTTATTCATGTTTAGAATTTATAGGATCGTGCTATTCGCTCTACCCAACAACTTATAGGACACACACACATATCACAAATGATAATTATTAATTATTCTTTACCATTAATGAAAGTGTTTCTACTCACACTTATTCTTTCCTATTCTCACATGTCTTATAAATGATGGTTCACATATTTTCATCTTTGAGTATTTCATATATACCAACCAAATATATCCTTCTCCTTCATTGTTGTTTTCTAATAAATCCTAAAACAGATTGTTCCCCCCCACTCTACACAGAAGTAATCAAAGTTATCCTGCAATTAATTGCATTGGACCAATTAAGATGAGCATTGATGCGCTATGCCTTCTCAAAACTCATACATCGATAAAATGCAATCACACGGTCATGGGCATCCGCAGGGGGTGAGGAACGGGGCACTTCCCCCAGGATCGATTAAAAAATTCCACAAATTATAATCGTAAAATTGATTGAGATATGTAATCTTACACCCTAGATCCTGGGAACGCTTTGCCTGTCTTAAAATTTTATTATGGGTTGTCCTGTTTCAGCCCATGGTGGGGTAGCCATAGAACACGTGTTTTATTGCAGCAATAAAACACGTCTTTCTGTTTTTGGTTCATCTTTTTCTGATTTGTGAACAGTGACTGGTTATTAGTGTCTAGTGAGTTACTGAGTGAAGTGTGAATTGTAAATTTATAGTGAAACAAATTTAAACAAAAAAAACATTTTTTAAAGGTAAGTGAATGTAATTGAATATTATTTTACTTGTTAGTTTTATGATTTTTTTTGCTTTTAAACTGAAATAATTTAATTTAGGATTAATTAATTAGTCGATTTTTAAGAAAATATGACGGTTAATTTTTTAATATATGAAATTGTGCTAAAAACTATTAATTCTGAGTGCCCCCCCCCAAGAATTAAAGATCATTAAAATCGATGCAAAATAAAAATAATGTAGTTATAGTTTACATCGACAAATAATTACATCAAAAAAAGATAAAAGACGTTTATTGATGTAATCATTTAATTAAATCAATAATTATAAAAAAATATTGATGTAATTATTTGTCTCCAAGCTTTCCCCCCCCTGAAAAATTTTCTGCGGACGTACGCCCATGCATAATACGGTCAAATTGACGGGAAATTTGTATATATATATAACGGTATCCTGCGTCTAATGCATCCTTCAGCAATGACATTATCTCAGTTTGAATTACGTTTATTTTGAACGTGATATCATTGTAACCGGGAGCTTTTATTAACTTTAATGCATCATGTTGAACATGAATTTCCTGATTATGAGCAATGGCTTAACTTCATGCTTATGGTGATACTATCTTTAAGCAAGGTGGTTGAAGCAAGGTGTTTTAGTCGAACCGATTGTCATTACACAAAAAAGTGAAAATAACATTTCGTGATGATGTGGTAATGAGCACTACTAGGTCAGTCATTTTAAAATTGGTTGAACAGTGGCGACAAGTGAATAATGGTTTTTTGTTCGCGGGTGACGAAAACGTTGATCATTTAAGAGTACGTTCAGTAAAGCCAAGATTCTTAACCATCGTTTGTATTTACTTTGTGTGAGTCACACCCATGACAGAATGCAAAAATTAACCTAGCGTATAATAGCATCATGCGTTAGCTGAGGGTTAGATAAAGATAATCCGTAGATAGTTAACACTAAGTTGCTCTGTAAAGCAACTTTCTCGGTGTGTGTGTGTGTGTGTGTGTGGGTGGGTGTGGGTGTGGGTGTGTGTGTGGGGGGGGTGTGTGTGTGTGTGTGTGTGTGTGTTATACATGATTAAATACGATTAAAATTATTACATAAACTATTTGAAAGAAGTGTATTGAACTATAATATTGTATTATTACAGTTATAAAAGTGTAGCTTTAATGGACATTTTATGGAAAAGATATTAACGAAAGGGGTCATATAGATTATCAAGTAATACAAGAAAAAATGGATATCCATACTTAGATACGGAATATCCTGAACCTTCTGTATCGTTGTACAGAAACAGATACAAATATGTACGAAACTTCTGCTATCTGCAAAACATTTTCGTTACTATAACAACATCGGCTTTCAACACACAGACTTGCTTTTCACTGACGATTGCCCATAACCATATCTGATTACTACTACTTTACGATTTTTAACCATCATTTTGTTGAGAGTCACACCCATGACAGAATGAAAAAAAAAAAAAACTAGCGTATAATAGCATCATTCTATTATATGGTAGCTGAGGGTTAGATAATTAGAGGGTTATATATGTATGTGTGTGTGTTATACACGATTATATACGATTAGCTCGTTATATAACATTAAAACTATTACATAAACTATTTCTAAGAAGTGTATTGAATTATAATATTGTATTATCACAGTCATATAAGTGTAATTTTAATGGACATTTTATGGAAAAGATATTAACGAAAGGGTTTTTATAGATTATCTAGTAATACAAGAAAAAATTAATATATCCATACTTAGATACGGACTAGAGAAACGCAGTTTTATTTCTGAATTTTTTTTTAATTTTTATTTTTATTATCTGCTCGAATAACAATATGCCATGGTTTGCATTATGCTGCAGCAATGGTATTCCTTGGTTAACCCAATTTTTGATGTCCCAGATTTATTACATGAGCTCTAACTATATTGCATCTAGCTGTCCCGAAATCCCTGTAGACATTCGGAAGGAAGAACAATATGCAGCATTTTAAATGCATATGCTAAAATGGAGACGCTGGAAAACTCTTCCTGTGTCATATTTCACCTAGATATTCTTTTTTTTTTTCTTTTGTCTTAATGTTTTTTGAGGTAACAATAAATCATCAGTCAAATAAGGAAATACCTTTCGGTAACGAGAATATTTCCATGATCCCTGTTATTCGAGTGAGCAAATAGACTGATTCCAGACGAATACCTTATTATAGCATGTGATAAACAACACTCGCTGAATGCTTTGGACTTAATAATACATGATACCATGTATATGTATATGTATGAAATTGCAAATGATGAATCCAATGAACTACACAGACGTCAAAATATTATACCTCTAAGACTGATAACTTGCATTTTTCTATTACTCAATGTAAACATATGATACGAAGAAGATTGGTTTCCGCTGAAGTTAAAATACAGTAAACAAGGATTCTTTGGGATTTTTATGTATGCATTTTGGTACGAAAAAAAATTGAGTATATCGTTCTTATTCTACTATCTAGTATTCTTCACATACTAGAGAACGAAGTAAACAACTTCTTATATATCTTCTTACTTCAGATAAAAGAAAAAAACGCACGCACTAAGAATTTTCTCTTTTGCTTTCTGGGTATCTGATCAGCGAAGAGGATTCTGCTCTTATAACTCAAACACACATAACAGTGTTTCTTCTCCTGATATTTAAGACAGACGGTCAGTCATGTTCTGGATAATTCTATTACTAGAGTTTATTGGATATTTTTGATCGTTTTGTTATTTCCTTGAGTTTTATTTATCATGTGTAACTTGAATGTCTCCTAAAAAGAGACAATATTAAATAGAGGAAAACGTACAATCCGGAAAAGTGAATTTTATATTGTTAAAGTTCTTGCATCAGCTTCGAAAGATGATACACAGAGCGCAACAGCATTATACAATTTACATGATATGAGAAAGCTAAGAATTTGATCAGCTGCGCCCTCTTTACATCTTTTCGAATGGCTCAAAGGTGTATGCATTTCGAAAGCATACCCGGGCTATTAAGGCGAATATGACGCAATGTTTAACGGCGAAAAGTGCCTTCTTCATGAAGCACTAATGCTTTATTACCCTGCTGAAGAGGACAACGAAGCATTAGTACAGTGTATTATGTTCAATTTTAGGAATTGCCAGAAGTCTGCAAACAATTGGGGGAGTCTTTAATGGGAATAAATGCAAAAATATAATATGGGTGATACTGGTATTTCGTACAGCCAAAGAATGTGTTAGCTGTACCAATGTGTTATGTGCCTATGTGTTAGCTGTACGAAAGAATATTATCCGCCATACAAGTGCATTCTTTGATAATTTTTACCATAAACAAACCTTACAAGTGATTGGCACAAAATTAAGAAAATATTGTTCTTTGAGAATTCCTGACAAATACGACTGGTACAGTTCAAAGTAACCAAGTAACCAGGTCTAAATGGAAATGCTGTGTGGTGTGATGTAGTGTGTGTGTGTGTGTGTGTGTGCGCGTGTGTCTAGAAATGTTTTATCATCTTGCTAAATCTCACTCTTTGATCCAAATACAGACCGTTCTCCAAGCAAAAAATATGTAAATCGCCGACTAAGTCGCTCAGTAACCATACATACAGTGCATACGCTATTTCTGTTGTCATTGAAACGGCTCAACCGTCATCGGGAAGGAAGGATCAGTTATGTCATGTTTGAACAGCACATTGCGACTTTTTCGGAATGAAGTGACTTTATTGAATATTCTTTGATGTAGACCGACCATCTAAAAAGTCGTATATTCTATTTATTCATACCATAGAGCAAACCAACAAACAAATAAATCTTTGAACAGAACGATTAAGTGTTTCAGCATAGTTTTCATTCCATAGAGTCGCCCAATTTAATTCCTATAATCAGCAGAGAGATTATTTTATCGTTAATTCGTATGCCTTTGTGACGTTATTTGCAAAAACGCCTTTACTCGAAGAACCGGGATTCTAATCCCATCTAAGACAAAAGGGTCGTTTAATAAATATTATAATTGATCAAGTAGTCAAATAATTATTTGATCAATTAATCAAGGAATCAACTGGCTCATAATTAGCAGATCTTATACTAAGATTGTAGAATGTTTCTTCTCAGAAACTTGGCTTTTTATTCTTTTAAAACAGACAAACTTGCCTTAGAACGTATTCATTTATAGCCTTAGCAGACAACGAAATAGCATACAACATTATTAAAGCATTAATTCAGGTTTGATTGAAGCCAAAGTATTCAGAAGAAATAGATTGTTAAGAAGATGAGAATGATTCTTATTATCGAGATTAATTTAATCTTGTTTTAGTAATCTTAGGATTAAGTTAAGCTTTTCTTTGGGAGTAATCCTACAGTTAAGATTAATTTACGAGATTAGAATAAGTTGAAATGCTTTCATGGTTAAGGGGTTAACCATGAAACTAGCATTAAATTGCAATTTTATGATCACATTTATTTTACATTATCTTTAGTTAAGATATCCAAAGGATAAGAATAAGATTCACGTATGATTAAGATTAAGATAAAAATACATTCATGTCAATAACAAACCGTGATGAATATTTCTTTCTTGCTTGTTCACTCTTTTTTTTTTTTTTAATTCCATCGAAGCGTCATTCTCTCTCTCCCTCCCATTCATTAGTAAGTGCAAATGCCTAATTTGCCGCCTCGCCTAATGTAGCTAATTGTTAATCCATCTTTAAATTACCAAAGAGTAAGTGCAATGGAAACTTTCATATTATTTGCATGCTAAAGACGCCGGCATTATCTTTGCTCCACAGTTTTACAAACAGATAAAAACAGAAAGAGTTATCGAGAAACATGCTCTGCTACTCTAATCTTCTGATAAAGCTCCATTAAATGAACATTGTGATTCAGCTTACCAGAGTCCCTTCGATCTACTCTTATCTACTGTGAAATGCCGCATTTATACATACGTAATGCAGTTGGTGTAACTCAGGAGGCACTAATTAAACGCATTCTTTCACTGTCGCCTTCTTCATTGCGAAGGGAAAAAAATATCAGGAGTGTCTTGTTGAAGCGACAGTTTGCAGTTAAGGTTTAATCGCAGTATGTCATTAGCCATTCTGTTTCTTCGAGGCCTACTGCATCGCAACGCCATCTGTCGGATTTCTTCGGTTTAGTAGAGGAAAAGAGTTGCAGTTGTTTGGATGATATGGTAATTCAAATTATTGTTATGATTTGGTTTTGTTTAGTTGAACTACAGTAGAATCAAGTAAATCTAAGAGCACAGTGCGTTATAACTTAACTGTATTTTATTTCATGGATGTTTTCCTATCTAATTTATTTTACATGTGATGAAAAAGCCGAATTTCTCAGATTAAAATCCCTTTGACCTCCTCTTAGAGCGGTTACTTCACCTTTACTTGAAAAGCTGTCTAGGTTCCACTCTTAAGATAACGGTAGCAACTTCCTCAGGATTGTGTACGAAGTCTCTTAGCGAGAGAAATGGTTCCTACATCAGCGACTAACTTAGCCTTCTTTTAAAAAAATATATGAATAGTTCATTATTTAAAAAAAATGTATTCTTTATGTATTCATATGACAAACAAACTTGATTCATTTAAAGGATGCACTTGAATTATGTAGATTTTCTCATTAGTTATTTACGATTCAATTAAACATTACTGGAGTGGGAACTGGCAATGGTTTGTTCTAGCATATGTTGATATAGATAAGTAATAGAGTGCGTGTTGTCTCGGAGTTGTAACTCAGCCTATAAAGCCACATAGCAGCATTGTGATAATTCATACATTTAATTATTAAAATCAAATAAATAATTTACCAAAAAAAGAGAAGGCAGCAGTTATATATGATTAACGGCATGTGCTTTAGGAGACTAATAGCAAGCGCTTTAGAAGACACACCAGGGGACTCCATTATTGCACATTTGTAGAAACTCATGCTTAGAGGACTTCTGGGATCAGCAGAGAATGTTGATCAAATATTGAATCACTACGTACTCGACTATTCGCATATTTAACTGCTTGGTGTTGATTATGTTTCGCGAGTATTTCATCAGCATTATGGATGCCTTACGAAAATTATGTAATTTCCTAGTGACGAAGTTATTTTTTGTATGTGTTTCCTGCTCACGAAAGATAAATCTACAATACATCAATACGTGGGCGGGATAAGCATTTTTTTTTTTTTATCATTTTTTACAGAGTCTGGAAACACTGCTCCATGGAACTTTTGCAAGTCACGTCAGTCTCTTCAAATAAGCGGGCGGTGGTATCACAACCGGTGATCGAATTCATCTCCTACCTAAAGACAATCACAAATATTTATACCCATGATTGGATTCGAACCCGCAGCGAACGGGCGCGTTAACCATTCTGCCAACCATGCTGGCATTATTTGTTTATAATGTAGAGAAAAACTACGTAATGTAGTTTTTACACATACTCTTATAGTGTTATAAAAACTAAATGTACTTTTTATCTGCATTATACCGTAAGTGGCTATGAAATTCATTGTAGTCTAGCTTAACTCTTTATCCGATTCAAGGCCAGAGGATGGTCAATATTAAATAAGACATTATTTACTAACAAAAATATGTTATTTTGAATACTGCTTTAAATTTTTTTAATTAGTATTTATTGCTAACTTATATCCATAGCGGTTTGCATATGATGATACTTTTTTTTATTATTATTAAACTATTAATCCTATTTTTGGATTGTTACAGTATTAAAGATCGCCGTATATATGTTAATTAATAGTTCGTCATTACATATTATTGATATAAAATACAACAAACAAAAGTTCATCTTAAATAATGCCAAAATAATGAATCTGTACTTAGCATGATTGATTGCAACTAATATAAAATCGAAGTTTACATTCTTGATTACTTTTTGCTTACATTTCATCTTAGCTAAACTGGAACACTTCAGATTGTTAGCATTGCCGTTTAACATGTTACGATTTCAAGTAATGACTAACATGATAATATTCTTGAATTCGTTATATAACGTGGAAATAAATGAACACAAACGGAGAAACAAACGAACAAAAATACTCATTCCTTTTATATATGAGCATAAAACTAGAACTGTCATAATGACATCAGTTCAATTGCATACGTTTGGGTATTGATTTCCTCTTTACTAAGAAAATAGGCTACTCAACTCGCTGCATTGTGGAATCTGACATTAATAATAAATTCGAGTTTAGGATTTTTGTCTTCAAAAGTGAAATAGTTCTAATGGAAAGCAGCACGAACGATATCATTTAGAAACGTGGATTTGACGTTGCTTACGGCAAAATGTGTGCGTGATACGACGGAAAAAAGAAAACTGCAAAAAAGCAGTTAAGAAAAAAATTGATTCGTAAATACTCTGGCATCCAAGGAATATCGGAGATTTTCGGGGTGACAGAGACGTAATGCTAATGGGCCCCGAAAACTCCACACATGTCAGACAACTCGCGGCCACCCGTTGTCTATCAATATTTGATTACCCGGGACGGAGCTCGCTTACTAAACTCAACACGAAACTCGCACCATTGGCCGTCCATCTGCTAAAGCCAACTATGAAATTTGGCCGTCACACCACTGTGAAATATTGAGGGGAAGGGGAAAACGAAGGGTGGGATAACGTCGGCGAAATAAAAACTCGCCTCTCGTGACGGACGCCAAGCGCTGAAATAAAACACCCGACGCACGTGGCCTATCCACGTAGTACGTGATCGGTAACAAACCCTCTCGGTTTTCGTAAATACACCTTCCTGTCACGTAAAGTGTCCACAGCAGCGCCACCTTCTGTCGGTCGTTGTACGTATCACTTCGCTCGCAACAAACCGATTGTGAAACGGTGAACGATGCGATACCATCTGGATGGTTAGCTAGCACTGACTTCATTGTACGACTTCCTCTTGCATGGGCAAACGCATAAATGGTCTACCTTCCAAATAACCATGTTTTTTTTTTCTTCTTTATTTTTAGAACTCGGAAAAGTTTAATAAACATATCCATTACAATGATCAACTTTTATTACAAGTTTTTTTACGCTCCCATTAAAACCTAAAAGAAACAGTCATGCATTCAGACTTGCTTGTGATTTCTGTTGCTAAGTTTACTTATTTTTATTTTTATTTATTTATTTTTATTTTTATTTACTTATTTCATTTAGTGATGGCGCTCATTCCCAGTGCAAAAAATCAAGTGGCAGATCAATCTGTGCAAAAACTACGAAAATAAAATAAAAATATACAGTTTTTTGTTATTTTGTGAATTAGTATTTATTAATGTTGTTTTGGGGAAAAAAAAACACGATCTTTAAATTAAAAAAAAAAAGAAAGAAAAAAAGAAAATTTAAACTAAAGACTTTAAAATTGCTTAATTGTATTTCAACCAGGGCAAAAAAATACATTGGTTACAGTACTAGGCCTAATTATAATGAATCTAACAAACATAATGAAACAGTCCAAGTCAATGGTGGTTCTAATATCTCTCTATTTATTTTTTGTGGTGGTGGCCACCTGGATTTTACAGTGACTCAAGATATTAATAATACTTTATCAAGAATATCATAAACATTATATAAAATATACCTTTTAAAGTTACTTGAAAATTGCTTCATGAATAATATCACAGGTTCGCTGGAAATCGACAGTATTATATTAAACCTTCTGCACGCGATGGACCAAGCCAGAATATAGAGAAATAACTACCGATCTGTAGAGTTGAATGCTACACGTGCAGTTTCACTTTCATTGTATGATGTACGTGAACTGAAAGGTGGAGAGTGCTCTTAAGAGACACCGTTTTGATAATGTGGTCAAACGGTGGCGTGCTAGAATACGATGTATGTAATTGGTAGCGGGGAAAAAAAGGAAAATAAAGCTCAGACATTACATTACGGATATAAAAAGCTTTTCCGTGAATGCACTTCTTAGTATGCTTATAGCTTGTCACATCTGAAGGTCACTATTACAAACTACAGTGAATAAAATTAGGGCTATCGATCATATTCTTGGGATGTTGGGACGGGCAATATATGTCTCTGTCTTAAAGGTCCTAACAGCTGCTAATTGCTTGTCATCATCATTTAGGCCTTGGTACTAATCACTATAGTAGACGCCATTATTAGTAATTATAATGAGAATCTTCGTTTTGTAGTCTTCCCAAAGAGACTCCTTGTAACCCCTTTGCAGTTTCTGTGGTAATGCCATCATTCATTATCAAAGCAACTCAATGCTCAAAATCTCTTTTGAAATGTTTAGCATCTTAGGACTATGCAGCGTCTTAAGACTTTGAAGTATATTTTTCGTATGATTTGCGTATTATATTTTAGGCATAAAACTTTTTCAAAGATTTGAATAAACATCTCAACTCTTAAATTTCACTCGAATCTCGTGTCAGGTTTTGCGCTGTTCTATAAAAGTAAAGGTGGAAAAAGTGATTGGCATTTGTTCAGTATTATTCAAAACATGCCTAAAATCAAAACCAAATCAAAAGTATCTAATTATTAATATTACTTCATCCATAACTAAATTAATAGGGCAATCTATTAAGGATCAACTTTTAGAATATGGCGAAATTTCCCGTCTAATTAATGAACACCAATTTCATCAGTGGAAATCCGCAGGGAATTTTCCCATTCATCACTTGCCTAAGGACAGACGCTACAGAAAAGTTCCGAGAAACTTAGAACAGTTGTTCGTGACGTTTCAGAGACTTTGGACAGTCTTGACACAAAGACTTACATTGATTGCAATCTTGTAGTCCATCTTCTGTCTCTAGCAGTACGAAAACTTCAATATTTCCTCTCTCGTATGCACTTTGCCAGATGACAGATTTCGTTTTTATGCTTAATAGTGTAACTAATGAAAGCATATCTCCAAAATTCTCTTAATGTTATTGTCCTTTTCTTATCCATGCATTGATGGTCTTGTTTTTCTTTCTATTGAGAATGCTTTCTTTATGAAAATAATTAAAACAACCAATTCTTCACATCATTAAATGTCTACTTTCAAATTATTTCCAGCAGGGAATATAATGATTAATCAAGGTGGAACTAATACATCTCGATTCTTTCATAAAAATAATTACTTTTATCTATGCCTACCTTCGATAATATTCAAATCTCAGCTAAAAATACGTTGCTTATATAGCTTCGTATTATCGTAAATGGTCGCTATTTCTCTTTAGCTGATGATGCTGCCTTTCCTGATAAAAAAATCCCATTCCATCTAAGTTATATATATTAGACTCAGTAGCCTGTTACGATCAATTAACTTGATGTCTTACAAAGTAATCTTAGTAATGGTTAGTCTCGGTTTTGCAGACAGAAAAACACAAATTTCTAGAAAGAAAACGAAACTATATGAATCCAGCTAACTTACTGTCAACAGAAGATACACATATATTTTTTGCATATTTGATGGGATGGATTCGAACTCAGGTATTTCGTCTCTACCGACTATGAAAGCACTGAAAAACTTCGCTGTTTTAAGGATACTTGTGACATAAGACTGAATGATAAATGCACGTAAACACAAGAAAGATATTTAATTAACCAAATATTTCGGTCTGGAAATAGCAGACCATCTTCAGTGGTATTACAAGAACAGTTTTAAAAAAATACAAACTAGAATAGTAACAATAGATCGTTAAAAATAGAATACGCCACATGATGTTATATCACTAAGTATTAAGTATAAAACAGAACTTGAAGTAGAGACATGACTGAAAAAAAAAATTAATGAGTAATCTTGATTAGACTTTCCCGGATTTTTGATATAGATATACAGTCATTAGATTCAGGTTGGGACGATGGAGTAAGGCCTCCACGTTTTCCTTGAACAAACGTTCGAACCTATAACGGGATGTATGTAAGAGGCGGGTCCTGGACCAAAGGATGCTGTGGTCAGTTTCAATCCCGTGTTGAGCCAATCCAGACTTTTCAGGTTTGTTGTGAAGAATGGAGGATTGATGTTCTTGGATTCGTTTTTCAAGAGAACGTCCAGTCTGTCCAAAATAGGAAAGATCACAGTTGCAAGGAATTTGATAAACTCCAGGACGAGATAAAGTTGGGCGTTTGTCTTTAGGAGAAGGAAAATGAGAAGACAATTTGTTAATAGGTGAATACGTAGTTATTAAATCATATTTCTTTAAAATTCTTGCGATAGGTTCTGAAACACCGGAGATATAAGGAATAGGCACTCGACGTATTGAAACTCTGTTGTTTTGTGAAGGATTATAAGAATTGAGAAGATGTTGAGTACTTTTTTTAGAAAAGCCATTGAGTTTCATGTGTTGTTGGATAGTAGAAAGTTCTTTCTGTAGATAATCAAAAGTAGAACAATTAGTTTTTTTTTTCAATCATGTCTCTACTTCAAAATGTTCCGTTTTATACTTAATATGATATAACATCACGCGGCGTGTTCTATTTTTAACGATCTATTGTTAGTATTCTAGCTTGTATTTTTTAAAACTGTTCTTGTAATACCACTGAAGATGGTCTGCTATTTCCAGACCGAAATATTTGGTTAATTAAATATCTTTCTTGTGTTTACGTGCATTTATCATTCACTGAAAAACTTCTAATCTCTAACTCAATTCCACTGATACCGTTCACATCTGTGTGACATCGCATCATCTTATCTTTTAGCATTTTAATGAAAATCTTACACTACAGATATTCAATCTCAATGCTAATAGGTTTCCCCTTTTCTCCTTGACTATGCCATCTAAGATTAATATTTATCACCGTTCCATAACTTGGGCAATGAAATGTGTTGAGAGATATTGTAATTCATTTATCTGACTACAGAATATTTCATCATCATATGGTGGAATAAATCCACTTTTTGCAACCCTACTCTTACTAATATAACTAAATAAATGCTAGAACTGAGACTGCATCGCGTATTAGTTTTATGGGTTGTTTCTGAAATTCTGTTTAGGAAATATGATCGGTTTAAAAGCATAGTTTATAATTCTCTGAAGGTTCTGTCAACGACACGGAAAGAGGAGGAAAAAAGATGTTTGCCATTGCATACCTCTTCTCGATTTCTTAGGTTACATTGATACCTAGACAATACAAGACAGAAGTTGAGGAGAAATCTAAGTAAATATCTTTAATGTTTTTTTTTTTTTTTAGCAGAGATTCAAATTTCTACTGCACTGGTGGAGTATTAGAGTTAAAAGTTGTAAACAAGGTCATATGTAAAGTCACTTCTGTTGCTTGGCTCGTAATGCTGTTCACTTGATATGCCTTAATGCTACTGTTTCTATCCGTGTTCACATATTTTATTGAAATTGGATTTAAAAATATTTAAACAAAACGTTGAACATTCCTAATTTATTCATTGATTTTTTTTAATTAAACCGTTTCAAGAAGCAGACATAGGCAAAATATGCAGAAATTATATGTTGCAATAACTACACTTCAGATATATGATTTTTTTTTAAATTTAACGTTTTAATTTTGGTTTTCCTGGATCATTTGTAATCGTAAAAGAAAACTATACAGTAGGTCGACCTAATTCTGCATTTATTAATTTAATTTGTTCAATAAAATGATCCTGTTCAAATGATAAATTTTAATACAGATATCTAATACCAAATAGTATTAAATTTCCTCAATATTATTTCGAAACGCTTTCCAAAATAAAATAAATAATTTTGTATATAAACAGCTAAACGCTTAACAAATTTTAGAGATCCTTAGTCACGTTTAGGTAAATTTCAACCCCACCACTGCGGAATTTTTAATAATAACTTTGAATTTTTTTGTCTATTAAAATAAAAAAACTGAATGTAAAAATAAATCGAACCATTAATATCTACTTTCACTTCCCAATTCCCAAATTTTATTAATTTTTTTCCCTAAAACTTGGAAACGCTCGATAAATTTTGCAAGAATTCAAAATTACATATTTTTAATCAAGTTTCTTGTGGAATTCGTCCGGCTACAGTTGGGAATTACTGCATGAGGATGGACACAATGACCTAACGGACACGTACGGTGCTTTGAAAATGCACCTTAAAACTGATCGAGTTGAAATAACGCGCTGTAACTTTTGACAGACAAGTCGGACATTTATAGAGGCGTTGTCATTGGATAGAGTTCAGTGAATGTCATAGCCTTGTCGTAATTTTCATGATAGTACTCGTAAAAAAAAATGTTGATAATAGAAAAACCATTGCCAGAAAGCTTCAAAAACTGTAACACTACACTTACACAGTTCTAAAGCGGATCCTATGCACACCATATGTTTAAAAATGAACACTGCTAGTTGGTGTAAAATTATTTAATGAACATACTTATTTATTTAGATTAATGGGTGGCATATGCTGTATTTCGGTGTTTCTTTTGATACCGTGTTCCTTTTTAGCTTCCTATGGTTATCTCGCTAACTTTAAACTTGTCCAACCTATACTACTTTAACAGACAAATTAGTAGAACGTTGAGGAGAAATATGCTAACAGTAGATTTGAAGACTTGAGGACTGAATTGATTAGGAACAGGACAGCAAGAAAGGAGGATAAACGAAGGATCTGTTCCTTGCGTTTGGTGTTTAAATGAGAAGGGACGGTGACTGGCAGGTGCAGCTGTCTTAAGAGGTTTAATGGAGAGTAAGGAATTGCTATACACCAATTCTGACGAACCTTGACCACAAAACTAGTTGTTGTAAATGGACCATTTATTTCTGTGAGAGAGAAAGAGGAGTGAATTAGTGAGAGACAAACCATTAAGCAACTTAATTGTCCATTTGCACCGGGTGAAAAGTTTTGAGGAACTCTTAAGGGATCGTTGTGATAACACTGTACATCAGTGGGGGGAGGTTATTGATTTTCACATAGTTCATAGTTGGGAAAAGATAAAGTAACAACTGCGGAGAAAGTAAGATCAGAATTTACTGGAAGCTGAGGAAGAAACACATTTATGATTATACTAGGGTGTGAACATTGGTTATCCAAAGTGGAGAAACTTCGAGTTATCTGAGGAATTAGTATTGTCAAGAGTAAGAATGAAAAAAAAGCAATGTGTTTGTTCAACGTGTTTGTGAAATTTCCGTCCGCGACGTGAGGAACCTTTATGTGGTCTTTTTCGACTAAAGGTGAGTTAGCCGGTCTCATACGAAGGTAGGGGGTTTTTCATCCGGAAAATCGGGTTTTTCGTCCCCCAGAACATGCAAACCGGTCCCCATTAACACACGCATCTACAGACATAGGACACTCTGGGAGGCATAGGGCTAACCACCTTATCCTCGAGTTACTGTTAAGAAATTCGG
This sequence comes from Typopeltis vanoorti, assembly GCF_054136105.1. Classification (NCBI taxonomy): domain Eukaryota; kingdom Metazoa; phylum Arthropoda; class Arachnida; order Uropygi; family Thelyphonidae; genus Typopeltis; species Typopeltis vanoorti. The sequence goes on from NC_143571.1 coordinate 86,347,686, forward strand.
GTTGTTAGAAACACCCAAGTTGGAATCTTGTGAGTTAACAAGTCCATACAAATGTGGTAATCTACCTCCCGGAAACCCGAAGTTTTTCCCGCTAAAGGGAAAAACTAACCAGAAAAAATATACAAAATTAATCGACATAATAACGAAGGCTTCATAGCTTTAGTTACTTCTTGGACCGTAATTCCAAGCAACTCATCTCAGCCACATGCAATGATTGAGAGGTTGAACAGTGTGTTTGATCAGTATTCTGAAGATCGCAAATATATATAAAGTTTCAACTCAGAGCTGAAGAAATATTGGTTCGAAATCTTTGTTCCTCCTATACTTTCTTTCCTTATTAAAAGAAGCTTTGAATTTATTATTTAAATTACTTACCTAAATTCTACTACACTAAGCTTTTCCTCTTATATACTTCTTTGTACGCAGATAACTTCGAAATTAGCAGATATTTTTACTTCTAAAAATAATTTAATTAACATCACACATTAATGTTTTTTATGTTTAGATTTAGAAATAATATAGTACATAGATCTTCTTCTTCTTCTGCTTCGCGTTATTCCCGCTTCCTATGCAGGGTCCGCGTGTTACTTAGATGCGACTACTTGTTAGTACCACTCCCAACCGACCGGTCGCCTGGTCTGCCGCTGGGGGGGATATATTTTTGACTGTAGAGGTGTATGTTCACGGGGTCGGTTTGCCTGTTTGCGGGATGAAAAACGCCAGATAAGCTGGCGGAAAAAACCCTACTGACCGCGCCCAAGACCGGCTAACTTGGCTATGCCTCAAATTCCTCACGTCTACAACGGGAATCGAACCTGCGATACTCCTTCCCCAGGCATATGGTTGCGAAGCGCAAAGCCACTAGGCTAACCGCGCGGTAATATAGTACATAGATAGTTCTTTTTATTAAATTTGAAGGTTTTTCCTATTTGTGATGATGTTAGCCGAGTATTTGTTTCTCTGAATTAATATTAATCCTTATTGAGTATTTAATCAGTAATCCTTATTCATGTAGTTTTTTGTCTGTATACTTCGTATATTTCTCTGCCAATTTGCCTGTTTTTTTTTTGGGGGGGGGGGGAATCTTCTGCCTCCATATGAGACTAACTCACCTTCAGATGAAAAGCCAGATAAGGTTCTACAGGATTTCAAACTCCAACCCACTTCTTTCCAATCAAACGGTATTGTTGAAACCGACTGAGCTACTGAAGCTCCAAGACCCACCTTCCACCTTCTGATTAAAGTGCTAAACTTTTGCGCATTTATTCTTAACCTTTATAATTAGATGTACAATAAAAAACGCACGTTGATATACGCTGCATATCCGTCAGCATTTTTCATGTCATGCTTTATTAACGGAGCAATGAATGTTGCCGCTTCACAAAGGTCACTAGATCAAGATCGCATAGCTGAGGAAGTTAAAAAAAAATAAGGCTTTTTATGCTCCAGGTTTTCAGAATATAAATCATACGATCGCATGTCCCCTACTCTTTGAAAATATGCTTGTTATTTGAAGACCCAAAGGTTCATATGAAGTATACTAAAAGCAGCAGTTACGTGCCAAAGTTTCTGCCGCCGACAGCATGACAAGTGTAACACGAGTGTAGGGGGGAAGTTCTCAACAGACAAGCATTATAATCGAGTGCAGAGTGTTCACGGGTCTCTGATCGGTCAATACACACACTACCGCGCACTGGGCGGAGACGATAGGACGAAGAGAGAGGGAGAGAGCGAGCATTTTTTTCCCTTGAAGGCTTTCTCTTGATAACAGTTGGAGAAGACATGATGAGAAGAAAATTGTGAATTCAAGACAGATGAAGACACTCCAGGAGGAAATTACTCTGCAAAATGGAGATGGATGGCAAGTGGAATGCTAAATCGAGTCGGCTGAGAACTATTGACAGTTAAAGCCAACCATCAGGGGGAGAAGGAGGTAGATTTAACAAACTCTTTTATTAAATTAGATATTTCTTTGTATCAATTAGTCAAGTATTGTTTGTTTCATTTTCGCAAAGCGAATGATGCAATGCATTATGGGTTTGTAACATGCCGATTGTTTAATAGAATATTTGCAATAGCATTATGATAATCATTCAAATTCGAATTATAATTATTACCGCATTTGTATCAAAAGTAACTTTGAATAAATAATTACCATTTCGATGTATAAATAGTTCTTTTATTTTAATATAGATAAGTAGCCCTGATTCTCGAACTATCAATTGTCAATCATTATATATTTTATATAATGGGGCTTCCACGGGCTACCGAGTGCGTCCCCAAGGTCGCGGATGGGGGGAAACCCTGACTACCACCGTTGGATATCAGGGCAGCTCTGAATATATTGAATAAATGGCCATGGTTTTAGGACTGGCGATCCCATGTGAAAATATTTCCATTCACCAACCCGCACTTGGCCAGCGAAGTGAATTTATGGCCTAACCTTCCAAGATGAATCCGACAGAAATAAAATGACCCTCATTTCCCGGAGGCCGGATTGTTACTATCTATGGCAGCAGGCAGTTAAACATGAAGGCAGAGGGTGCTAAGAATCCCCGGGTAACCAGATCATGCTACCATTGGAAACTAGACCTTGGAACATTAAACTGTACGACTCTGAGAAGTGAAGCAGGGCTAACTGAACTAACTGAAGAGCTAAAGTGACTACAATGGGACATTCTTGGACTGTGCGAAGTTAGCCGTAATGGTGAAGAAATTCTTCGATTAAAAAATGGACACATATCATATTATAGAAGCCAAGATAAGGAAAGAATCAGTGGAGTTGGATTTTTGATTAACAAAAAACTGAAGACCAACATAATAGAATTTGACAGTGTCGATCGAACAGCAAGTATTTTTGTTCAAATCTCGAAATGATACGCTCTTAAGATTGTTCAAGTCTATGCACCAACAATAAGCCATACTGACGAAGAAATTGAAGCCTTCTATCATGATGTATCCCAACTCTACAATAAAGGAAAATATCATTTCAGAATTGTAATGGGAAACTTTAATGCTCGAATTGGTATTCAACATTCAGATGAAAGCTTAATGGGAAATTTTGGATATGGCATGAGAGATGACAGAGGAGCAAGGTCAATAGAATTTGCAGAAAAAGAAAGTCTGTATATCATGAATTCCTTTTCAAGAAAAAACACATAAAAAGTGGACATGGAAAAGTCCAAACGGAAAAACTAGTGAAACTGACTTTATCCTCAGCAATAAGAAAAACATCTTTCAAGACTGCTCTGTTATAAACACCTTCAATGTTGGAAGTGACCATCGTATAGTACTCAGTAAAATCCAAATGAACTGCCAAAAAGAAGAAAATGTTTTGGAGATCAAAGCAAAACATAGATGTACACAAACTCAACATTAAAAAAGGTATATTCCAACACGAACTAAACAATAGATTTAAACATCTTATTACAGATGACAATGCTCATCTCTCAGAAAGTAATGGCATTATTACCCAAAACATTTTACAATACTCACTTGAAATAGTTGGTACCACAGAACAGAAACAAACAGATTATGAAGAAACGAAGAGAAATAAATAATCAATTTACGTACAGAATAAAATTGAATACACTGAATTGTGCAAAACGATCAGAAAACGTATCACAGAAGAAATAAGAAAATTCAATTGAAAATTCATACAACAAACAATTGAAAACAACCATAGTCTCAAAAAAGCCAAACAGCAATTGATGAACAGCAACAAACAGATGGTCGCAGTCAAACTACAAGACGGGGGCGTCACCAGAGATAGATATGCTATAACAAAACGAATTAAGGAATTCTACTCAATATTATATCAGGATGATGAATTAAATGAAGAAGAAGAAGACAACTACGTCAGCTGAAGTACCACAGATTCTTCCAGAAGAAGTTATGTGGAGCATCCAAAGCTTCTAAAATGGAAAAGCTGCAGGTGAGAATGGAGTTATAGCTGAACTTCTAAAAACAGGTGGAGAAATAATCTACAAACTCTTATCAAAACTATTTACTTTATGCCTGAAACAAAATGATGCACCAACAACATGGAAGAAGGCTACCCTAATTCTGATACATAAAAAAGATGAGAACCGGCCTATCAGTCTACTATCAGTGGTCTACAAAGTGTTTACAAAAGTCTTAGCTCATAGGCTTTGTGCGACACTAGACCTAGCACAACCAAACGAACTGGCAGGCTTTCGAAAGAGCTTTCGTACAATGGACAACAGATTATTGAACTGTGTAATGAATATCAGTTACCACTATGTATTGGTTTTATTGAATATGAGAAAGCCTTTGATTCACTTAAAACTTGTGAAATACTTAAAGCATTACGAAACCAACAAGTGGAGGAGCCATACATCAGAACCATCAAATCAGCACACACCAATGCCACAGCAGCAATTCATTTTAATGGAAACATCTCTTCTGTAAGCATACAGAGAGGTATAAGACAGGGTGACACAATATCTCCAAAATTATTCACAGCGTGCCTAGAAGAAATATCCAAACTTCTCTTGATTGGGAAGGAAAAGGTGTGAAGATAAATGGAAGATATTTAAGCCATTTACGCTTTGCAGATGACATAGTTATATTTACTTCAACTGTGCATGAATTACAGACTCGTATCCATGAGCTCCAAATTGCTAGCAGAACAGCAGGCCTAAAGATAAATCTAAAGATGACCTAAGTTATGTTCAATAGCTATGTCCAACCAGAAATAATAAAAATCAATAATGAGGAAATTAAACAAGTAGATCATTACATATGCTTAGGACAACAGATATCAATGGAACAAAATATCATGGACGAAATTAAAAGACGCACGATGCTTGGGTGAAAAGCATTTGGAAAATTACATTCAATATTCAAAAGCCAACTGCCATTATGCCTGAAGAGAAAGGTTTTTAACCAGTGTATTATTCGTATACTGGCATATGGCTGTGAAACATGGACACTGAATGCAAAGGAAATTTAAAAATTAAGAACAACACAATTTAGTAAGGAACGAAGTATGCTTGGTATCACAAGATTGGATCACAAAAGGAATACATGGAAAAAGAAATCAAATCAAAGTCTTATAAGAAGAGTGAGACATCTGAAGTGGCAATGGGCTGGGCATATTGCTCGAAGACAAGATCAACGATGGACAAAAGAAGTACTGGATTGAATTCCACGAGAGGAAAACGACCACGACGCCGATCTAAATCACGATGGATTGATTATATCATCAGATTTGCAGAAGTGACATGGAAAAGGAGAGCCATGGACAGAGAGTTTTGGAGTAATCTTGGAGAGGCCTTCATCCAACAGTGGATCGACAATGGCTGATGATGATGATGATGATGATGATATGTTTTATAATTTGAAAGAAGAAGAAAAAGTCAGACATTGAAACCATAGTTTCCTTCATTCCAAAATGTTTTCCAGCATTGGAAATTTATTCAAGCAATTAAAGATATAAAATGAAAATAAATTCTTATTTATATTTTATTACGATATCTCTCTTGGCATTGTTTTTAGAACCAATCCAGTCCTTTTGTTATGAATTCACACTTGCACTATATTTCAACCACTTAAAAAAAAAAAAAAAACTATTCAAACCGACTAATTTATTAGTATCTCTTTGATCATCTAAGGCAACATCAGTATTAACAAATAAAGTATAACTGTAGTAATTCATGAACGTAAACAATGTCTCAAGAGCATATACTAATGAGTCTTGCATGCTACTGGGATTACCTGAAAATTAAAATGCACCACTGACTTAAATGAGGATTACAATTTGTAATCGTCTTTATCCTTGCAATTGAATTCTGCTGTATAATAAAAGTATACATGGATGTATCTTTGTAAAAGAGATTTAGTAGATGATAAACATTCCAGATTATATCACTGGTTTCTGGTTTAGAAGAATAAAAAAATATGCGCTCACACACACACACACACACACACGCACATACTTAGAGAGAGAGAGAGAGAGAGAGAGAGAGATTTTAAGTGTTCTATGAAGACCCGAGCCACATGTGCATTATTAATCACTTTGACAATAATAAATTCAAACAAAGGATCGTAATTATAAAAATTCTCTAAGATGAAATCACACATAATTATTACAAAACTTGTATGGAAAGATACGAATGCTTCAACCACAGAATGGCGATCGCTTACGGAGCACAGCTGATGACTAGATATGCAACTAAAAAGGACAAAGATATTTCACAATGGCAGCAATTAACCGCCTACCTTCATTCTGAACAATCAAATCTCCGTGTCTTTTGTGCTTGCGCTGTACTATTTCGTGTTGAATGAAAGGAAGACTGCAGGGTTTATTTGCAACTAAGAACATAATTATCGCGTTTTACTCTTAAGACTGCAAATAAACATTACGGTGTCAGCCATCTAGAGAAACAGTTTCCGCTAATAATTATCCCCGGCAATATTTTGCTATATAAACAAAGGCAATGTGTGCACGTGCTCAGACCAATTGGATGGCTTTGTACGAAGATGTAACTCGTCGATGTTGTGCAATGAGACGAAAGCTCTGTTTACAAGGCCCTTTTATCTAAATTAGCTCAAGTAAAGATAAATAGTTGGTGGAAATTTAATTCGAGAAATTTGAAAAACATGGCCTTATCTAGCTGAGCGAAGGGAGCTTTTAATTACAGTGTCAGAGCCTTTTATCTCACAGAAGCAACTAATTGCTACGTGGCTTCCTTCGTCACAGAGTTAAACGACCTTCGGCCTTGTCGACAGCGCAATTGCTGCTGCGGTGATGACACACATTTTTCCGTCCTTCAAGGGAGGAGATCACCCCTTAATTATAAAGAGATGGGACTAATGTAATGACTTTTTTTAGCAATTCTCAGAAATGTGGTTGTTTAGTTAATACCAGAAAAAAAAAACGAAATTCTATAGCTGGTTCTCTCCATCTTCATAAATAGAAATAATATTTATGACAAAAATTCGGGAACTTGGTATTTTTTTTTTCAATATAATCGCAGTCCATTTGGTAACGAAGAAATTTTATGTTGGTATTTTATACCAATGAAGGTTGTTCCAGTTAAGATTTGCACAAACAGAAGACGCTAAGAAAAACTGTGGAAGAAAAACTCGAGAAAAGAACAATTTCTGCAAGAACAATTCCTTTCAAATCAAATGAGGTTCACAAAGTCATTTTTTTTTTTTCAGACAAATAGCCGATTTGCGTCTACCTTTTGTAGGTCTGGAAAAGGCATATAATATGGTGCGAACAGGGTGGAATTTCGACATTGAAAAAAGCGTTACATAGATTATACTTTATTTGTACGTCAGCAGTTACAATTGAAAGAGAAGATACACGAAGACTATTCGATTTAAAATGAGACGTAACGAAGGGATTCAAGCATCGCCATCGTTTGATATGGATCATATTATGAAGAAAAGTGACATGAAACCTAATATCAAAATTGTAGCTATTTAAATCAGCTCTTTACTTCATGAAGATATCATACACCTAAACAAGAACAAACGGAAAACCTATACTTCAACTGTTTAGGCACAGTTTTCAAGGAAGTGGCAAATTAAAATTGTAAATGGATAAAAACATAAGCAAAGTAGTACAGTGAAGAGCCATTTGAATACATTCATATGCAATAAAATAACAACTAGTCAAAATACTAAACTAACGGTATTTATACATTAAAATGCGTTATTTATATTTACATGTTTCAAAACCAATTTGAATTAAGAATTTAACCGTTTGCTTCAAAATTAAATAACTAATAAAATAAACTAAGACCAGAGACCATGGATATGAGAGCTCTCGAAAAATTAGGGTGGTGAACAGATGGCATCATTGACAGAATCATATCAAAACATGAATATCTTAGAAATGAACTCTTGTATTCAAGAATGGGTCTGCTGTGATAATTTAACGTGTTTAATCACTTAAAAAGTATGTCAGAGTAAAGGTTAGCAAAAACAGTATTTGATTCCAGCATGGCAATTAAAGATCTGGAAGGAAAACAACGATTTAGATGAACTGTTGCAGTTAGTAGTGCTTTATTAGACCAAAACGTAACATATGACAATCCTTGAGACCTGTCAAATTTGTAAATTAGGGAAATTATGTAATTTATGTAGTATCCAATATACCCCTTGTGGGTACACACATCGGGAACTTGATAATGATGATATATAGTATTTCTGAATATCTGCTGGAGACTAACAGTCTATTATGCCCCTGAGATGTCTTACTTATTGAAAGGGTATAGTAGGGATAGGAAGATGACAGCGAGTATTTAAAGTATCCGTCGAAGACGAAGTTTAGATGCTAAATGATACCGTTTCTGGTACGGAAAAGAAAAGCAATATCACTGTGATGCGACTTTTTTTATGGCCATAAGATGCCCCGTGCTAATGCCATTTATTCTTCTGGTGGTCCAATTCCTATTCATTAGAACGAATATGTCTTTCCATTGCAACGATAAAATCAAAGGGTCACTGCTGTTAGTGATGTGGTATACGTTTCTGCCAAGTGATCGCACGTAGGTAGGGTTGAAATACTGAAGTACATCTGCTACTTTTCTTGACCGTCATGATACCGTCATAACAGAAAAGTCAGGACATAGCATATTGATCTGTCCAGTTCATCGTTATTTATAAGGTCTCTGGATAGATTAATAACTGCTTCCTCAAGTTCTACGTTCTGTAGGTCATAACAGTGGAATGTGAATATTGCTTTTAGCTATTTGTGTGTGTATTTATAGTAGTGGGTCATTGATGGATATGAAAACACCAAAAGAAACAGATGAACTATTTTAATTTGTTAACATTGCCAGCTATTAGTAAAGGAAACATTCCATTTTTCAACAAAACTTAAATTTAACGTACAAACAAATAAAAAATTGGATATGTGTTTTTATTTGTCAAGATTATTTATTTTTTATTTTTTATTTTTTGTTTTAGATTTTCAGTCGTAGTTCTCATTTCCATACATATTACTTCGTCTGTCTGCTGTTTTGTTTCCGCATTTGTTTGATTCCACCGGTAATTTTCTTTGTTTTGTTTTTAATTTATATTACATTTTTATGCTTTAAATGAGTTTCCGAATAATTCTTAAATATTTACCAGTTAAGGATTGTTCTGGTTTACTTTGCCACGACTCTTGTTTGGGTGATTACTGACAAAATTTTATATTTTTCTAAATTTTATGCATATAATTACTTTTATGAAATTTGGTATGGGACTCGTGTGTGTTTGGTACTCTGCGGATTCTAGGAGTTTGGTCTCATTCTTCGGATTTAAAAGAAAAAATGTTACACTACGTAGAGTCAAACTGCTACCGAAACCGTTTTACAGCCCTTGCTGTTATGACAACTGGTTGCTAAGGTGATTGGTCAAGGACAGTTACCTTAGAAAATGGTTGTCATACATTACGATATCCAAAGGTAACACGTATTGTTAATTTAATAATGAGTAAATATTGGAGTTGAAAAAAGATTAATTCAGATAACAACTAGAGCTTAAAAAGGGCATTCGTTCTAATGATCTTCAGAACCCCCCCCCACATACTTAATGCTAGTTTGTTCTTCGAGAAATGCAATTTTAGCTTCTAGAGAACTTTGTTCAACTTTACGAACAATGCATAAACGTATAATATATCATGTGTAAATGCGGAGTACAGTCCATGGGTGAATTGTTAGATGATCCTGTTCCCCTGATCTAAAGCGGAACATTTTCCCGCCCATTGCAGGTCTACAGCAAACTGAAAGGTGGTCCCACACTGGGCAATGAAGATCATTTATTACCTAAAGACGTTCACAGCCATCTTGCCACTATGGGATTCGTATCTATAGCTTTGGCTGCAAAGCGAAGATACTCTTCGCTCTTTCGTAGATAAGTGAAGTCATTAATGGTTTTCGAGCTGGACATTTTAGCTCCAACGATGATGTTCGTACATAGGTAATCAGTTTTAATACGTCTTTGTTAAGATTTTTAGACACATCCCATTGAATTAAGATCTAGTATGCAGGAATAGCTGTGATTAGTACTTGAAAATATCATTTAGTATATTTTCGGGTTAAGTATTATGGAAATTTGTTCGTGGCATCACTATTTATGGCAGTTCCTTTTAATTAGTTCTGATTGTAGCTGAGATCTAAAATGTACACGGATAATGCGACAATGTTCAAAATCATGAAAATTTAAAACTGGCAGCGGGTACAGTTGAGATTAAACAGTATTATACAGGTTAAACACACACACATTCACATGTTGTGTATCACATTCAAATGAGAGTGTCATTGAAATCACATATTTGAGGCATTACGCGCTAGATTCCAATAGATTATCTCCCTCTAAAATTTCACTGTTAACAAAGATATTCTGATATGTCTGATTCATGTTTTATTCTGTTGTTTTACTCAATTTTTTTTTAAGTTTATAAGTAGCTGAAATCACCGTACATGATTGTCTACATGAATGAATCTACATCATGAAGGCTTGATCAGCTTTTATTACTACACATTTTTGCAACATTTCAGTTCTATATATTTCTGACGAATTTCCTGTTTACTTTTGCAAATGCACTCTGTAAAAGTGTTCCTCCTTTAGGATTGCAATTTCTTCTTGACAAATTCAACGTTTTCTTTTTCTTTTTTTGTTGATGTTATACTTTACCCGTTTTTCCGAGCAATGTTCCTATGTTTACTTTATTATCTACTTTTATTCGTCTTCATTTACATTTGAGGCTGTAGAACACCTGGTTAATTCGTGAATTAAATATTTCTAGCAGTGGGATCTTATAGCATTTCTTCGAATTATGTTGTTTCCGAAAATGATGAAATAAGCAGAGCATACGGACATGATATGCAAACATAAGATTCATTCATGAGGAAGTGGTGGGCATTTTAACATGACGTTTACATAGTATGATAAACGTCACGCATAAACAAGATGTGCACTGAAATTTACAAATATTAATAAATTACCCTATACTGAAACGTATAAATGAATAAGATGGATTGAGCAGATTCATTTAGATGAGACTGCTAAATACAACTTATTTATTCGTAAATAAAATGCCGATAGGGGTTAAATGCGGATGACATAATTGCTTACATGCCATGCTACAGGTTTCAGTAGTCGATAGATTTCAGGGATATTCTGATGAATGGGACTATCAAAACATCTGTAGAAAATGCAAACAATGGAAACTGTGAACTAGAGCATTTAATTGGCGAGAGAGAGAGAGAGAGAGAGAGGGGGGGGGGAGGTAAGGTTTTTTAGAATACCCTTAGGGTCATCACGCCAAATGTGTAAACAGTATTTTATGATTCCATGGATTTGAGATTTAGGCAAACTTAATTAATGTTCAGACGTTAAAACGTTTGCGGAACAAAGAGAAATTGATAACCCTATATACCAAGAAAAATAGGAGTCTAGAGGTAGAAAAAGTAAAAATATCGAAGATTATATGCTGGAGATTTCAGTATTGCCAAAATTACCGGAAGAAGAAAATGGTTCTTTTTTGCGAAAAAAAAAAAAAAAGAAAGAAAGAACAAAATAAACTCGTTGACTACAGTGTAAGAATCAATATTCAAGATTGTAAAACTAGCTATAACTTTCAAGCTTTATTGATATTTAAGTGCAAAGTTTGTCAAATGAGAAAACGAAGTTCAGTGTACTGCCATCAGCAAAATTGTAGAATTTATTTGAAACTAACATGGGAACAGCTACAGACCGATAGGTGTAGATCTCTAGAAGTTTTAAGATGCTAGACTTTTGAGGTCGAATATGTTTTAAGTTATTGTTAACCGTTGACAAACAAAATGGACATATTTACCAGATTGTGTAAAATATCGGCCCGCTGTTGTATACCGTGAGGCACATTTTTAAACAATAGTTAAAGGACCCATTATGATGGGTGTTTTAAATGTCAGCTAACTATTAATAGCTTTAACTATTAACGTACATCTCTATATTGATGAATTTACAATGTATTAATGATTAACAGATTCATATCATCATTAATGCGGTTCGCTCTTAATTTTAGGTTTCTGTTTATCCTTGATCATTAAAATTAGTTAACAATATTTTTTTCTTCTTGTTTTCCATAATGTATCGTTTTCTAGTGTTTGGTGTTCGTTCAGTTGTTTCTTCATTTGAAAATTCCTTTTTACTTTTTTATTTTTATAGTTGTTTTTTAAATTCCATTTGTTTTGTCTCCAAGATGTTGAAATTTGCAACATCTACATTGGAAATTTTAAATAAATTCGCTATTATTACAGTCTGCCCCCCCCCCCCAAGCGTTTAGTTTTCTGGATAGCATCCCAATTTGCCAACCAACAGGATGTGGATTAGTCAGCGCTATAGGCTTCGCTATGGTATGAGAATATCCAACAGGGTTTTTGGATTATCTATCTCTTTGTTCACATACAATACTAACAACTATAGCTTTCATGGGTGGACTTCACAAAAAGCAATTCGCTTTTAATTTCTATGTTTAATCTTTTGTTTATTTTTAAATATAATTTTACTAGGCTTTTCTAAATGTATCACCTGATGTGGCAAAGTTTACCTTTTTATTTGATAGTATTTTGGCGAAAAGGTTCTAAGGGAGTTATGATTCTGACAGCATTGTTTTCATCATCTTTAATTCATGCACGTGTTTTATTTTTTATTTTATTTTATAATCTGTTAAGGTGAATAAATACCAGCCAGCAAAGTCCTTGTTGTCTCGAGTTTAACGTCTTTGTTCTCTTCACTTGTCTTTAACTCAATAGTTGTTATGTTCATTTTTTTAAAGCTTTAATTTACTTTTTAAGTGAAGGATCATTAATTCTTTTTTCTTTGTCTTTTTTTTTCTTTCTGAAATCCCAGCTCCCCGATTCACTGCATCTTCTAACCATCGACGGGGAAAAAATGCAACTCACAACATTTACTGGCTTCCAAACACATCCACCGTTCCATTAAACGCTCAAATCCTCTTCCCAATAGAGGGGGCTGCATGCACTGCTACGAGAAACACAGTTCGCAAATAAGCAGGAAAAAAGCTCTCGACTATTTCTCAAGAACGTCAAGATCCATCTTTGACTTCCTTTCTTAGACAAGAAACTTACTTTATTCAAGACACGCTCTAACAAACTTTGCTCATTATTGGCTACAGGAAATGAAATAAATGTTGCAACGCTAACTGCCCTTGACTCAGTCGACTGTGAAGGACAAATTAATTGAAGTTATCGTCCAAACACGAGGCCGTATTAATTAGCTGTGCTGCTACATGAAACACATATTCCAATGGCAAAGACTAAGAACCAGAAAATCAGAAGGAATTCAAATTGAACGCATCGAGCGTGAGCAGGGGGGGGGAACAAAACACGTCAGCGTGAAAAGTGGGAATGAGATGGAAGTTTTTCAAAAGGCATGGTGTAGAATCAAGCTGTGGGCACAAATAAGGACACCCTAACCTTTACATAATAATAAAGAACTTGCTGCAAATAGCAGATGTCACAACTTCGGAAAATGTGTCTTGTAGGATATTCGACCACCGACAAATGCGTCACGTCTATCTTTTAACACGAAAGGGAACGATTTTTGCCAGCAGACGTGATAAGCAGCTGATAAGTTACTCACTTTAGAGCTTCACAGTGCTCGAAGAAAGGCCGCCTGGTGGACAAATAGTGAAATCTATGATCGCAACGATCTGGCAGTATTTCTCACCTCGTTCTCTGCATTGGAGCTGCAGCTGGTGCATCTCGGTGATTGAGTCTGTTGCTCTGTTGCCATGGTTGTCACGTTCCTGTTGTGTGGACAATGAGTGCTGCAAAACAGAAGACACTATCTTCGGGTAGTTTTGTCAGCGCCTGGGATTACGGAGATAGCAAACGTTCCCGGAGTAGCATGACGGATGTTTGTGTTTCCTAGCTAGGTGAAAGAAGGGTGATGGCAAAGAATTGACGATCAGAATAGATGTAAGGCTACAAAGACTTTGGTTACTCGAAACAGTATTAAAATAATAATTAGTAGGCGAACCTGATTTTGTGTCAAATTTCTTGAACTAAATAACGCGTATCTATCAATATCTTCTAGATATTCTCATCCATATTGGATTTTGTTCTTAGTTTGACTATACGTTTCTATCCGAAATCCAAATTACATTTTTAATTATTTTTGAATTTGTTCTTATTCTGCGAATATAGACGGTTTATGTTTCCGTAATATGCTTTTCTTAATATAAGGAGAAATAGACTCATAATTCTACTTTAATGCAATATTTTCATTTTGTAAAATGTTTTAGGTTTATTTACACAAATGAGCTGGCCATTCCTGTTCTTTCGCGTTTGAGTCCCAGTACGCTTGCACCATTACAGACTAACAAACTACATATATTATAGAAAAATTCAAGTGCTTTAATAAAGTATAATCAGTACAAAGAAAGTGATGTAAATATTTTCAGTGGATCTAATCCTGGCACTAATTTGCTATAGGTTTACTGTCTATGGATTGGATCAGCCTGAAAATATTTACATCACTTTCTTTGTACTGATCATACTTTATTAAAGCACTTGAATTTTTCTATAATATAGGTAGTTTGTTAGTCTGTAATGGTGCAAGCGTACTGGGACTTCTGGCTTGGCTTCAAATTTCAAATATATAGAAAACTTTGGCAAACCTTTAGGAATTCAAACAAAATATATCTATGTTGACTCTTTGATCCAACTTGGATACCACTGAAAGATATAACCAGATATAAGAAGTGTCTCGCTAGTGATATGAGCGACAATTATGTTGCTTTCAAACCAACTGCCTAGAAGCCTAGAATAAGTGCCCTGCACAAATCTATAAGAGAAAATATTTTATCACCCTAATGCCACTTAGATGACCAGAACATCTAGTAGAATGTAGAGGACAACTTTTCATAATGTTTGAGTAAAAATTGCGTAACCATGCTCTGAAAAGGTTCGCCATTCTGGTCCTGAACTGCTAAATGTTTTCTTTTTTCATGAATATGATATGACAGCACTTAAGAAAAAATTATTCAAATAAATTCATTTTTATGTTTTTATTGTGCTATTTATCAATTCATAGTGTATTAAATAGAAGCTTTTAAAGAAAAAACGGGAAATAAACTGAAGAATTCAAGACTTAAACACTATGATCTCTGCAGGGGATAATTCACTCCTAAGATAATAAATCTTTGAAAAGAAATTTGAAAAGAAATCTATAAAAACAGAAACCTGATTCAATTCTCCCATAGTTTGTACTAATAATCACGTCCGTCTTCCGATCTGCGTAGTCATTTGTAAAAGGAAAATATCACGTGTTTTCTAAGAAAACAACAAAGCATCATACACGTCAGCAGATCATTTTTCCTCTTAACGCTAATTTCATTTAATTTTATGTCTTCCAGAGGTTTTAAATATACGTTGCCATTTTACCCAACACATCCCTTTATAGTCCATATTAAACCATCTTGGCTATAAATGGCCCATGTTCATCTTGCGGAACGTTGAAACCAGGGTTATTGAGGTCAACCAGAGTAATCATCTTCTCTTTAGAGTTGGTGGCTTTTCTACGAAATAATTTCTCCCACGGCGACCACAAAGAAGTTATGAGGAGTTTATCCGAAGAACACCTCTTAAATTTCAGTACACTTTCATCTTTTCCCACCGCCATGAACATGCTATAAAACATCGCTTAATTAAAGTAAAAATTGCTTGTTTATATACGTAGAAGGCAAAATTAATTTTCGTAAATTATCCGCCTCTGTATCGAAGTGCACAAGGGGCATAAATTCTCTCCGCGTGTTTCTTTGTTCGCTAAAACATAATCTTAATTGTATCAATTAGTTATTAACCTGTCGCAAGTGTTTTTATTATAAAATACCAACAATGACTTCATCCAGCGCTTTTTGTCATGGATACATATGAGATACAGCAATGATATTTGGTTGTAATGTGCCTTACTGTGAATCAACATACATTACGCATTTTGTGATTCCTATTTTATATTTGATTAGGAGATAATGAACCAAATGATTTATTTCATACTTTGCAATACACTTAGTGGTCAGCTAATTAAAGTCTCACAATCCAAGTAACTCTTGTACTTATTTTATTGGAATTTTTTTTTTTGAATTATACGGTATGAGACAGACTGACAGGACTGTTGGGTATACAACATAAAATGAACAGTATGAATGGACAATGTTTTAAAGATGTTCTAATCCCCCCCCCTCTCTGATCGTATGTTGCATGTAATCATTTAGTTTATCAGAGATAACAGACTTTATAATTTCGCCTTAAATTATTTTAATTATATGCATCACAATTGATGCATTCATTTTGTAAGCGGTATCAGAGTAAGACGCTATCATAATGCTTGTTATTTCACCTACAGGCTATGTTTTAAAATTATCATTGCTGCAACTAGATCTAGAAAATATAAATAACTGTTTCCTTTAGGTGTAAATGATTACGTTTTCACTTAGATTGCCACTTGTCATCGAAGTACTAGAAATACAAGATAAAGTTTAATAAAATAAATATAAAAGTGTATATGTGAAAGTTCTATTCCAACAAAGAACCATATAAAGAGTTAATTACTACTGTTTATAATAATAATAATAATAATAAATTATTATTATTATTATTATTATTATTATTATATAATGGTCAGTACAGAATTCTAAAGTTGTAAAATTGTAAAGTCTCATTGTTTATTGTTGATTTAGATGTTTTTTTTTTTAATTTTAATTATTATTGTGAAAAGTGAAATGAATTCATATGGCATTATCCACTGCTGTCAACAAAAAAGTAATTGTTAATGTGAATTGTGAATAAAAATGAATCGTAAAATTAAAAGGTAAATGACAAAATACAAAAATAGCTGTTTGGCTGTTTTAATATAAAACTGTAACTCTAACTTAGGATTACTATTTATTTTAATATTAATTATAGTATTACATTGTCCTAATAATAATTATTTTAATAACATGTAACAAAATGTATCCTACACTCATGTAATTTCTTTGAAAGATAATAAACTGAAAGATTATTATATAAAGTATATACGTGAACGTTCTATTCCAACAAGTACTACCGTTAATCTCACCAAAATATTCGAAAAACAATGACTAATTATACTTCTAAAATTATTAGTAGGCAGTAGTGCAGAAAGTCATTTTTTTAAATTTTGAAGAAAACAAACAAAAAAAATGTATAACTTCTGTTGATGATATATACTATTAAAAACATGTAAACGTTTTTTTGATAAAATTGTTTGCAATAAACTTCCGTGAGCTAAATTATCAATGTAGCAAATATAAGATTTTATAACTGCAATACGACAAATCAAATATGGCAACTCAAATTTGATTTATTTTAACTTTTAAGTGGACTGAATGCTGTAATAGATCCCAAATGTGAAAGTATGGTTGACACCAGATAATTTCTTCTTCTTCTTCTTTTTATTATTATTATTATTACAAAGTATTCATTCTAAAAGAAAAAAAGTGTTAGAGTTTATAAAGGAGCAGAAAAAAAACGATTAGCAAGAATTAATCATGTATTGACTAGTCAAAAATGTAAGTTGGAGGAATTATCAGATAAAATCAACACAAAACGAAACCAACCCTTTTTTTTAATTGTGTTTGTTAATATGTTTTCCTATTATCTCATGCCACAAAGAGATCCCTAAATATTCAACACAAATAAACATGATTAATTTCATATTAATGATAATTAATATGAAATTAATTTTCATTAATTTTATTATAATATTTTTATAATAAAATTTTTAAATAAAATTGATTAAAGATAATTATCTTTAATCAATCAGTTATCAGTTAATTTTATTAACACAAAATTTTATATTAATTTTAACTGTCCACATCCATAATTTGGAGTGGAAATCTGGTACTTACATGTTCTTAAAGCAATAATATTGTGCAAGAATTCAATGTAGAGAGAATGACGGTAGAATATTAAGTAGATTGTTTATGGTTTGGTAATCACAGTATGTCTAAATTAAGTGCGGTCTTCAATTTTTATTCGTGATGCAAGTAAAAGTTCTTCCTTTGGTTACTTTTCCCCTCTCTCTCTTTTGCCAACCATTTCTCCCTCTTTCTGAAGCTTTTAATAATGGACGTTACTGAAATGTCTTGCATGTCTTTCTCTTTGAGGCACTTTACCATTCTCTTCTTTCGGTTTAAGTTACTGCAGTATTTTTTATATGTGATTGAGATAAAACATTATTCACTGTAGCACTTTGCTATATCAGTGCTGGCGTTGTGAGTTCATTTTACTTGGCACCTGTTTATACACTCTTTTAAATTATATATGCAATTATGATCTACTGGATGCATTTTTGTAGTGTTTATTGTGTTTCCGAAGGTTTGTCCAACCAATTGCGCTAAAGGCTAAGAATAAAAAGAAAATACATGTTGCTTTATGTAATTCCATATTTCAGTATGGCGTGTTCTGATTTGGCTTTTCGTTGAAATATATCGTGAAACATAACGTTGCTTGCGTCATTTGCAGAAATCTTTGGCGAAAAAATTTTGACTCATCCGCACTTCAAGGATTTTCTTGATGACAAGGAAATCATTTTGAATCGAAACTACTTCCATCACGATTTCCACCCAGTTTCGCAGAAGTACGCTTCAGTGAAATGGTACGCAGGTCACGCTTACTAGAAATAGGGTTTGCTTCTATTGGCTCCGATCAGTTTGCTTCTCCTAAGGGGACGAAACACCAAAGTGGCAATTCTTGAAAATCGTGACCCGATGTATTTGTAAACATCTCCGGTTCGTTTCGCCTTTATCTGATCGTTTTGCTCCAACATTCTCCGAGTGTAACCTAATAATGACCCCGTTATTTTTCTTCTTCTTCCTTCCGTTATGTCCTTGTACTGCATTTGTTTATACGGATCTACAACCTTCCTAATGGAGAAATAAACAATAAGAAAAGCGCAAACAACCCAGCATTTCACTTTGAAATCATAAATATCTAATGTGTGTGATGGCAATTTTGAAAGAATGGGTAATTCATTTTTGCATTGTCATATGGGGTTTATTACGTTTCTCTGTCATTAACCGATGTCTCATTAGTGTCTTTTTCTAAACCCATTATGCGGCATTATTTGATTACTTTGCTTCCTTCAACTGTTTTCGATACGTGAAAACACGGGAGAACACATAGAATTACATTTAATGAAACATTTCCATTGACGCATCTCGGCCACTAACCATTCGGCTATCTGCCAGGCAAGCAGACATTCACAAAAGTGCTGATGAGCACAACGAAAGGACGATTGCTTTGCTGCCAACAGCTGATGATGCTCATCACCGAAATATAGATAGCTTTAACTGACGAAACAAGTGAGGCTGCCAGATGACACTGATTTGCATAGGTAATGTGGATAGTGGTGTCTCTATCTGTAGCTATGACCTCATTATTCTAAGTACGGAGATGCGGCTCGGGAAAGATTACTTCAATCGGTTCTCTGAGTAAGAACATGATGCCGTACAGGGGCTGGGTTGAGTCGAAAATTAAAATTACCATTCGATTCTTGCACGCGTTCATATAAGCACAAAAATGTATGCTTTTTTAGAAAAATAAAACGCGTCAATACGCAATACGGAAACATATCAAACATATGAATACATTCATCTTTGGTAATGTTAGTTTTGCAAATATTTCAACAGAGGCTTTTTTATGTCTAGCTAGCCCTAACTGCATATCACTTTTATTTCATATCAGAATGCCTTCTTTCAAATTTTGAACATTTATGGAATATGATTTAAGATGAACGAAACAACTCCAACAAATATTTATTCACTATATTCATGAAATTCAAATCAACATTTAATTGAAATTCCTTTAAGAATAATAGTAGATCAGATCGTGTTTGTAGTAATTATTTATATGCTTATACGTTTTGTTTCATCTGTTTAATTGTGGTCTATGTTGATCTAAAGTTCTAAACAATGGGCGAAAATAGGATGAATAAAAAATGAAAAAGAAATAGAAATGATAATGTGGTGAGTTTCAGGAAGAAAGGTCTACTTTTGATCACACATAAATGTGATCTAAAATTTTTCTTACTTTCTATTAGCTAGAGTTAGTATAAAGTCCTCCACTAGGAAGAGTGGAATCAACTTTTTTGCGTTTCCTTCAAATTGCGTTTCCTTCATTTAAAAGGTGATGTATCTTATGCAATTTACTCTTCATGAAATATTCGAAGACTTGAAGGAACATACGGAAAGAAGCCTTAAAAAAAATAAGCGGAAGAGAATAATTTGACTGGTAAACAAGTTTAAGATTGCAATCTCTGATGATTATGCTGAGTATTGAAGACATTCATCAGCGAGCAAATCTTGTAAAGTGTGATCCGAAAAACTTTTCAACAAATATGTTCACGAAGATCGACAGTAAGCTGGGGAGCATAAACCACTCCAAAAATAGAAGGTTGAAAGTTGAGCTCATGAGTACCACCGACTTTTCTGTTTTTCCGAACTCAAGTTTACGCCGGAAGGAAATATCATTTGATGATCTAATAATAAAATAAAATTTCACATGAAACGCAAAATGGGTTTGCTTCATTTCTTATATTAGCTCCACACACACACACACGAAAGGTTGCTGAATGCATAGAATATTAATATCCTGTATAGATAGAAATTAAGAAAGGAGAAATTTGATGAATAGCTGGGAGTCCTAGTCCTTAGGAAACATTTGGTGAGGATAGTTGTTCAAGAGGTGAAATGTAAACTAGGTTACAAACGTAGTGGAGTTTCAGTTTACTGTAGGAATTGGACGTACATCGAACAGTGTAGCAATGGTTTTATAGTGTTTTAATGTACAGTAATGTAACGATGGATGCCACTTCGGTGGAATTGCTCCCATGGCAGTATTTGTAGAAAAGACAGACAAAAACATCCCTTTGGGGTAGTAAGTGTATATTGTCCATATGTGGAGTTAAAGTGTAACAGGAAATAAGACGACTTTAGTTTGAAGCTTTCAGTACGACTACCGTGTCCTTGCTCCTTTGAATAACGCACAGAGATCAATATGTAAATCATCGGTTGCAAAGGATCATGAAGTTTCTCATGTTTGGACTCTACAATAATTGTCAATGAATAAGAAGAATAGAGTGCATTGTCGTTAGAAAAACTATGTATGAGATGCGAATGTATCCATGACAGAAATTCATAAATATAGGTGAAAAGTGGTGGATGAAAAACAGGGCATTTAGATACATTCTGAGGGTTCTCTTCTGCGAAAGTATCAAACAATCAAAGGAAATTGGTTACGCATTTACCAATAGGTAAAAGCAGGACACAGGATTGCTGCTAGTTTTGGACTTAGAGCCAAAGATACTAAGGCTATAAGGCTAGCGTATATTGTCTATAATTTACCTGTGCTCTTCTGCCCAGTTTGCTTGTTTTGAGGTATGAAATACGGCAATTTCCAGGTTAAAAATTCTAACACTACGTTATTGAGACCGGCTAACCCACCTTCAACTGAAACACTTAATATGAAGGTTCTTCACTTGCTAATCGAACACTGATCGTTTCAACCAACCAAAATATATTTATAAATGGACATAGGATAACAGTCTTTTGTAGCCGCTGTGCCAGCCATGATCAAATACCATCCCAGAAAATTTCAAAAATAACTGTATGACTTGCTCTAAAATGGTAGAAATGGATAGAAATTTTCTGTGGCTCTGAAATAGTGGAATCCATACTGAGGATCATTGAGTAACTGATATGTATATAGTTATGAAGTTTTCTTTTGATGACCTTTTACTTTATTTTAAAGAAGATTAAAATGAGGACAATTATCGCTAGTGTGATGTCAGACTTTTATGCACTTTATTTTCATTGGAATGCATGAATATAATATTGCTTCTATGTTGTAGCTGGATGTCACCTGAACATAAAAGAGCGTTGGGTATATCTCTACTATGTCCAACGATATTGGACATAGTAGAAATATACCCTATATGAGAAGTATGGTAAAATACCATCACGAGCACAAGACGTTCATGTATAGATTATTCAAGATTCTTCTCTGTATCTATAGCAATAGACGGCGATAATACGAAGTACACTGTTTCTGACGTAACAGAAGATGAATTATCTTGGTTGTCTACGCAGAAGGCGTAGGAAATGAATGACGTGAGAACGATACCTTCGTGTTAGGTATGCCATTTGGAAGATAGAGAGGTGAATGATCAAGCAGCGTGTAATGGCCTTAAAAGGAAACAAGACGCTAAAGTACCATTTGAGAGTTTACTGCATACGATCTCTTTCAAGTCACATTTGAATTTGATGATGTTTTGCAATTGTTGCAAGCTTTAGTGTGTGGATAGCATATCCACTCTCCAGCCAAAAGGCTGCGGGTTCGAATCCCGCCTTGGACAGGATGTTTGTGATTGTCTGTGGAAATACCAGTGGTGGTCATCGATAGATGGCGTTGGTGTAGTTGTGGTCAGTTGGTGATTGAATAGTGGAGACGGAGTTGTAGCTCAGGTGCCCTTCCTCGATGAGTCCTTGTACTCCCTGGAGGTGTCAAATAATAATAATAATAATAATAATAGCTACTTGCCATATGATAATTTTTTTCCCCTCTGGATTAGCTTTTATGGGAATGGAGGCTCCAATAATAGACGATATTTTAATGGAGTCCGGGATAGGAACCTTCATTTTAGCAAAGAATAACTTCAATATCGGGATCAAGCAATTATTTGAATCAGTAGAGTGGAAACAATAGTCCCTGAGCTAAAGAAAAGAAGACTAGAAGAATGCACGAGGCTCGTGCATTCTAGTTCTTTAAATACCAAAGGACGCGAAGTTCAGAATATAGGAAAAAGGTTTCGTGAGAGAGAGAAAGAGAGAACTTGCACAAGATTATTTTCTAGCTTATTGAAAGGTAAGGTGACCTCTAAGGTTTCTATTCGAAAAGCAAATTTTTCCAAAGAGACATTCATGGAATAGCATGTAAGTACCGATTTTCTATGAGAAACAAAGGAACACGCCTCATATTGATAAAATGTTAATAATATAAACACTTTTCTGATAAAAGATGGTCGGAGATCGTCCATCAGAAGCACCTCACACTTCTGTAAGAGTTTTTATATTCCGAAAGAGTTAGCATTTTATATGTTATGTAGCCAAGATAATATTATCTTGACATTTATTTAGTATTTAATAATAAATTAAATTATTATTTAATTTATTATTAAATACTAAATAAATTTACTGTTTAATAAACAGTATTAACAGTGTTTCTGTCAAGTAAATTTTCTGTCTAATCTGAGGAGGAGTATTGTGTTACCATTAGGAAATCTGCCTTCTCAATGTTTGAAGGCCAATCTATGAAGACACAAATGGTGGAATCTTTTAGAATGAGAACGTCATCATTATTCAATATTACAACCTTTGTAAGAAGATATTTTGTTGTCATGGAGTAATATTTATAGTTAAGGTAGAGGAAGCTCACGCCAAATTGTACATGTTCATCTGAATGTGCAGCATTAGATCAGATTAGATCCGGAAACTATTCCAGGAGGTCACAAATATTTCTAACGAAATCATCTCACCGTATAGTTGCGCCCTTTAGGCTGCTATTGGTTGGGTTGGAATCCCGTCTAAAATATGAGAAACCTGTTTATGTCTATTCTTAAGATGAGTTGCACGGTCTCATACGGATGGGAAAAGGTTATTCGTCTTAGAATAGCGTTTTTCACCCAAAAGGTCGCAGAACACGTGCTATTGATAGACATAACACACTGATCACAAAGCCGGTCTTAATTGCCAACCACCAGTCACTTTACGGAAGTCGTCTTAAATCCCTGCAAGGAATCGAGGAAAGCTCATTAACTGTAGCGTGAAATATAGTTGCAGTTCTGAGGGTTCGGCTGGGAAAACATTGTAATATGCAATGTTCATTTTTTTTTCTTCCATAGAAATGCTGATATCATTCTGAACAACAAATCAGAAGCGTTGTACTTCAGAAAAGCTCCCCCTCTTTTTATTTCTAGAGCCATTCGTTCTTTCTTTCAGATTATCATTTCTAGAGACATTGTTCTGAAGATCACTTTCTCTGAAAATAAATAAAGTAACTCGCGTTGGCGTGGAGTTTCGTTGTTTCTTAGGACTACGATAACTCTTTCCCTGATAGACTAAAACATTCACTTATTCCTCTGTTTCAAATAGCATGTAGAAGACATCTTTTTAGTAAAATCGAGTCAGTAAGTCGTCCAGTCAAGACTCGATAGCAGTTCACATAAAAGAGAAACACTATTGACTCATGATTCTTTTAATGTTAGAGCTGACTTTGAATAGTATATTTTCCCATTAGAACAAAGTTTGGAAATTGACTGCAGGTATTTTGTAAATCCTGTTTGTTTTGTTCACATCGGAGAGTTTCTAAAAATTAAAAACAAACAAAAGGAAACGCATGTCATTTCTGTTATCACTGAAACTGTGGACTGGATTTTCAGTCCGCATACACCATACAAGAAAGTTATATTAAAGAAAAAGACATTTTACAAAAGAATAAGATTGGGCAAACACAGCCTTGAAGATGCGTTCAAGCATGAAATTTATAGATGAAGAACAGTGTCAGGTAACATCTACTGTATTAAGATAGAGAGCAATCTACTGATTGCTCTGCGTCACAATGAATTACGATTACTGTGCCAAGTATGCTAATGCATGTTTACTTAGCACAGCGATCTATACAGAGTATTGAAAAAAATATTTTATGGCAATATTTAGAGTTGTTCAACTGATACTAGTGCTACTTTCTCTCTTTCTGTGAGTGTGTGTGTGTGTGCTTTCTATCAATTTGCTTAAGAGCTATTGACAAAAGTTCAGTTTTCGTTTTTCGATATTATTCAGGGCCGAACCGAAACACCTTTGTTACACGCTTGGAAACTGATGGCCGCTGACAGATTATTTAAAGAGATGGTCTACCTATGATAGCTGCTTCTTACTGACTCGAAATTACGGCTAGTGATTGGCAGTTTGCACAAAGTTTCATATTATTGAACAAAAAAAAATAAAAAAATTAAAAATAAAAAAAAATTAAAAATACAGCAAAATATAGCATAATGAATAGAGTTCACGTTTCTTCACGTGTATGATAAACTTTCTAAATTTAAGTTTTAGTTTTAGTTTTCAGTACTAAATTTAAGTTTTAGTATTTAATACAGAAGTTGTCAGATCAGGTACAAACACTGTGTATGTAGAAACACTACCATTTTTCTTTCATTTTATTTTCATATATTTATAACATCCATACTTGCCAGATATTTTGATGCTACTTTTTCTTACTTGTAAAATAAATTTCGCCTTCTTGATTTATAATTTCGATCATTCCATCACTGAGAAGATATCAAAGCGAAGGAATGCAGTTGGGAGCAGTAGCTGTCAGACTGATCCATCTCTCTCTCTCTCTCTCTCTCTCTCTCTCTCTCTCTCTCTCTCTCAAGTTTTCTCTAAAAGCACAAGACTCAGGATGATTAATTTTTATTGCAAAAAGAGTTCGGCAAACTTGATTAACCTTCTTTTTAAAAAATCCAATCGATGTCTTCATTAGAGAGCACCTACTATATTATCGACTGAAACGGCAAATACAAATAGTATTCACACATTTTATTCACACAAGTCATGCTATATTGGGTGTAATATAGCATGACTTTTAATCAAAACTACAAAACGAACCAACGAAACACATTAAATAAATATTTTGGGAAATACCCTCTTTTAGAATGAAGCATGCAAATAAAGGCAAACTTTAGGTTAGGATATAAGAGTATATCCTAACCTAAAGTAAACATATCGCAGTACATGCAAACCGAAACTGAAACATGTAGCAGTACGTGGAAATAAGGCTGCATCACTGCCAGTAAAACTGACAAAAATCTCTTGTAATCCTATCAATAATGACTAAACCTACTTCTAAAAGTCACACACATAAGTTTTTCCACACACCTGAAATATCAACTATTCAATCTGAAATACCAACTCTTCGGTAATACCAATTTTAAAATTACACACACATTTTATACAAACATTAGAGCCAAAAGCGGCAAGTTCTGCATTATTCCATATGAGCAACTGTTTAATATATCATTTCGCTATTAGAAAAAATGTTAAGGTAGGATGGTACTCACTGCGTTAATATTCTTCTACTACGCGTACTGCGTACAACTTAATCAAACGCGAAGAAACACAGGTATGCTCGTCACTGTAACATTTGTACATTAAACAGATGCACTGTAAATAATAGATAAAACAAATTTCCACTTTGTTTTTAATATTCAAAGAAAGTTAGCGACATTCTGTAGCCCGAACTCTTTGGAAATAAGTTTGAGCCGATTCATATCTGGAGTGGTGGTTAATATTTTGGAGAAATTGGTAAAAATTAGAATTCTGGACTGGGTGGACAGCAATATGATACTTTATAAGGGGCAACATGGTTTTGTGAAGGGTAGGTCTTGCCTCAGTAACTTGTTTACTTTCTATAATAAAGTAACAGTGGAGTTGGATAAAGAAAATCCTTACTTAGTGATACTGTTGGACTTTGCAAAGGCATTTAACAGGATTCCACACGGATCTCTGTTGCATAAATTAGAGCAAATGGGTATGGATCCGAAGCTCGTGATTTGGATTAGAGGGTGGCTGGTGGAGCTGGTTTATGGAGGAGCTGAGTCCATGAGAAGGCAGGTGACTAGTAGTGTACCTCAGGGGTCAGTGCTTGGTCCTCTGTTGTTTAATTTGTACATTAATGATATTGGAAATAATTTGAAAGGAAATATCCACTTGTTTGCTGATGATGCAAAATTAGGAAGAGCGCTAGTCAATTCAGATGACGTAGATATCTTGCAGGATGACTTAAATAGGCTGACGGTATGGGCTAAGGTAAATGACTATCAGCTTAACGTGGCTAAGTGTAAGGTGATGCACTTCAGGAGGATGAGATCACATGCTGTTTACTATATTAATGGAACTGAACTGCAAGAATTTGACGAGGTAAGGGACTTGGGAGTTATTGTGGACAGAGAACTCAAGTTTAAAGGGCATATTGCAAAGATTGCCAAAACGTCACATCAAATTACATGGTTGTTGAAGAACACACTGAAAAGCGGGGATAAAGAAGTTATTGTTCCACTTTATAAGACATTAATTAGACTGCATTTGGACTATTGTGCACAGATCTGGTCACTTGGATTTATCGGTGAATAAGAAATGGTGGAGAGGATTCAGAGACGAGTTACAAAGATTGTTGCAGGTCTGTGGGATGCTCCCTAAATTGAGGATAGATTGATGATCTGTGGGCTCCAAAAATTGGCTGATAGACGTAGGAGATATGATAGAGGTACGTAAATTATTAAATGGATTTTATAGGATTGATACTGATGACTTTTTAAGACCAATGCAGGAAGGGAGAGAACGAGGGGCAATCGCTGGATATTGTGTAAGAGTGTGGTTAACAAGGGTGTTAGGACTAAGTTCTTTGCTTAGAGGGTTGTGAATGGGTGGAATGCGTTGCCAAAGTGGTTGTGAATGCTTCGTCTGTGAATGAATTTAACGAGAAGTATGATAGGTATTGTGTGAATAATGGTTAGTGTGTCAATGTAAGGTCGCTCGCGATGAGTCTTTTGACTCCCTGGAGACACTGTTATAATAATAATAATAATAATAATAATAATAATAATAATAATAATAATAATAATAATAATAATAATAATCTCCGGAAAATTAGTGCAATCTCTGTCTCTCTTGTCTAGATAAAAGCGATTGACTACTTTCCTCGTAGTCACTGGTCTGTGATAGGAATGCTTATAATGAAAGAAAATTGATTGATTTGTAAATAAAAATGACTTATTACTGAAGTTAAAAGTGAATTTTATAATTACGGTTTAGCCATTCTCTCGTTTACTTCCAATCGAATGATGATTTTTAAGCAAAAAAAAAATTCTTTTAGTCATATTTGGATTTTTTACTTATGTTTGAATTACTGTCTAGAATGATTTAAAATTAGTAAGAAATTTCAATTTTTTCATTTTAAATAATATATTTTTATCTCATTAGCAAGTTACAAAAAGCTCTTCTCAGTACTACTATCCTATTCCTCTCTGATGCTTTCATGTCACTCCGCTTCAAATTTGTAGTTCGGTGCGTGAAGTATTTCCCCTCGATCTCTGTTTTGACGATAAATTTAAAGTTAACGTGAAGTAGAGGTGATGAAGTTACTATAAAAATCTAAATATCCCAATACCCATTGTTTTCAAAGCAGAAAGTACTTAAGCAATAAAATATTATAAAAATTGAATATTTCTGTAAAACTTTGAGTAGGCTACTGCTTCAACATATTTCAGATATGCTATACTCCGAGGTGCTATCTTCTAACTTCCAATTTCGACCGTGAGTAATGCTTGCTGCAAATACCAAATGTACTCTGCAATGGAAATTTCAGTTTTCATATATTTTCTTTTAAATTATTTACCCAAATAGCGTTATACCATTTGTAAAGAAGCGTATAGTTACATGCGTGAACAATGAGTATCAAGTACAGATTTGTAGGAAGCAATGGTAAGCAAAGGAAAGGCAAAATAGAAATGCAGCTCCCGTAAATGTTACTAGAAAATGAATGACAAATCTCAACATTTCACTTGGGCGATTTCAAATATTTCCGTAGGTCTTGTGCTCCCGAAGGAAGGTTAAAGTAAATCTTCTCTCGTGTGTACGGACGAACAGTCACGGTAAAGCGCATTGGAGGGAAGTATTTGCATAAAACATAACCGCTGGTTAAGTTCAACCTCCCAACTATTGTGTCCACCAGCTCGAAGCCATACCTTGTAGCGAAACGAGTGCCGGATGCTTTTGCACTTTCAAGAGTGTGAAATCGTTTCGTTGGGAAAAAGGAGGGCAGTTACATTGAAATGTTTCCCGGAGGCCACAAGAATAAGGTAAAAATATCTTCCAGGGAAGAAAGAATGAGATTGTATTCGAGAGATTCATCCATAACATGTTCTATAGTACGAAGGAGGTGTGCAGTCGTTGGAACATCACCAATATATCTCATCACCTATATAAAACATTTCGGAGCTGAATATGCACCGTGATGTATAAATCACTCCAATTATTCTTCCATATTATTGTTGTCTTGTGTGTGTAATATCTTAGAAATCACCGACTACACTCACAATCTGAAGATTAAAAATGTCTGATTTCACTGAGGCTGTTTTGAACAATTTTTCAATATATATAAACAATTGGATTTGAAATGATATTTTAACATCGCCGCTCTTCTGTGCACTTTGCTCTGTTTTAATTTACCTGCCAATGAGAATGATGTTTGGCCTAAATATAATCCAGCTGAGGTTATTACTCAAAGAAGTTGGAACATGGCTGAATTTAGACGAGATTCTAGGGCTGCTTGCTACATATGAGTGACCCCACCCCCAATCTACCGATAACAAATGAGAAGTTTCTTCATATGATGAAAATAGTGAGATGCAGTTTCTCAAATATTAAGAGAACAGCAACACCTAGAAGTACAATTTTTCATCATATAATTTTGCGATATAATTAAATATTTTTGAGACTCAAATGAATGACTATAAAATCACCTCCAGAAACATAAATCTCTGGAGATAGTTTTGTTTTCTTTTCTGAAGAGACGTTTTGTTTTTTAATGGATGAGATATGAAGTCTAAATTATGTGAAACCATTTGCATCTATATTACAAATTACAGCAGCGCAGGTTCAACTTTAATTCGAATTCAGATTATGTCATTTCAAAAATCCTCTTACCTATTTCATGTCGTTATTTTGATGATCATTCCATCCACAACTTCTAAGTTATAATATTAGTAACGTGGTTAAAGATTAAATAAGTTCAGAATCTTTCTCTGGAGACCAAACGTGATAATTTTTCATGAGATTTTAGGACTTCCAAATAAGCAGAGTGGTAGTGTTAATTTGCAAGATCTGCTACCTAAAGGCACTTCTAAATATTCATGCCGCAGTGGGATTTGAACTGCTCACTCGCCTGAATGATCAGTAGAATTCATATAATCTCCTCCCATGTGGGCGCTTTATCACACAACGACGAAGTGACAGTATGTAACCCTCGGCTCAACAAGGATGCTGAGCAGCGGACTTTACAACTAAAGGATTAGTTGTAAAGAATTCTGAACATTTTTGCAGCTGGTGCAGAATATATCCATGCTGTTCCCATTGCTGTGAATTTGAGTTCCTAACAAAACAAAATCGATTGAAAGGGAAGCTTTATTTGAAAGAGACATATCTCTCAGTTCCCTCCTCGGTATCGGCATCTTTAAACCCATCTGCGCATATTCACTGAAGGAAAAATTGTTCGTTAACCGCTTTCTATATTACTCGCTTGCGAGTTGAGTGCTACAGAGAATGTAGTGGGTTTGGAGAATGATCCTGACGTGGCAGAGCTGGGGAGTTTCTCTACTCTACTTCTCATGTCTGTCGGAAGAAACATGCTACTCACACACAAGTGCGTTTTCGACATGATATCTGACCTTTACTGCAAGTCGTCGGTTAATTGATTTTGAACCATCTCACCATATAAGATAAATAGAGTTTTATTTTCATTATTTATTTTTATTTTAAAAATAACAATCTTATGTATAGGATTAACCGGTTTTGGTTCTCTGTAGTCAGGCAGAGAAGTTACATGCGCATTCTTTGTTGAGTTATATTACATAGAAATAACAGTTATAAGATGAATTATATTTTTTATGCCATTGACAGTTATTTTGACACGATACTGTACCTTGTGAGAACATAACAGTTGCTATAGAACAATAGTCCGCGAGGTTAGCCTAGTGGCTATGCGCTTCGCAACCATATGCCTGAGGAAGGAGTGTCCTGGGTTCGATTCCCGTCGATGACGTGAGAAGCTTAAGGATCTTCCTTAACCACGGCCAAGTGGTCTTGGGGAGGGTTTTTCCCCCTACGTCATCTAGGGTTTTTCATCCTGCAAAGCAGGCAAACAGGCCAAGTGAACACACACTGATACAGTCATGAATATTGCCCTTAGGGGGATGCATCAGAGGAGTGGCGAACTGGCTGCATTAATACCCAGTAACCCCTCATTACGAGGGGACTCAACCCGTCCAAGACGGATGAGATTGGATAGGGCAGGGCAATATTACATATTTACATGAAAGTAGCAGATGATCATTATTCACTCTATTAAGCCCCAAAAAACTTTCTTCCCCTTTTATATATATAGAGATAGATAGATACCAACATACATATGCTACCGTCAGACTAGTCTACAAACGTCACTTTTCCATATGACTAATTACATACAACAAAATTGATTAAGTTGTTTGGAGTAAGGGGATATGAAATGGCTGTGAGAAAATGACAACGGCCTAATTTACTGTTTGAGGAGAAAAATAAAGATCCTCATAATGTATACTAAACTGTTTTTTTTATAATAGCAAGCAATACCGAACACCAACGTTTGGAGTAAGTGAAATTTTATTTCGTAGTACCGGCATGGTTGGCGCTTTCCAGCTAAGAGGGCGAGGGTTCGAATCCAGATAGGGGCATGGCTATTTGTGATTGAATGTCCCAATAACTTTGCGTGGTGAGGACATCTGCGACAATACCGCTTCTTGTAGTAGGAGGCTTCGTTCTCAAGATCCAATGAGATATGGGAGTGACTATATACTGCATAAAAATGACGTCACACACGAATAACTAAGTGCTGTTCTTATTTAGTTAATTGTTTTGCGGTTAGTTTTCCTCTCACTTGCATGACATATAAGTTATATTTCCAGTTGTCCAATATTTTTCGTCTAATACTAAGAGTAATTGTGTGGAAGGTGACAACAATTGTCACCTGTAAATGTGTGGATAGACAACAGTATTCTATAATCTGATTTGTAAGTAATAATATTAAACAAGCAAATACTATTCTTCCACGAAACACCCATTTAAAAACAGTAAAGTACAACACACTCAAAGACACGCACACTAAAAAAACAGCAAAAAAAACCTATACCATAAAACTGTTCACACAATAGCATTAAAATAACTGCTCCCGAAATTGCTTATTAAACTCATGCTTTGACACTGTCGAATGTTTTTTTTTTTCAAAAAGAATATTGGTGCTACATAAAACTACTTACTCCATAATATCAAGAAACCATAAGACCGAATTCAAGAAACATAAAAGAAAAACTGCATAACTGTGATAACCCATATTATGATCTATGAAATTTTCTATTAAATTCGTTTGGTTTAATTAGAATTACGGCAGCAATAACTATGGACACGAGACCAGTATACTACGGGTGTTAATATGTGTTCCAGGGCTGGCTTTCCTACTTTGAAGGATATAAGAAATTACAATTTCCGTATGAGTGCTGGTAACCTTACGATTTGTTCAACATAAATATCGAACAATAAATGCTGTGTTCTATGCAGTTGTCTGTTTAGTACGCAATATCATAAAGGTGGGGCACTTTTTTAACAACAAATTACTGTTTGTCGTGCGGTCATCATCTGTACGCACTCTGGTTTAAAAAATTCTGAATCTATAGCTAGGGATATGATCCCTTATGGATCATCTAGATCCCAATCTAAAGAGATGACAACGCCAAAAAAGAGCATCTTTCTTATTTGTATAACAGGTATGGTATAGTCTGAGAGTTTTATCTAAAACGTTTTTGTCGAAAACTAAGCTTCTGCCTAAAACTCACTGATTTACAAAAAAAAAAAAAAAAAAAAAAAGAAAGAAAAAAAAAGATGAAATATCAAAGTTTGACCATGTACTTTACATTCCAAATGACACATTAAGAGGTGAATGAACACAATCTATTTAGAGAGAGGGGAAAAAAATCGAACCCTAAACGTTGCATGGTTTTCAAGACACCGCCTAGAGGTGACTCGCAATTCTCGAATAAGTTATTCCATTAATACCTCCCACATGTTGCAAGCGCCACCTGAACCAAATCTCCTCAACTAGTACAGTGTCATAGCAGGCATTAACAACGTCGCATTGCACGTGCCGGCTGTCACGAGAGGCAAAACAAAAACGACATCAGGAAACGTAGAAACCGGAAATCTGAACTAATGTGGCAGTAACAGACCTAGTATGGTGCATACAGTTTTCAGTGCCTGACGGGTAGCTATGGAGTGGGGACTTGACTTGAGAGGACCGTTATCGCCGCAAGGGAGGTAATAAAGATAAAACCGTTGTCATCGAAGAAACAAATATCCTTAGTAGTGCTGCGAGCATTTCTAGGCATGTGTTTCCTTTGTATGGTCGTTTCTGTCGTGGTCCTGGGTTTGTTCTGAGAGAAGGGGAGGGAGGGATGGATGCTGCATGGAGAACATCGCTTGCTGGAATATTTACTTTCTGCAACAGATCGTTTTCTTGTCGTCCTTTGATCGGGATTCCCGTTTTTCGCATTTCAAACAGAGGAAAGCTAAACAGATCCGCCACTAGATACACAGTGCCAGTAATCGTCTTTTCGGGCTTTCTGGTCTCCATGGTAACATTTCAAATAGATAGTAGAGTCAGCCTAATAAATTTGACAGGAAGATAACGTTAAACTTCTATTTGATTCTATTGTGTTATTCCCTTTCACTATTTCTTCATTCATCTTGTAGCCTTTCAGGATCCCCAGTTTCTTACGATTTTTCCATTTCTTTGCAAAATCTCTCCATTCGCAATTCGCCATTATTTTGCTTCCAAACTCTTTTCAATTTATTTTTAAACTTTTTTCGCTTTTCAACAATAAAATACTTCCTTTTTCCATGGTAACATAAGCAAGGAAGAAAGAAACAATATGAGAAAAATATATCTTCACAAGTCCACTATACTAACAGTTATTCCCTTTTTATTACGTCACCGTATTATTTGATGCGTGAGAAACCCATTTGGAAAGCTAGATGACAAATATGATATTAAAGGACATTAAAAAAGGATTTATAACACTGAAAGAAAGGCAAAACGAAAATGCTTCTCGAAGAGTTATACAAAGTAGTATGTTTAAAAGTTATGATTTAAAGCCTTTATAATAAGAAGGAAAGCTGAAAGGACTAAATTTGGCTCAATACAGGTTTGACGTCTGATACATTCTGTAACTCATATTGTATCAATAATGTCCTTTGGTTGGAAAGACACGGGTTCGAATCCCGTCAAATACAAAAATTATCTTTAGGGTTTTTCAATTGAGTAAGTTTTCCAGTTTCATAGGGAGGCTACATATTTTCATTCTGCAAAATAGGAAAAAGCCAGAAGACACGCAATTAACAAACAGCATACTACACTGATCTCAGAGCCTTAATTGCGTGTCCTAATTTCAAACAACAATAATAATAGCTGCTGCTTAATTTAGATAATGGCCGAAGTTTATCATGAAAAACTTCTGTATTGAGTTGAAATCAATAGACACAAGAAATGCTTTAGAGTACCTTAAAACAGAACCTTTAAGTTATGTTGAAAGTTAGCATAAAAAATTAAGAAACGTGGTGTGATATCGCTTCCGCATGCGTTCCATGAGATCTGATGTGGACACTTTTTAATATGTATTTAATATGGTTATAATTCTTTTATCGTTGAATCCAAATTAAGATACACTTGCAAAACATTAATCTAGATTTATTTTAAAACTACTTTATGGCATTTGTTCATCAGTTTCAGATTTATTCATACCACTAATACTAACTTAATTTAAAAATCATAAGTTAATCGATGGGCTCAGTCGCCGAATTTCTCTTCTTAGTTTCCAATTTTCCTTTTTTTTTCATTAATTAAGGGGTTTCTGAACGATGCAGACTTTTCTAATTACTTTGAGTTTCTATAGTTTTGATATTGCTTTTAATTTCTTTTTTATAAATTCGAAAGAAATATAAATTCTAAATTGTTTCAAAAAAAATTCAATTTTAGACAATTTTAAACTTTAAATGCTGCGGAAAAATCCCAATACCATCTTCACACGCACACCCCATTTTTGGGATGGACATACATTTGTAGATTAGCTATACATTTCGATCTTTGCTACTTGTCCAACCCTCAGAACTCAATATGCATAATAATTTGTCATTCGAGATAAAATAAACTGAGTATTAACTTATAATTGCTAGTTAGTTGTTCACATTCTGCGTCCAATGACGTCGTGTGGTCACCCTACCTCGCAGGGTTCGAAAGTGAAGCCTTCTGCTAGAAGACGTAGTAAGATCATAGAGTTAGCGGAACAACCACACCCAATGTAGGATTCGAACCTTCACCTCTCGCCTGGAAAGAAGATACTATAACCACTCATTCGGCCAACCAGGCCGGAGACTTAACTTTAGATAACCATGTTATATTATATTATACTCAACGTTTCTAGTGAAATGTGGTATTGGAAGAATCACAGAAGTCAAATTTTGACAAATGGGGTCGATTATCGTGCAGATGACCTGGTAAGCCAAGGGAACAGGAAATAATATTTCCTTTCCAAATGGTAACAGCACAATAGAACTATAAGGATATTCCGTACAAAGAATGAACACATGCTTAACGGACACAACCCGCTTTAAAAAACACGTATTCGTCACTGAAACTTATGACTTCTTCTGATACCAAATAACAAGAACCCTTTTTTCTCAAACTGAAACAGCACAAATTTTTGCAAATCGAATATTTTAAACCAAGAAGTGCAAAGCAAGGAAATACCAAATAAGTCGTTCAAATGTAGAGCTGTAGAGGGTTTAGGAAAGCTAGCTAGATAAGAAAAACTAAGCAATAAATACATAATAAATTTTAATCTATTTTTTATTTATTTTTCGTTGCTAAACATGTCGAGCACGTCGTAGTAAATGCAGCAGTATTTTAGAATTCAATCATCGATTTATTATTTATTGTATTGGTTTACAGTGATATGATGGTAAACCTTAATAATCCAAACACTCACAGAGCTCCATGGTAGATTTAATACTTATAAGTCAACAAAAAGCAAATAATAATTTATTAACTTTTAAGAATGGAAGAAATTTTAGTGCCTTAATAGCCATATTAAAATCATGCATATAACTTAATATATATTTGTTTTTCCTCTAAATCCCCTCTTAAGATTGTATTTTAAAATGAAAACCGTAAATCCGTAGCGAGAATGAAGGTTCGTTATTGCAAATGTTGAATAAATATTTCCAAAGAGTACATTCTACAAAAGTATCTAATGATGGAAACATTATTTGAATTATTGCGCAGATAAATTAGAATTTTTATACGATTCAATACACTTTAATGCACTTTCTATTAAATAACATTATCCCGTTTTGAAAATGGAACTGGAATATTCATGAGACCAAATGCGCCCCATTTAAAATTTACCATATCGTATGACGCATATAAAATATATCTGGTTTCCAAATGCTGCCTAATTCAATGCGCCTATCAAAAAATGTCTCCGCTAACCAATCAGATACGTCTGAGATTTATCGCGCGCAAAAGTTCCACGAAAAAAAAAAAAAAGATAAGAGAGGAAGACTTCC
Organism: Typopeltis vanoorti; assembly: GCF_054136105.1. Lineage (NCBI taxonomy): Eukaryota > Metazoa > Arthropoda > Arachnida > Uropygi > Thelyphonidae > Typopeltis > Typopeltis vanoorti. The sequence goes on from NC_143571.1 coordinate 86,384,221, forward strand.
CTTAACTTGATTTCCCTTTGCGTTTAGATAAATGCGAATGTTTCGTACTGCTGGCACGTGGATCGCGCTAGCTCAAGATGGTGATGTGGGTGTGTGATGAGCGAACTGGAAGGCAATAAGCCTTTCGTTATTTGTTAGATCTCCCTACGAGGAATAATGAAAATAAATCGTTTCAACGGGCATCTGGGTGACAACTTGGTTTCTCATTTGTGAGAGATCCAATCAGTCCAGAACAGCTTTCTGTCTCCAGCAACGATAAAGGCTCTCATTCGGGTTGTTTTTCCTGATAGAGCTAGATTGAGGTAGACTAGGCAACGGATTTTCTGTCATTGGTTTAAACGTATTTTTGCGCATTTCCTGCTTCTTGATTACTTCAAATAAAATGGAGGTTTTTATTTTTGGAAGATTTTGTTTCGCTCTGTTTCTCTGTTGCTATGAAGACTAACTTTTCACTTTCTTGTGTGCAAATCATATTAGGAAGTTCCGCATCTCCAATTTGTCGTGAATTCTCTGAGTATCGAAAGAGCTACGTGCGGAAAGCTTAATAATTTCCACCTATCATTCAAGATTATTTTAAGAAAACACCATAAATGCGCATCTTTCAGTTTACAATTTAGTCGAAATGCTTCTTAGAAGACGTTAGCTGAATGTCGAAAAAAAGTATATTGATTTTACTTAGCCTTCCACAATAAAAAGCTGCCCATGTCTATTGTAATGCGAGGTTATTTACTTTATAATATCCCTAAAAGTAATTGCGATTAAAATAATTTTTACTTCCATATTTTCTGAAATCAATTCTCCAATGCCAATAGAAATACCAAACCTTCAAATCAGGCCATTCTCTCATTCTCTTTGTGTTTCCATAATCTTCGCACAAATAAAGAAAAGCGTGAAAGCCATCTGTCTTTCAAGTGAATATAAAAATCCTGATTTTTCTTACTGTGGATGGGCCAACAATATACATCCTGTAAGGTCTCAATAAAGATGCACTCACAGCATCAATTGTGAATGAAGTTGGAGTTGCTATCACGTTGCCCGTTTTTTTCACTGTTTTCGGCATTTACAAGAAATCATTTTTGAATCTTAATGGTTTTTTAATGGCTTGGGAAAAGCACAAAGTATTGTAAAACCCTTTTTAAGAGAAATTTCTTTAACGATCGATTACTTTATTTTTCGTTGCGTATGTATTCATTTTTGTTTAAAATTTTCGACGCCGTCAAACTGGACAATGATTTTGGCGTTGATGGAGGGATATAAAACGTCTTCTACATTATTAGGTAGGATTGGCCAGTTTAGGAAATATCTCGCTGCCCATAGTAGTGCCGATGTTTGGATGAGTGAATTTTCTCTAGGGCAACTATCTTTGTCTAAGGAGTCTAAGTTTTTGAAAAAAAAAAAAAAACTTTGCGTCACTCGGAACACTAAACAGACAGCGCGAAACAGTGCCATGGAAAATAAAAACCAATACTTTATTTTTGGAACCCTTCCAGGTGAACACAGGCAGTGTTTCTATGGCTTAGGCGTGTTGCTACTTTCTGAGAGACCACTTTTCTTCCAGTTTCTTTCTAAACTAATATTTCAGTTTCTAATTCAATAATTCGTTGTAGAGTTTTCTTTATGTAACCAAGATTGCTATCTTTTTAGCTCAACTTTTAAATTGCTTTGATGTAAAATATTTTTATACATACATACGATATCCAAACAAAAAAGTGTATGTCTAGCGATGGCTTTTAGTCACTACTACTGGTTTATTTTCTTTTTTCTCTCTCCCCCTCCCCTTTTTGTACTCTTGCTGATAATAATAATAATAATAATAATAATAATAATAATAATAATAATAATAATAATAATAATAATAATAATAATAAGAGAGAGAGAGAGAGAGAAAGAGAGAGAGAGAGAGAGAGAGAGAGAGAGAAAGAGAGAGAGAGAGAGAGAGAGAGAGAGAGTAGGGCTTTATGGTTTGTTCCCATATGGAACAGGTATCGGTGGTTCATCTAGGCAGCCAATTAGGTTTGTCCGCAGCAACAGACGTGCATCACTTTGACATTGTCCCTTCCTTTCGTATAATTACAGATAAAATAACAACAGCTGTACGGATAAATGGCTCAAGCAGTGACTAATGACCGAACATCTCCTATCATTTAATGCCTTTATAGCATAATTAGAGACAGTGCTCCTCTTCAAAGTAGGCACGCGGATTTTCCCTTTCCTAGAGAGGTAGATGGATGACATAAATGGTCATTGGTATCTTCAGATTCTGGCAACCTTAAATCAAAATTAGTTTTGGAAGTTGAAATTCAGTAAGGGAAACATAAATTGTATCAAATCTCTTGTAACTGTCAGTTACGTGTTTTGTTTGCTTAGAAAAATCCCTCTGAAAACTATTCTTCTTTCATTTGTGCGAGGAGTTTTATAGTTTCAGATTATACGTCCATTCGTCCATTAAAATTTATTATTTAATATTTACAGTAGCTTCGAGCATACTAGAACAGTTTGACTTCTAATTTATGTTTATAGGCAAAGAGAGCACAGATAAATATAAATCTAAATAAAAGTTGCTGCATGAAATTCAACTGTTCAGAATCACGCAATATAAATATATTGCGCTATATATCAGGTAATTTTGCATTATAACAGTCTCATCAAAATGCTGTGAAAACCAATACAGGCGGTTGCATAGAATATTTATATTCTTAAATTAGATTTCAGCGAACGTTTCGAATTAGTGGCAGGCGTGTCACCATCATTATGAGTTAGGGCGATGAGATGTTACACTCATATCTTCACTAAGTTCTGCTTTCGAACTTGCGGTTACCTCGAAAACATTACGTCACATCCGTCTGATGTCAACAATATATAGAGAGAATGGATATGTTTAGTGTTGTTTCATTTCTATCTTGGAAAAGGTCATGGTATACAATTGCTTTTGTGTAATAAAGGAATTTGATACATTAATTACAGTACCGAACTTTCATTAAATTAACATACGAAACAAAGATAAAATATAAAAGTTTTCGCTATTAGATGAAAAGCTATCTAAATATCGAAATGTATCATTTTACACACACAACTTTCTATAGGATTCTTTTTCAAGTAGCGAATTTCAGTTTAACCCTTTTTTATCCAAAACCTTTGAATGCTTTCCTTACAATTACATATTATTTTATCTTAAAATAATTTACTTGTACATTCAAAGCAATTCAAAGTGTTTACCTTTAGTGTAACTATTTGTGTTCAATTATGTGCACATCCAGCGCTGTAAACGACCGCATACTGAAACTGTAAGCTCAGATGTATTAAAGGCATTTATAATGTCTTTAACAAATTCGATTTTCGTTATCTGAAATATCCGTGCTGCGTTTCCAATATCTGCAGACACACAAATGCGATCGCCAACTAGACACATAGATGGAGTTTGCTCGCTTACAGGACCAGTTCATTGATATGCCAGGAAATGATGTTAACCATAACATATTTAGCATCGCTAATAGGCACACTTGCAAATAGTTTTCCTTATATTTTGGCAGAATATAAATAAAATTTTCATGTGATAACAGCAACTATTCGTATGAAACGCAGGTTTTTCATTTACTTTTTACTTTCATTTACGTTTATTTTCCATTAAACGAACAGAAAAGTTCATTTAATAAACTTATTAAGATGAATAAAAACTATATTAAAAGAAACAAAGAAGTAGAATTATTACGAAATTCAATCAAATTTTAGAATGAACAGCCTAACCAGATCAATCTTTCTATTGTGATGATCCTACCCACGAAAGGTTAGAAATGTTTCTTGCATTTTGTGGTTGAGATAAGGGTGAGATAATCCAGGAGCCTTGCTGTAAAGAAGAAAAAGATATAAATAATGGTCTTTCCTTTTTTTCAAACAATCAATCAGCTAACGCCTTTTATTCCCTTAGGGGAATAGGCGAAGCCGTTTTAGCCGTATCCAACTTTTGAAGACTGAGGAAGCAGTTCAGTTTCCTTTTTGTTTCCCTAAACTACTTCAAACACGTTTGAAAGTTTCAAAGCCTCTATATCCAAGGTTCAAACTATTTCCAAACCTTCATCTTTTGTTATATGTCATATTTTTGTATCCAAAGCCTCTGTAGTACGTTATTAGCGAGAACAGCGCATTTTCCTTTCGGTTTTAAAGATATGGGTTCAAATCCAGGCGAGAACGAGGAGCCATCATGGGAACGTTTTCAACTTCAACCGAAAGTGAGTCATGTATATATTATTATATATACAGTATATATATATATACTGTATATATAATAATAATAAATGAATAAATAATAAATTACTTAAATTACTTTTTAAGATTGTTAAAAAAACAAACAAACAATGACAGAGGAGTTGAAAATTTGTAGGAGGAATGCAAACATAATTACATATTAATACTTGAGGTCAGAAAAATAATAATAATAAAAGTATCAAAAACTTGAAATGTGGAAAGGCAGCTGGAGTAGATTATATACGAGCAGAAATGCTTAAATATCTGTCATGTTGTACTCATTTTACACTGTGGTTTAAGCCAATAAGAATATAATTTGGTCGGCTAAATCCCAAATTGCCAGTCCAACCTCGTTTCCAATCTCAAATTTCCAGTCCAACCTGTTAGGTATCTACCATTATCCAGGTAGATACCTGACAATGTAACAGGGTATACCACTAGAAGGTGAGGATTGGACATTAGGTCGGAAGCCCTGGTCGGTTCTTCACATTCCTTTAAAGCCTATGTGAAGGTCCCCCTCTCAGTTATACAGTTTGACCCTTAAACACTTCATGATTAAATATGGCGACATATACATTTTCATGTTGGCTATACTGCATAATTCGGAGGACCTGAACAGAAATTCTAATTCCAGATAATTGGAATAGAACTCACAAAGTTCCTGTTTATAAAAAGGGGGATAAACTAAATATTTATACAGAACACTACAATTATATATGATAAATGGAACATTATAAAGATCAATACATAGTCTATATTTAAGTTGTAAGTCAGCAGTTAGAATTGAACGAAATACAAGAAGATAGTTTGATGTAAAAGACAAAGGTGGGCATTCTCTCCAAAAAGCTTCGTTCTTTTCAACTAACAGTGAGTTAGACATACGAGGGTGCGAACGTTTTTACTCTGGAAAACTCAGTTTTTTTTTATCCTGCCACTAGGCAAATAGAATTGGAAAACACAGACGATTTATACACAAGAATATATATCATTCAATTAGGAAATGATCGGAGGTGGCGACAAGCTACCTGTCGATGCCCAAAATTTTAGGTCTAAAAGAATCATTATTTACTAAACTAAAGATATTTTTGTTAAAGTAATGTTTTTGGTTTAATCCTTTATCCAATGTAAGAAAACAATGCTTGTGCGTGAAGTATCACGACTGAGTTACCTGTATATAGAATCTAATGACTTGACATCAACTGCCTAAACAATAAATATTTTTCTTGAATCTCTGCTCTTACCAATGTCGAGTATTACACTGAAAACAAATTTTGGTCAATGAGGAAAACATCGATAAGTTTTTAAGGCGCTCGCAATACGCAAGAAATTCTTTATACTATACTCAAAAATATGGTCCAAATTTGAACTCTAAAGCATAAATTCTGTCTATGTATTTGATAAAGTGAAACGTTCAAAAAGAATATTTAGTTTGGTTTGGCAGATTAAGTGAGGTATAATTCGATTTTTTAACGATACTTATGACATAATGATTAGAAATATATACACGTTTGCACAAGAATAATGTTTAATTTGCCAAATATTTTGGTCTAAATATTACAGGCCATCTTCAGTGGCTACATAGGAATAGTTTTAAAAAACAAAGTGGAATACGAACAATTGATCATTCACACATAGAAAGAGTCGCGTGATGTCATATCGCTAAGTATTAGAAGAGTAAACATTTTTAAAGTCATAATTAAAGATATTGATTCAGAAATTCATATAATAATCTTAAATAACATTAGACTAATATAGGAAATTTACAAAAAAAAATAATAATAATAAAATTAATGTGTTATCCTGATTAAACTTTCCCAAATTTTTGATATAGATATACAGTTATTACGATTCAAGTTAGGAGGTTGAAGGAAGGCCTCCACACTCTCTTTAAATAACTGTTCAAATTTGTAGCGACATCTGTGTAGGAGGAGAGTCTTGGACCAAAGGATGTTGTGGCTTGTTTCTAATCCATGCTGAGCTAATCCAAATTTCTCAGGTTTGTTGTGTTGAATTAATAACTGATGCTCTTGAATTCGCTACAAATGTTTGTCGCTACAAATTTGAACGTTGATTTAAAGAAAGTGTGGAGGCCTCACTTCAACGTCCTAACTTGAATCGTAATGACTGTATATGTATATCAAAAATTTGGGAAAGTTTAATCAGGATAACACATTATTTTTTTTTGTAAATTTCCTATATTAGTTTAAATGTTATTTAATATTATTATATGAATTTCTGAATTAATATCTTTAATTATGACTTTAAAAATGTTTACTCTTCTAATACTTAGTGATATGACATCACGCGGCTCGTTCTATATGTGAATGATCAATTGTTCGTATTCCACTTTGTTTTTTAAAACTTCCTATGTAGCCACTGAAGATGGTCTGTAATATTCAGACCGAAATATTTGGCAAATTAAACATTATTCTTGTGCAAACGTGTATATATTTCTAATGAGGTATAATTCACTTCGATAAAGAGCTTGTTATGGGTGCCCGTCTGGCTGAAGCCACGATTTTGAAAACACAGCTGACAAGTTTCTCGAAACTGAGAATCCCGGGTGTTTAGTCAGTGGAAAAATAACCTACCTTGCTTGTCTAAGAGGCGTAATTGTAGTCCTAAGACAGGCTGTCAAGAACGAGATCTTCGAGGCCTTGTATGGAAACATGAAAGCTGCTCCCGACCCATATCTCAACGAACTATGCACAGGGAATTGAAGAGGATCGGTATTGGCAGTCGTATGTCTATACGTAAAATAAAAATGTGTAATTCAGTAGCCGTTATGTGTACCTCTCATCTATTTGTTAAGTTTCATATTCTAAGTTTGATGTTTGACCATCATCATTCAAAGGCTAGTGTTTATTTTTAGTTATGGATTTTTATTCCATTATCCCACATTTTTAATTTTATTGTGTTTTATATATTCCTAAACTTTTATTTCCTTATTACATTATATTTTCTTTTTCATATGTGAATTTCCTCTATGGTTTATAAATAGTAATTATTTTATAGTCATATGGATTTCATAGGCTTAAAGCAATCTTAATTAATTACGAGGCTTTTATTCTCAAATTTATTTTCATTCTTAATATCCTGTTTCGTGGAAATTTCGCTTGTAATGCATAATGAGTTTGTTATTGTCTATTTCTATTTTTGATCTTTTTGTCATTTTTTCTTTAATAAAACTCTCTGCTGTTGATTCCTGTCCTTTCTCTGTCGAACACTGAATGAGACACTAAACTGCTTTGAAAGATGGTTAAATCGGAAGGAAAGGTGAAGAGCGTCATGTCCGTGAGTGGTCATTCCTCCAATGGGTCCACTGTATTGGGTCACTCTTGTTCTTAACATTTAACAGCGATACTGAATATTAAATATTAAAGTCGAAATTTACAAATGGAATTAATATGGAAAGGATAATTAGCAATGATTATTTATTTATTTATGAAATTATTTATTTGTTATCACTGATATTGTTATAGTTTACATACTTTGACTGAGAACGACTATATTACGTATAACTAGCCATCATGCTGTTTACTTTAGCAGTGTTTATTAAATAATCACTGTGATACGATACTAATTATGAAGTAACCTAATCTTTTAATGGTTCGAAATAAATTCACACTGGGAATGGTTGATATTTTTGACTAATTTGAGTTTCAAGATTCAGTTTATTAATAAGCATATCCAGTTTTGTTCTGACATCAATGCTGCATTAGGTTTGGCTTGATATCAATGGCTAAATCAAATAACACTGGGAGGTCAGGGTATTATGGCTGTTTCGAGTGTTTTCTTCTAGCGGGTTTGACAGTTTGCGGTGTGAAAAATTTGTCCGACGTTGCAGAAAGATAAAATCTGACCATTACGTATGAAACCGGCTAAGTCACTTTCTTCTTCTTCTTCTTCTTTCAAAATATAGGCGAACAGCCTGTTTCGGCATGCTTAAGGGGTATATTGTCATTCTCTTTCTAGGTCTTCCCATTTTCTTTTCCCCTTCGGTTTATACTTTCTTACTTGTTTTGACAGCCTTCCCTCCTACATTCTTTGTACATGTTCTCTCCAATTTGTTTGGAGTTCTTTTCTTTTGTTTGAATGTTTATTACTTATATTTGTACTTCTTTCCTGATTTCATCATTTCGTACTCTATTCTTTCTTGTGCATCCTTTAAGTACTCTAAGAAATTTCGATTTCAGCTGCTTCTATTCTACTTTCATCTTTTTTTTTCTCTGTATATGAGACAATACTACACGTATATGAGTCAGAATTGTTGGCACTGCCATGGCTTGTGTTTCCTTCCTGGACTTGAATTGTGTTGTTCGTCTTATATATTACTTGAAAACGGTGTAACTTTTAATCTATATTATTATCTATATCCAATGTCGCATCCTAAATACTGAAAATGAGTTACTTGTTCTAGAGTTTGGTTTGCGATTACTATTTTTGTTCTTTTGCCATAGTTTCAATTTTCTTTAATGAGATTTGTAAATTGTATTCACTAGTTAATTGCTGTAGATGGTTTATGTTGATTTTTCAGCTTAGAAAGTTCTTCGCTTGTTAGAAAGGGACTCGAACCAGTTTTTTTTTCCAACGCCGAGGAACAAATGTCGCTTCATCCTTGCTCCTGAGCTGCTGAGGCAGTATACTTATTTCCTTATATGGGGTTTCGGGCTAATAATAATGCTAATTACGAGAGGTCGGATGTAAATGCCTTTTTGTTTGATTTAAGCATTAATCTAATGAAAAAGAATGAAGTCTCTTCAAAAAATGTGTTTAGGAAATTTTCAGATGACTTCATAGTCAAGGAGAAAATTATGGAACGCGGTGAACTGTTTAGAATTTGGTATCCATTCCATATACATCTGAAGATCACCATTGCTGTCAAAACTGGAAGCCATTATCGAGCTAAAATTGAGAAATTTGGTGCACGAGTTCAATACAAATGTTTCTTTGAAAAGGTAACGTGAAAGCTACTTGTTGGGAAGAAACTGTAGCTCTCTCTCTCTCTCTAGTAGACATCTACACACACGTATCTTTAAGCGCCCATGGGATGAATTATGTCAACACGATTACCTGTCTCTGTCGGCAATCAATTTAAAAGGATTTTACACTGAAGGAGTTTAGGAGGTTACCACAACACATCGTAAACAGTGATGCCGCTGATCGTCGCAAGAGTAGTAACGGTGAGTTCAAGCGAAAAATCTTATTTGACATCAAGAAGCATATAACAATCTTTTACAGTCTTAAGAAAACAACAAAGGTGGTGACTGAGAGATTATGCTAGAGTATCTTCAGTCTCGAAAGATTTTCGCAAGATTGCCGACCATCAATCCTTTGATAATCCACTCTCCCAGGAGTATTTGCGCATTTTAGGATCTACCAGTCACATTTTGCAGAAATAAATGACAACTTACTAACGATAGCTAAAATAGTTGGTGCAACTTCTGTTATGCGATTGCATTAGGAGCTGGAACCCGTTCTTTAAACACCTGAGGCATTTAATCAGAAAATGTACACAATAAAAGAATATAGAATTATATATCAGATTTCCCTTTAAAACAGCTGAACTGTTTGGAAGGAGATCGGTTATAGAAATATATCTGTACCAGTAGGAATTTATCAACAAAAAAGAACAAATTCGTTTATATTTTAATATCCCTTGTAAAGTAAGAAAGAAGTTAATAACCTGCATTCCTTCATTCACGTTTAAACTCATTTGGCAGTGTTGTAAATGTCGTGCGAAGAAAAAAGTTTCAGCTAAAGAAAGAGGCAAAAACCCTATGGAAATCACCATGCCAGAAAGCCAAGAAAGGAAGCGGAAGGACTTCTATGCTATGACTCATTCTAACCGATAGCTCTCAGCTATCCCAAAGTAATTACTTTGTCTCTGTTGGCCTCCGATACACGAATTGATTTCCGGTGGAATTTTGTGCGTCTATTCAAGTCGCTGCCACACTCTGACTCCAATCACAATGTTATGGAGAAGGATGGACTTTATTGTTTCCGGAGAATGAATCAAGCATTCCTTTATGGCTGTTCAAGTAGGCGCCTAAAGGGCTTCATTATATCCACCGATGCAGCATGAGTCTTTATTAATCTATCACTGTTTACAATTTTGGTTTGCGGTCCCACTGTTAGGTGTTCTATTTGATAACAATCTAGTGATGAACCAATAAATACATTTTACTGTTAATGTAATCAAACAAACTTGTCCCTTGTTAACGTAACATTGATAATAATTCTATCGACATCCTCCATTTGTGCTATGTTTCTATATTGCATTATATACTGACGGTTATTACAGCTGTTAGCAAAGCGCGGTTTTCGATCCCCTTTCAACGTGATCATATTTTGCAAAGCAGAAGATGAGATAATTCTCAGACTGTAATTAGTAGCTAATAGACCTCTATTACTGAAACGGCTGGTGTACATTATCTGGAATAATATATTTCACTATCGCATATGCATTATGAGTAACTATATGTTTGCTGTTAAAATGAATTTAATTCTAAAAATAGTTCTGTTAATAATTAGTAATTTTGTTTTCATTTTGTTCAGCAAATTTCAAATCCATACAGGATCAATTTTTCAGCGGTTTGCAAACTAATTAAAAAGAATAAGAACCGATACAGTGTGCGATTCAGTAATAAACAATGTTTATTATCGTAAGGAAAATAATAATTGGCATGCCCATAATAAACAGCTACCGATCATAATTTAAACATAAAATATCACAGAAAAAGCATGGAATAAAGACAAATAATCATGCGCACATTATAACAAGATCACCTAAGCAATTATGTAACCTTCTGAAATATATAGAAAAAAATACCTAAACTTCATTTGCTTATTCCAGTTATCAGAGACGTTTATTTTTTGTTTCTTTAACCAGTTAGAAAGACCAAGAATTATATGAAAGCTCTGGATTTTTGATAGATTCACAGGCATATTTTATTCTCGTAAGGATTCATGTAGTGTTGCATAATAATAAAACATTAATAAATATGCTGCTACATTCGTATGAATAAATATAATGTCTTCTGTATTCTCTCTCTCTCTCTCTCTCTCTCTCTCTCTCTCTCTCTCTCTCTCTCTCTCTCTCTCTCTCTCTCCTTAGCCTAGCATACATCGATAGCCCAGATCTTGACGATTTTCTGTTTGGGGAAAGAGAGACTGGCGATTACCAAAAGTCATGCTACAGGAATTTTTCCAATTTTGTGACAAAAATGCATAAGAGGCATTATTTTGGTCTATTTATTTATTTATTATCCTTTGCGCCATGGCAAGAGCCCCATAAATGGAAAATGAATTGTGACACATAACTGTTCAGCATCTCCAATATAGAGTTACACTATGCTTGCTATCTACTTGATTCCATTTATCTAATTTATCACCTTGCATGCTGTCATCTCTGAGAAGTAAAATAGCTATCTTGTCCAATATTTCTAACTTATTCATCAGAATAACTCTGGGTTTTTAAGTTGACTAAGATGTAGATTAACGAAAGGATATTTTGAGTGGCGTTTGACATGAATTTCATCAGGCCTATCTATGAATAAATATATAAAAAATTAATTTGCAGTATTTTTATGCTCGATATGCAGACAAATACACGAAGTCTGTGTCAGTGGAGTATGTGAAGAGCGTTAATATTGTGCACCCAAACGTTCTTTTATAAGGCTAACTGGAAATCCTAATTTAAAATCTCTTTGAAAATGGTAATGCCTAAAAGATTGCAGGTTTAGCAGACTTGTCAACTGTGCGTTTGAAAGACGAGCAGCTTTTATATTATGTTGATATGCTTTTTTCCCTATTTCTGTATAGAAAAGAAAACAGCTAAACGGATCGATATAACATGTTATTTTCAGTATTCAATGAAAAGAAGATTTGCATCACTGTAGTATTGATCAGTCGTACAGGAAAAATACATATACAGGGATATAATCAATCAAAGTATAGATATTAATAATCATCTTTTGAGATATTTCATTGGCTTTTGATCGGTGCTTCTCAACTGTGATATGCTAGAATTAACTGAGTTAAATTATCGAAAATACATATAAGTAATACATAAAATAAAAATAATATCACAATGTTCAGAGAATGTTTTTGCTTTTAACAAATGTTCTCTCCATATCAAAGCCGCACACGAAAGGTTGAGAAATCTATGGTGATTGGTGATGTGTGTAACCAACTATAATAGTTAAGAAGGAAGATGGGCTGATTTATTGAACACTTGATAGTTGTAGTAACAGTGAAATGAAAATTGTTCTAAACAACAGCGGTAAATAGAAGAACGAGATGTTCATCGGTAAGTTTGAAGCTGGGCAGGGAATAGATATTGTCAGCAGCTGCACGTTATAGACTTCAGACGTGCGTGATTCTTTTTGATGATTTCTTTCTGAAAATAAATCAGCAATGGCACCGAGTGAGGTGGCCTTGGTACATCTGGAGATGACCACGGGAAAATCTCCTTGGTCATCTATGATGGAGTTGGAGGATAAGAATGGTACAAGAATTGTCCTATCTTTAAGTTATCCTACAATTGGACATATGGATAGCCTGAAAGGGAATTAATTTGATTAGGGATGGACCAGTTGAATGGCTGCCATTTAAGCAGAAAACAGATTTTCTGCAGTTAACCCTTTCGAAGCCCGTTTGGGATTTGTTCATTTCGTTATTTTTGAGTGCTTCAAAGCTGCAAGTTAGGCCAAAAAAACTAGCGTTGCTAACTCGAGCAACTTATGATACCAATTTTTATTGACGGCCTTGGCAGTACAGAACAGAGACTATATTAATAATCAAGATTTTGAGTAGAAGGGAAATGATGTCTTCATTCAATGAAGTGCTTAAATTATTTAATGAGAAAGGAAATGCTTGTATCAAGAGAATGTGAAGCTTTAATCTGAACGGGAGATCAAGGGTAAGGGTCATCTCATTAGACACCACTGCTCAAAGACAACAATGAGGGTGGCTCGGGAACGGATGATCCTTAGAAAAGGATCCTTAGAAAAGCAGCAAATATCCCAGTATTCCATTCATCTTCATTAGTAAAATGGAATAAAGACTGCTTCGTACACATTAGTTTCCAAAGAAAACGGCCCACTGTATATGGAATGCATTTCGATTTTCTACAGCCTATATACAATCAGTGATGCAGAAAACAGGATACAGAAAATCAAACATCATAGAAGAGTATGAAGTTGAGTTCAACATTAGTAGCTATGAATGTCATTTGAATTATTATTAGGTCTGTTCCAAGCTACGAATCAATTTATGTTAAGATTACCAATGTTGGTGAAGTAAATAAAGAAGTGATTTTAGGTTTTTTTTTTTTTTTTTTGGTTGAATTTGAGTGATTTTTATGATTTTTGATATTTTTGCGCTAGAATGATGGAAAATATTTGACCAAACCATTGATACATGCAGGATGTGTGTGTAGGGTCGGCATGACCCTCGAATATGCTTTTAGTGCAGACAACACCCATTCTTTTTTCATTGCATGGCCTCTATGGGGCCATCTCGCATGTTGCTATATTCCTTCTTCCACGCATTAACTAGCAGAGTAAGTAAAAGCATGATTATCTACTATCTGTTTCTGGAAGCAATCTTCTTGATTCCTTTATCGTCATATTCTGCGCAGTACAATTTAGAGGTTAGCTTGAGGAAGCGCTTTAGATCTGTACCATACACAGTTATGTTCAAAATGCTCGTCTTCGTCATTTCACATGCCTTTCTGTAGTGAAAGTAGTGAATTCGACAGAGTTTTGGAAGCTATTTTTGTGACCTCCCAAAAACCATCCATCGCAGCTGTCTTTATTTCTGCCAATAGCGAAAAGTTTCGATCCTGTTAGTAATGGTTGTCCAGCCTGCAGTTCACGCTCTGGGCATGGTCCGGTAATCTTTGTAATATCCCTTCAAGAATATACGAAGAAACTGATTTGAAAAAAAATTTTTTACATAAAGGGAAGTCCTCAAAGACATAAGCTCTTTATAATACCCGTGTGGATTTTATTATTCATTTTTCTTCAGATACACCTCTCCTCTCTTCCTCCTATTCTGCATATGCATGGCAAATTCCCAATCTCTTTTCACTTTAAACCATCCTTGATGAAAGAAAATATTGAGTTACTGTTTATGTTCAACACCCTGAAGATTTTGCCATTAATAACCGAATAGGCACGTGCATGAATAGGGATATACATATCGCGTTTTGTTCGAAACAGAAGGAATCACAATGTTTATTTCCTTATAGAACATTATTCCGTCTATACTGATTTCCCTTAATATTCATTTTATACACTATTATTATACAATACATTTTAAAAATATCGCAAGCACGTAGAAGGCTAAAATATATTTATTTCCTCTGTTAGTTTATGAAGTTAATTCGCAATAATTTAAAATAAAAATCTGATTCCACTGAAAAACCATTCACTCCATTTAAAATAAAATAAAATAATTTTAATAATAATAATAATAATAATAATAATAATAATATGTCTATGTCTCTGTGATGCTAGAAAGCCGATGACCTTATCACTTAAATCACTCAGCACAATAACTTTACTGTTATATTGTAGAAAATTCTTCATTCCAGATGTGTTTCACTACTAACGTCGGAAATATCTGTTTTCTTTGTGAAACAAATGGTGAAAGCAGAGAATTCTAGTTTTTTCATGAAAGTACTCGATGAGAGACAGATCCGATATTCTTGTGATGCCTCTATCATCAGCAGACAACGTATTCTACCTGAATCACCTGCACAAGATTCTCAGTGTCAAACATCATCCGTGAAAAGGATTACCAGCTCCTTACGATTCTCCAGACATCAAGTAAAGACGAATGGGTTCGCTCAACATCTACAAAAGTCACGAAGTCAATGGGAGATCGCGTAAGATTGATTTGGTGTCCGCGAGCTAACAGAAAATGAATTATTGAGAAAGCGATTGATGAATGCTGGTTTTTTTTGAAGACTAGAATAATCTCATAGGTGAGATCAACATCAAGTTATACTCCATTATTAACAAACCTAAATTTCTTATTGAAGTAAGAAATAAATGTCCTTCGCACACTCGCACACTATTACTATTATTTTTAAATACGAGTATTCTACAGAATCGACACATTTTAAGGGAAAGAGAGGCAGGTTCAGTTCCCGTTCCTGATAGAATGGTAAGTGTAGGTATTTTAAAGTTATCTTAATCTTTAAGTGCTATTTCCTAACGGAGTTCAGCGACCACCTTTGCAAATTTACTTCTCGCTTTAATGATATAATTATTCGATATTGTTAGAGGAAGAAACTCTTGCTCCAGGAATAACAAATTGCCTGAGAACACACGTAAATAAGAGACATAAGACAATAACCTCTCAAAACATATTCTGAATGTTTATAATATATATATAAATTCCTATTCATGTTTTATTCATGATTTTATTTATTTATGTCTCAGGTAAGATGGAAAATGATGCTATTAATGTCAAACGTGCCACCGTGGAAATAGAGGGGAACCAAATTGACATTAATAAATAAGGCATAGCGCGCTTAAATGTTATCCTTCATAGGACAAAGCGTGAAATTGAAAAATTGCAGCAGCGGCAAGAGATTAGCACGGCTGAAAAGAGAAACCAAGCAGGTGGTCTGAAGGAATAATAAAGACCGACCGAACAAATAAGTAAAGGAGAAAATTATGTACGGGGGGGCTCAATAATCAGGGAAGAACGAAAGTGTGATAAAATCGTGTTTCCAGGGTGAAAGGAGTCATGATATAAGCTTCGGTAAAGGTAAACCGAAGGAAATGATTGTCTTGGTTGGTACAAATTATTTGAGAGGCGAGAAGTAATCTATGTGGGGGGATATAAAGGAGTTGTTAGAAGCGGCAGAACTGAAGAGCGAAAAGGTGAAGATTGTAAGTCTCCTATCACGCTGTGATAGAGGCGAAGTGAGGAGGACGTTGGTAACCAATGAGTCTATATAGATTGTTCAGAAGAAATGATGCAGGATTTGTTGATCTGTTTGACGCAAATAAGGATTTGTACAATGCTGATGGACTGCATCCAAATGGTTTTGGTGTTAGGTGTCTAATGAGAACGTTGTTCATTCACCGAGCATACTGAAGCGTAAATTCAGGAAAATTAAGCAATTGGGGTGGAAGCAAGTGAGATTATGAAGGCACCCATGAGGTGAGTGAGTGAGAACCATCTTTACTTCCTGAATTGACTACCCTATTCAATATTTTTGCTAGAGAGACTAGATCCCACATTAAAGATGGTTTGAGGCCTAACGAGCTGCTACAGTTTCTATATACTAATGCCAGAAGTATCAGGAACAAGAGGGAGGAATGTTTGGCATTGGTTAGTGCAACCTGCCAAAAATGGTTGCAGGGATTGAATGTGAAAGGTTTAGTATTTTCAGGGAATATAGAGAAGATAGGATGGGGGCACTACTGATGAAAGTAGATGAATTACAGCCAAAACGTATAGGAGACAGGCGGGAGGGTAGCTATTCATTTGAAGCAATCTGGTGGGAGATTAAGTAAGACAAAATATACAGAATATACAGTTGGTTGTTGCTATAGGCAAGGAAGTCATGCAGATGATCTGGGAGACGTACATCGCCAAATTAGTACCATGAGTACAGGTAGAGCGAATATTATGGGGGACTTCAGCTACTGAAATATAGACTGGAAGGAAGAAAGATCACATGGTAGGAAGGAAACAAAATTTATACACCTTCTAAGAGATAACTATTTAAGGCAGCATGTGCCCTAGGGGACTAGGGATGGGAGAGTATTAAACCTAGTGAGAGGATCAGAAGAGCTATCCATAACAAAGTGAGCGTGCAGTCTTGACTTGAAATATTGTAAAACATGAGGAATATTCTGTCAATAAGGAGTATATAACTACAAGGCAGGTGATTATGACAAGCTTAGGAAGAAGCTTAAATCTGAACCATGGCATAAATCACTGCAAGGTAAGAATGTTAGTAGTTCATGGGATATAGTTAAGGGTCATCTAGAGCGGACAGTATGGTAAGGACGGTTAATCAGGTAGCACGAGCTGCAGAAGAAGAAACTTCTGTGGAAGGTATATGAAGAGAAAGGTGACCAGCAAACTCATGAACATAACACGGCTCAGGGAAGAAAAGTGACCAACATGGAAACGAAGCAAAATCAAATTATGAGAGGAATCTAGCCAAGCAGGCCAAAATAATACCAAAGATTTCTTTCGTTATGTGGAAAGTAAGAGAAAGAATGACTATGCAGATCAACTGAAGAATCTCAATGTAAATACAGCCGTGATATTAGTTTTGTGAGATTGTGTAAGGGAACTGGCAATGCCTCTGACTAGCTGTTTAATTTAAACTCTGGTAGAGTTCCAAGGGAAAGCAAAGAGGACAAAATAATCCCCTTGTACAAGGGAGGTTCTGCAACTGCAGTGACAAATTATAGACCTATCAGTATGGTGTGGTGGAAAAGTAATAGAAAATTTGTCGAAAAGAGAAATTGAAGAATGGATAGATAAAAATATGATACTGTATGGGGGTCAACATGACTTTGTGAAGGATCGGTCATGCCTTAGTAATTTACTAACTTTTTATAATAGAGTAACAGCTGAGTTGGATAAAGGAAATGGCTACACAATGATTTTGCTGGATTTTACAAAAGTATTTGACAGAATATCACATTGAACTTTGTTATGCAAATTAAAAGAAATCGGGGATGATATGACACAGGTTAAGTGAAAAAGAGTGTGGCTGCTGGGCAGATATCAAAAAGGTGGTATATGGAGAAGCATAATCGAGGCGAAGGCAAGTGACTTGTGATGTGCTGCTGGGACCATTGCTGTTTAATCTGTACATAAATTATATAGGAAAGGATATATTCAGTTGTTTCCTGATGATGCGAAATTAGGTAGAGTAATAGCTAATCAAGGCAATGTGGAGAGCTTGCTGGACGATTTAAATAAAGCTGTTAGTATGGACAAAAGTTAATGGGTATCAGTTTAATGTCTAGAAATGTAAAGGAACATTTTGGGACAAACAGATTACAAGCCATGTTTCGTATTGATGTCCGTACTCCAGGAAATAGGTGAAGCTAGATATTTAGGTGTAGTGGTAGACAGAGAGTTAAAGCTTGCAGTGCTTCCCATACTGATGGATGTAAAGGCCCCTTTGGAAAAATTAAAATATTTCATGGACCCCATCGAAAAAATATCGTAATAGAGACTTATATTATTATAATACTTATTGTATTTACATATATCGGCGCCGAAGTACGCAGGAAGCAAAATTTGTGAACCAATACCAGTGATTTTTTTCCATTAAAATATAAAAAATAATAGAAAAGAAATAATAAAAATGAAATAAGTTTCTTTTAAGATAAAAAAATATCTACTTAGTCTTAAAACATGTTGAATTTGTTTTCATTATTTTACGGCCCCCCTCAACAAAACTAACGGCCCCCCAAGGGGGCCGCGGCACACAGTTTGGGAAGCGCTTGTTTAGAGGACATATTACTAAGGTTGCTGAGGTAGCACCTTAAGATTACTTGACTATTGAATAACATATTAACAAGTAGAGATTATGTAAGTTGTTATTCCTCTTTATAAGGCTTTGATACGCCCACATCTGGATTCCTGTGCTCAAGTCTGGTCAACTGGATTTCTTGGTGATCAGGAAGCGGTGGCGAGGATTCAGAGGCGAGTAACCAAGTTGGTGAATGGCCTGTGGAATGTTCCCTATGAGGATAGATTGAGGGTATGTGGATTGCAGAAGTTGAATGATAGGAGACAAAGAGGGGATAGGATAGAGGCTTTAATTTACTTATATGGCTTTATTTGATAGATGCAGGTAAAATGTTTCAGCACATGGCTAGAGGGACGGAATGAATGGAATGGAATTGTCAGTTGTGAGTGCTTTGTGTGTTAATAGGTTCAAGGAGAGGTACAATAGATTGTGTGGATTGATTGGGTCTCCCGTGGTGAGTCTTCCAAACCCATGGAGGTACCCGTATAATAATAAGAATAACATTTTATCATGTCTCAGATAAATTACATACATAGATACAATAATAGTTGTATCTACACGTATATATATATATATATATATATATATATATAATACATTACAATTGTTAATAACAGATACTTGCGAGTTAATAATATTTTTAAATAATAATAATTTTTTTTATAAATAATATTTTTGTTCATTGCTAAAATATTTACACATGTATATACAATAGTTATCTTGAGTATAATTTTACAGAATTTTTCTACATTGGATTTCAGTTAAGAGTTTAATAACACTCTTTGCCCCTGTATTGCGCATTTACAACGCGTGTTCTAATATTCACAATGATGATTATACAGAATTTTTTTTTTGAGTGAATAACTAATATAATAATGATACCTTGGGAGGCATTTCTGATTTCTTCCTCGAAGCTTTGCAGAGCTTATCTGAGGAAGATAATAGATGATAGATGGCGGTGGTTTCATGGTTATGTTTCTATATTGGTCGCAAGCTAGGTGTTGATTTTACTGTTTGTTGGTACGCGCTTGAAAGGCTTCAACTGCATAGCAGTTACACAGTTGAACTTTTTTTTGCAAATATGGTTGGATTTAGACATGGTGTGTTTGTCTGTGTCCTTGTAGTGGTGTTTTTTGAGAAGAGTTTGTCATAGGTGTGTGTGCGTGCGCGCGTGTGTGTGTGGGCGGGGGGGGGGGAGAGAGAAACAGGAATTTCTCTAATTTTCATTCTCGCTATAATATTTATATAGCGCCTGTTTCAGGCGCTATATAAATATTATACCCTCTATAAATATTATACCCTCTATATATACCCTCTATAGGTTGAGCTGTAGTAATGTTTTAACATGACTTTGTAGTGGCATAAGTGTTTCACCTTAAATATTTTGGTTGTGTCCATGCTACCTGCATAAGAGGGGGTTGTTCCCAGAATATCAGTGTTACCATTTTATCTTGCAACTGTTGTAACCTGTTAAGTCTGTAGTCTTTGCAGAATGCATATGATGTGATTGCGTATCTTAAAATGTTTTCACATAATGCTTTATAGATTAGTATTTTTATGTGTGTCTGGGATATGCCTTTTAATCAGTATAGTTTGCTTGTTATTATCCTAATCTTAGTGTGTAGGTAGTTTATATGGCTATTCCAACTTTAATCAGTATCGAAGTGAAGTCCGAGTTAGCATGTTGCTTTCACCTGTGTGATGGTTGTGGTTTTAGGTTCAGCGCTTTGTGTATAGGAAGGTGAATGTCAGATAGTGAGATATTTAGTTTCCAATAGCAAGGTTTGGTGGGTTTTGAATATCATTAGCTTTGTTTTTCCAGGGTTTATGTATATGCCGTTTTCGGTTAACCTGTTAGTGATTTGATTGATGTCGTGTTGCATATTTGTGTAAGCGATATTTGCGTTGTTGTGAATGGATACTATGGCCGTGTCGTCTGCGTACTGGAAGATTTTACTTTTTAGGGGAGTTGGCTTATGTCGTGTGTGTATATGTTAAATAGAATGGGAGATAGGACAGCTCCTTGCGGTACTCCACAGGTTACACTGATCCGATACGTGTGATGTGCTTCCTGTAATAATAATAATAATAATAATAATAATAATAATAATAATAATAATAATAATAATAATAATAATAATATCTATGACCTTTAGTTGAAACACTGAAGGAAAGTTTGTTATTCCAATGATTTATCGCCATCGCTACGTTTATCTTCTTAGTAGTGTAGTGCCTTCATGGTGCAACCATAAAACCATGCCAATCATTATAAAGACATGGATTCATGTTCGGTTGTAATTATCTTGTCTCCTTCTCAACCCAATCAAAAATGGTCCTTGAACTGTTTTGAATTCTGTTGGAAAGGAAAATATATATAGTATAGTGATATAAAGAGTTGAATTTGGATAAAGACGAACATCCACGTATAGAATAATGTGCATGCATGACTAAAGCAATATACAAAAAAAAAAAAAAAAGGTGACTGCTGGTGCCCACCTGTCCACTATGGAAAACCACAGTCTTTATCTCTACGATTTTCTTTAATCCAGACATCCATCAAAAGAACAATTTTCAACAAAGTCTTTTCGCATCTCTTTTTTCAGCAAAGAAAGTAACTAAATCTCACAATCCGTTTACGCTATCTTTAGAGTAAGCCTTAAAATCCATGAGTGGTTTAAAGCTGATTAATGTACAGATCCGATTGTTGAAAAGATGGATGGAGCAACATCTATTATTCTTCATAGCTATATATCATAAAACCATTTTTCATGGCTAGTGATGTGTATATCTTCAAGTTATCAATAGCAGTATTGGTTATTCCGATATATGATATATCAGGAGTGTCAAACATACAGCCCACTATACTTTATTAAAGGCGAAATAGAATGCAGCTACCAACACAGTTGCAAAAATATATTTATCATAAAAAAATTAGATTTCACAATATAACAATGAATTTCGTTCAGACATGCATATCTTTATTAATATATTTCACAGTGTAATGGCTTTATACAATATTTTTCATATTTTCAATATTTTATACAATTTTAAAATGTGGAAAAATTGACCTCACGCTCTCTGTATTCTTAGTCCATGCATCTATAATCGGATATATAATCTGTGAAATATATTATACATCTTCAGTGTTCTTTCTAATCTTCCATACAATCTATACATTCTTTCATATAATTTTATCTGTTCTAACTATATTTCCGCCAAAACTACAAAGCATAATTTTGTCATTTTCGACAGTTAATACTGACAAATTGTTGCAAATCGCAGTCCACGACGCACAAGGTTTTCAGACAACTGTGCACAATCTTCCGCGTGTTTTAAATCTATATTGTTATGACCTCGTTTGATCGGGGCCAGATTTCGTTAACAGTCAATATAAATGACCTGTCCTTCCATTACTAAAGCTAGAGAGGGATGGCCACCATTTTCTATTATTTAATATCCTTAAGTTCTGTAACTCTTAATCTTCAATAGAAATAGGTGTTAAAGTGCACCAAAAATACCGACAGTTATTCAGTAACAACCAATATGTGCCACGCTGAAAATTACAGAATTTCAGAAACGTTTGGTTGTGAGATGCCGTATTAATAATTCGTTTCTGCGATCCTCCAGGAAGAATTCCTATTATCCTTAATTATTTATCAATGGGAGACAACCAATCAGATGATTAATCTGGCAGTTCAATGTTAGGATCTTACGATCAAAAGATGAAAGGTGTGTTCATAGTGTTTTCAAGTCGAAGAATGCTTAGGGAATATGAACTTATCCCAGTAAAGCATTTTAATAGATGTTCTCGATGGTCAGAGATGAAACTGCAAAACTGCTTAGCATGAAACAGGTAAGAACATTATCCGATATTGATATTTTAAACGACTATATTTATGTGGCAATGACGTCAGCGATTAATTAATAGTTTCAATTTGATACCAACAGGCTATAATTCGAGTTCCGCTATGGCATTGATTTTGTATAGTTCTGAAGAGCTCTCGTGGCTTTAAAAATTTAATAGATTTTCCAAAACTAATCTTAGGATTTTCATCGCTTCATTAAAACGATGTTTTGCCTTCAGAACAGGATTATTTTAATCCAAGGTGGGCCGATCCAAGGTGCAGTGTCTCTAGGGAATTTTTGTATGAAGTATCACATGTAAGTGATAATTCCTTTGGCTAGAAACTTATGAGTAGGTGTTAAAGCATCTGAACTGGGAATAAATAATTTCCGAAATCACTTCTCTCTTTGTTAAAGATTTCAGATTATAATTCCATAAAGCATTGCAGAAACCAAAGTGGTATCTCACGATGAGGTCATAGTGATTAATAAAAAAAGGGTTGTCCGTTCAATGTATTAATCACAAAATCATCAAATCTATTTATTGCTATTGTTAAATTATATATATATATATATATATATATATACACACTAGGGGGCTCTGCCTCCTCCTGGCGCCTACGGCGCCCAACCCCCGAGTTCCGGGCTGGTAAGCCGGAGACAAAAAATATTTAAAATTTCGGCTTATATTTTTATATATTTAGGGTATATATATATATATATATATATATATATATATATATATATATATATATTTAAATAAGTTTTTTACTTTGGGAATAATGCATATTAGGGTTATTAAGTAATTTTTTAAACTTGGTTATTTTACTCCTAATCCCAAGTAAGCAAACAATTAAGTTTGCGCCTGAACGTAGTTCAAGTCTAAAGGTGGTGCAACACTAGACAACTCATTGTAAAGGTGGGTAGAGCTCTGATCACTATTCTTAGTATTTTCCCATAATGTAAAGCACATCTCACTAAGAGATGTATACTGCAATACATTATGGGTGGGGTCATTACCCAGACCGGTTTCAACCTTTTTTGAGGTCTCCTCAGTGAGTAGCTAGACCCTAAATACCAAGGTTTTAGTAATACAGAGCCTTATCAACTTTACCTATACAAGTTGCTACAAGGTTTTTTTTTTTTTGAATAAGAATCTCTGGAGGAGATATAGATGTAAATACTAAGGGAAATACTTAGAAGAGAGTGATATATATATATATATATATATATATATATAAGGCCTTTCCAAGATTACGCCGAAGCTGTCTGTCAGTTTATGGCTCTCCTTTCCCATTTCTCTCCTACAAATCTGATTATATTATCAATCCACCGTGATTTAAGTCGGCGTCGTGGTCGTGTTTCCTCTCGTGGAATCCAATCCAGTATTACTTTTGTCCTCTTGTGATCTTGTATTCAAGCAATATGCTTAGCCCATTGCCATTTCAGATGTTTCACTCTCCCTATGATGTCAGAGACTTTGGTTTGATTTCTTATCAATATATTCCTTTTGTGATCCAGTCTTGTGATACCAAGCATACATTATATGTACTCTGCTCATATCAACTGACGTTTCTTGATCTTATATATTTTACTGACTGAATGTTTTACTACCTAGGAACTGTCAATATCTCATCATCATCATCATCAACGCTTCTAACAGGCGTTGTATCCTCAGATTTCGCAACCATAATTCTAGGATAAGGTAGATAGTCCTATGCTTATGAGTATTCTTTGTATATCAATCAAGTATGTTACTTTGTTAGATTTTCCTGTACTACGGGATGAACAAAATCGGGTTTTCGGGGAAGAAAAAACCCATCGAACCAGGTTTTGCCTATACCCACTGAGTTGCGGAGGTTCTTCAGCAGTCATACTACATTAAAAATCAGATAAATACTATTTTAATTCATTTGTAAGCTGAAAATAGCTGTTAAATTATTGCATCTTTTTGTAATGTTTACACTTCAGTATCATATGCGTAGTAATAACCACTTGGAAATGCAATATCAAGAAGTGGATGATTCCCTTAGATTCGGTTATATTCCTAATATAGTGTCCCCTCGTTATATATACAAGGCGCGTCTCTTGAAATATTTCGAGACTTCATAAAAGAGTAAAGATCCTATCTCCCTTGAATCTCTTTTCAACGGCACGTTGCCTTTGAAGTCAGATATCTTTCGTTCTTATTGTTTCCAGTTAGATGGAGAAGCAAATAATCTGTTTGGAAGTTTGCCCGCAACCCGTTATTGCATTTCATGGCTACCCTAAGCTCCTGTAGCTAAATAATGATATTTATCATAGTTTTCGCAGAGAATTACCTTCCAAGCCATCAGCGACATTTTCAGAGTCTAACTACTCTCTTAAGACCTCCAAGTTTTATTACTCTGTCAATATCTCTTCTTCAATCTAGCCTTACAAGCGAGCCCACCACGGCTAAATGAAACTCCTGTACATCACCCAACCTCTATCGGACTGCGTTCCACTTGGCGAAAGATAAAGCGAAACAAAAGCCATTCCAACGGAACACAGAAAACGGAAGCGATTACATAAGATGAAAGGAGACAGGCATAATACATTTGTTGCTGTTAATGATGCAGATGTAGGCAGAATGAATATTAACGTTGGCGAGATGGACGACAAATGATGTTGGAGAAAGGATGCATAGGTGTTTTCTGAAAATCCTCTTTATTTTAGGGGTGTGATACATCACTGACTTTGATGCGCAAAATAATGAAGATGTTGTCCAAGATAATTTAAATTATATTTAGTCATTTCTGAAGATATTTGAAGGAAAGCTAACTTAACACGATGACTGAGTATAATATTCAAAGGTCATCAGCACAACTCCAAGCAGAAATATACAACGATCATTTTAAAACTTCGGAAAGATATAATCATGTAGTTAAATACAACATTTATTTAATTAATTAAAGACATTTAGAAGTGTCAGAAATAATCGTGATTATGCTATATTATTAATGTCCAAATATGGACTAAGTATGGTATTCCTCTTAGCAAAACGAGTGAGTTAGTCAGTGTCTTATGGAAAACGTAGGGATTTAGATTTTTTTCTCCCATCCGGTAAGATAGATAGACATAATGGCCAAAGATTACGTGCAATTCACATATACAGCTAAGTATGTTAAGTAAGATCTAAGTAAGCTGGATTAATCGCCCTACCAGAGCTCAGTAATTAAGTTTCTATGAAACTAAGTTAGTTGGTCTTCTCACTCTTCGATCTCTGGTCTTCTCACTCTGATCTTAACACTTATATAAAGGGAAGTTGTAGATGAGGATTTCCAAAAGAACATCACGAAGAGAAAACAATCACGCGACGTTTTGTACTCATAATCTATCTAGCAACTGACATCAGCGTGGACTCTTTTACATCATTATTCGCCACGCAGCTGAATGTGCAGAGCTTTGGAATGACTCTCTTTCATATACCGCATGGAAAGATACAATTTCATAGTCGCTTAATAAGAATTAAACAAACAGCGAGTTTCGACTCAGATTCATTGTAATCATCTTAATTAAGTCCGTGCGGTTCCTAGTGGCTATGCGCTTCGCAGCCATATGCCTGGGGAAGGAGTGTCCTGGGTTCGATTCCCGTCGCCGACGTGAGGAGTTTAAGGATCTTCCTCAGCCATAGCCAAGTTAACCGGTCTTGGGCGTGGACAGCAGGTTTTTTTCTCCCAATTTATCTGCGGTTTTCATCACGCAAGCAGGCAAACCGGCCCCGTGAACACACGGATCTGCAGCCATAAATACTAACCCCCCCCCATGAGTGGGCTCAACTCGCCCCAATAGGGACGAGGGAGAAAAGGGAGGAAACTCCATATGAATAAATAAATAAAATCTTAATTAAAATAAATTATTCATTATTCACCAACTATTTGAACGAGAGCTATTTACTGACAAAATTACTTTACAACAAATAGCATTATATTTGTTTCCTTAAGATGGTTCCCTATCAAATGAAGGAGATAAAAATCTCTTATTATTTTACAGCCAGTATGCGAAACTCTGAGATCGAAAACTACGATCTAAGAGTTTCATGCCGAAGAACTATAGGCGAATCCAAGCGTAAGTGAACACCTGGTAGTACAACACCAAGGCAACTCGAAGCAAAGGTGGAGCAAGCTCTCTCACTGTAAAATAATAAGGGATTTTTATTCCCTTAATTTAAGTAACTTCGCCAGAAAAAATAGCCGTTTGGCTTTTTATCATGGTTCCCTATCTTTATGTTTATCGGCCCGATGGTCATTACATCATCATACGCTAAATAAACAACTTACCTTATAATGAAAAATGACTACAAGTTGTTTTTAATGATTTGATTCTAAATTTTGTTTAGCGATCTGACTTTCTTTCATTTTTGAAAATTTTTATAGACCATTAATTACTATTAATACTATTTATCTGCTGCATTTAATAAATCACACTTTTTCCCATTTGCTTTTCTAGATATTTGGACAAGATGTTAATCTTATTGCTTAATTTCCGTGACAATTATTAATTAATTTAGTCATGAAACAATTATTCTAAATTCAAGAATGTTTCATTAACTTTGTACGCGTTTTCTTTCTTTTAAATCGAATGTTTTAATTTTTCCCGTTTACATGCGATTAAAACACACACACACACACACACACACACACACACACACACACACACACACACACACACACACACACACACACACACACACACACACACACACACACACACACACACACACACAGAGAGAGAGAGAGAGAGAGAGAGAGAGAGAGAGAGAGAGAGAGAGAGAGAATGCTTCCGATATCATAAATTAATCAATGTGCATTCTTCCTAAAACTTCCTGAGTAATATTACTTTTTATGTCTTAGGAGTTGGCTGAAGTAGGTTTTGCTTCCGCTTCTACAGAGGTTAAAACCCTTGTTGAGCTACGTCAATCTGGGGGAAATTATCAGTCAGACTGTAAGCGTGAGTGTCAGCAACTTTTCCATTTATCACACTTGTGGGCGTCAAAAATTGTGTCAGAGGATGTGCAATTCTTTGATGCCATTGCTAGAGCTCGCAGTTGATAAGTGGAGAAAGTGGTGTCAGAAAAAATGAGGGGAGAAGAGAAGCGGGATAGTAGGACGATTTAGATATTCCATTTGTAAAGCCTTGCCAAATAATCTTTTATTATAGTCAAGAAATAGATACCGTTCCTCACTGCACTTTACTCATTTTTAATATTTTACTAAGAGATGTTGCTAAGAGAATTGCCTTATTTTTATATCCAAACGATCACATAGTTGCGGATTATATATTGTTGACTACCACACTTTATTCACTTCTCTTTAAATGTGTGGTAACTGAATCTCTCTCTCTGTCTCGTCGGACAACGATTAGATTAGATAATGAACGCAATAATGTGTATTGCGTTCATTGATTTTTACAATAACGTTTGGCGATAAGTTCTGCTTATTGGACACTTAAATTGACTTGAAAAAGTTTCATTTTTAATCTCTACAGAAAGGTTTCGCATTATGGAAAAAATAATAAAAAATACAAAAAGATAGAAAGTTAATAAAGATAGGAATGCAAATCCCTAGCTCGTCCAACCACGGTACTAATGTATTGTAGGTTTATAACATTTCGAGGGTTGGGAGTAATATGTATATATATAAAGTTCTTAAACATTGCTGTATATGTAAAATATGCAGAACCCAGAACGACATTAAAATATGTAGAATTCGTTTAATGTCTTTTGAACGAATATAAGAAAAAAAAATGAAAAGATAGAACTAAAAAGAGACAGAATTTATACGCATAACAGACAGCCGAAAAACTAGCGACAAAAATGTTTTATGAGTATGAACCAAATCAAAAACACGTAACAAGTTTTAGAGACAAGCAAACCTTTCCTCCAAGAAAAGCCTAAAATGATACCTTTACGCAAACAGATCTTATAAAAAGTCATTTAAGACACACAGTTTGGTTTGCTGTTCACCAGGAATAGCGATACAAAATTCTATCCAAGAGGCCTTTTAAAGACTCTGAGAGACTAAAAAGGAAGCCCACGAATTTGTTATGGGAGCTCGTAATCCTGCATATCGTATCGAATGGAACTCCAAAGTCAAATTAAGTTCCGTACACAGAC
This sequence comes from Typopeltis vanoorti, assembly GCF_054136105.1. Taxonomy (NCBI): domain Eukaryota; kingdom Metazoa; phylum Arthropoda; class Arachnida; order Uropygi; family Thelyphonidae; genus Typopeltis; species Typopeltis vanoorti. The sequence continues at coordinate 86,412,969 of NC_143571.1, forward strand.
AAACTTTTTTTTTTGCCACAACATGACGGAGAGAAATTACCCAATCAAATCTCTCTCCCTCGCTTTGCATTTGCTCACGGTCGCCTGTTATCCAAGTATCAGAGTAAGCATCTTTATCTATAACATATTCCTTAAGATACGACGTCTTTTTTGCCATTTCGGCTTTAAATTTGAAACGGAGAATGCAAGCTAACAGAAAATTCATACACCGATGTAATACCCGTCCAAAGATTAAGCAACAACATTAGAAAATTTCCAAATCCTTCCTCGTATCTTACTTGAGTTTTTTTTTTCTTTTTGCTACATCCAACGCTAAAACTATTTTCCTTATTTTATGCTGACGGCAACAAAATGTGCCTTTAGATAGATGAATCAACTGCTCCAAGTCTGTCACGCGGCAACCTTACGTATTCTCGTAATTTTTGGTGGAAGAAAGGGAAGACAGTGAGAAAATGTGAAGAGAAAAAAAACAGCTAACGTGGCAATAGCGAACGAAAACGTGCATGTCGACAGTCGCAAAAGATAAGAAGGATGCAAGTAAATTTATCCTGACGCTGAAGAAATAAAAAGAGGACTGACAGAAGGAATAAAAGTACTCCAAGAATTTCTTTCGTATATAAGAATCTTGGTGGTAATGAAGTCAAATATAGCTACAGTTAAAAGCATTATTATTAGTAAGGTAAAATTAAAAAAAGTTGTAAACAAATCCTAACCAAATGAAAATAAATAGGAAAATTCTGAAAGGATAACAATCCCTACAGAATTTTACTTTACAGAAAAATATGTAGAAAGAGGGGAACATGCCAATCGACATTTTTAAGGTGTGCTATTCTGTCGATCGTTTCCATAGTAACCATTAATTAAAGCAATGTACAAGAGTTGATTTTGATGTTCATACACAACACGACCTGATTTTATTTCTATTTCAAAAGCAAATCTCTGAAGATTAGTTCAAGAAAGACAGCTTCAGACTCTTGAGAGAGAACTTGCCCCAGTTTCACTTAAATTTTCTGTAAATCAATGATGATTTTTATATATATATACGCAGGGCTACGCTGGAAAAGGCCGACCTATTTTAACCGATAAAACTTCGATATGTGCGTGGCATATTAAATTTCAAACATATCTGTGCAGTCTTTAGAGGGAAAATTCTCTGGCAGCAAAAATCACTCTACTTTTTTTTTTCTTCTTAATATCTTAAAAGTTTCTCAAAGTACGATAAAAGTAGTTCCAAGAAGCTCGTGGACATCTAAATAGGAGTATTTTAGCAAGCGCCATTATCATATTTATTAGCTAGAATGTTTTGGATCGAAGTTCTGGGTCTTATTACCGTATCGGGTTGCATTTAATATGGATTTCCTTTGCCGCCTGTGACATACGTGATTTCCCTATCCCTTGAGATTCAATAAATTATTTTACTTAAAATGCATGGGAGTGACACATATTTTACAACCAACTCGAAAGTAAACACTTGAAAAATCCACTCGCCATTACCTATTAGAAATGTATCAGAAAATGATATTCTTGAGCTTTAATGAATAGAATGTTATCTAAATTCTTACCATATTTGGTACTTTAACCGTAATAAATGTTTAATGAATTAATCTTAAAGATAAATGAATAAATAAAGATGGTTTCACAGATTTCTGTAGACGTATGCGCTGGTTGGTAGAGGTTAAATCATCATCTCTCAAAGGGTCTCACACAAAGAATCCTCAACGGAGTGGATGAAGAAGAAATCGCTTTAATCTCCAGTCACGTACGCTACTCCTGTGAAATTTCAAACATATTGGCGTTTTTATGGCACAGATAATTCTTTCTCCAATAAGTCTGTCAATATATCACGCTTGATGTGTCAACTTGAGATCTACAAAGACTTCCTAACTATAATGTCTCAGCTAAACACTCAATTTCATCTCTTCAATTTAAACAAGCGTTGAACCGTGACGAACTGCGAAATGAATTCGCATAGTAAAGCCCGAAAAAGCAAAATAAATCCGATGTTTGTTTGGTATGGAAGAGTGGACTTTTATTCGTAATTATTGATGCTTTGTGCACTACATTAGATCCTTCTGACTGTCTCGAAATCGCATGAAGGTTTTTGATTTTATTTTAATCGAATTTCTATAATAAAAGCCAGAAGTGTAGAAAATTTCAAGCGAGTTTCGATGAAGGCGTGTCACTTTATCTGAAATGAGTTAAAATAGCATCATGTTTCTATTGTCAATCAATAGTAAAACACTTGGTTGTTCATTCCTAAATTATTTTAGAATACTGAGTTGTTCATTCTGATATTATTTTAGAATACTTAGTTGTTAATTCTATTCTTAAATTACTTTAGAATAGTTGGTTGTTATCATTTTCCTGGGTCTAATTTCTTCTGAAAATAAAATTAGAAAGGAATTCGCAAATGAGAAATAAATATAAATTGATTTTATTCTTACAACCAGGATACGTATTTGCAACTATAATCAGCAATTATTATATCTATTAGTCGATCACAGTATTAATATGATATCTAAAACAATGCCTAATGAAATTAAACCAATAACACGTTTAACAAAGTGCAAAAAAAAATTACTATCGCATATTTAAACATAGTTTGGACAAGTATAATTTGCACATAGTGCATTGCAATGAGTTTTGTGTAAAAACGGTTGGTCCCATGCATGTTATTATCTAAAATTAAATCTACGAATCACGAGGATTATATCAGCATCGTGTAATTAGCATACCCAAACTCTGTCATCCGACCATAGCTTTGACAACTTCCCCAATTATCCCAGTGCAGCTGTCAAATCATTACACGTATTTGGCATAACCGAATGTCCTCTGGAGTGGTATTTACAAAAGTGTTGGAGAATGCGCCAGGAGTAATTATAAACCTTAAACAGAATTTTGTATCTCTGATAAAAAGCATGTAATTAGTACTTGTCGGTTACCATGGTGAACTTGTTTCTCGCTCTCACAGATATCGTGTTTGACGAACCCAAGGGAAAAGTTTATTCAAAGATTGTATGACAAACAGTTATATAAGAAATCTGCTGTTCTGTTATTTAATCCTTTGAACTCATTAAACCCGCACATGTTACGCTGCTAAAATTGATTTCAGAAACTCCTTCCTTTTTTTTTTTTCCTTTTCACATTGTTATATTTTTATTTTTAGAATCTCAACAAGTGTGTTTACGTATGGGGAGAAATTTCTTTGTTCTCTTTTAACTCGGTCTTATATTTCAGTCATTAAACTTGCAAGTTTCATTGCTTTAAAGTTAACATTTCAAATTTCAATTTTTGTTTTGAAATATTTCATTAGTTCTGAACTTCTAATTTCCACAGTGTATAAATTTTGAAGAAAACAAATTTAAAAATACAAATTTATTTCATATTTCCTTATTTTGTAATCATGGTGTTATTTCCACAATTTAAGATTCATTCATTCACTATACCTCGTAGTGTCGAGAACTATTTTTATGCAGAAATATCTGCATTAAATATCTTTTTTCATGAAGGATGATGATGAATTGCCCGAAAATACTTAAAACGCAACACAAGAAGTTATTAATGCATGAAAATACGTTTTCAAATACTTTTTCCTAACAAAGTTTATAAAGCCATTTGCATAAAGTTTATGCTTAAATGGTCAGGATATAAAAATCATTTTTTCAATTTTGGTAGTATGTCAATGCATCATGTAAGTGCGGTTATTCGCGTATTAGAGAATATTGTGTCAGTGAAGATCTCTAGATTCAAATTCGCTGATTAGCATGAAAAAGACTTTGTTTTAATGGAATTTAATTTAATTTTATTTAAAAATTGTTCTTATTTTCTTTTTCCATATGATCAAGGCGGTGTAATGTCTACAAGATATTGAGGAGCTTATTAGTATTGGTCCCGATCTTAACAGGATACAGCAGTTGATCCTGTGTTTATAGATCTTGTTTCTGTGACACAGAGTAACAAAAACTATAAACAAGAGCCTCAGATGCAAGAATTACTGCCAAAGAACTGATTGGCTATGAGGCCAGCGTAGCCAGGAGTAAAAAGAAATCCAATTCCACCTACAGCCAGCTAATTTACCCATTTATATATATTGTTGGATTATCAAAGTATAATTCTTTTGATTGTATGCGAAGATCCCAGAAATCCTTCCAATGCATCTATATTCTTCCCGCTTGGAGATCACAGCTATCTTGCAATATTATTCTGGATGCTACGCAGGTACAAATTATGACTTTTACATCCGCAGTATCTTGAATTATTTCCTATTCTGGGTGCTTTTCAGTCTGGGAGAGAAATCGGTTCCAGAAAGGGAACTATGGTAAGGAGGGAAGAACCTACGGGGTTGCTGCTCATCTAAGAATTCTTCACACAGGGCGGCATTCCATGTTGCATAAACAAAGTTCTAGGAGACCATTTTTGTTTCTGTTTCCGAATAATTACATCTCGAAGGCAATTTGGAAAACGATTTGACACATAATGTGATTCATGATCCAGCCTTAAGGAAAAAATCTGATGCACGGCTCGCTATCATCAATGAGAATATCCGCGACACTGAATGTGATAAGCTATACCTTGACATTTGATAGAAGTTAATTCTACTCAAATACTTAAATCAGCTTAGCTTTGTTTATCCTAATGGCAACTGTGGCATTTTATGCATTTCATACGTTGCACTGGCCGATTTTGCAGAAGAATTTGACTCAGTTGCCTCGTTCCTTCAATGCGTCCGTTTCACAATGCGATGGAGATAAAAATATATTTGCACTTTAAGATCCAGATTATTTACAACTCTGAACAGCTGCTACATCTTTTGTTGTAGTTAGAGACAGGAAATGGTACTAAATGTAAACTCTATGGCTGTAGCTTATATTTTGTTAGTAGTTCCTTAGAAAAATTGCTGTCTCGTTTTTTCGATTAGCTTGGTTATAGACCGATTCTCTAATTATGTGCTTATTGAAAAATGGCATGTAAGTGTTTTGCATGCGTCACTAATATGGAAGATGCCTGACTTTATATTCCTTAATTTCCATACTTCTTTCTTAGTAGAGAACATCCTAGTTCCCATAAAATATAATTTGCATCCCTTAAAATATTAAAAGAAATTTAACACACACATATATATATATATCTTACTATGAACGACTCTACGACTATTTTTGTTACAGTCGTATGATATCAACTGCAAGTATTGGCTTATTTCGATAATTCCTTATGGATGGATCTTAAATTAAAGACTGAAAATTGTTTGGCTTGTAAAGAAAAGGATCGGACAAGAATATACTGACATTGTTCAAAATTACATATTTCCTGAAATGAGAAATAATATATGAATAGTTTTTCATGATAATTTAATTGAATAAAGTCTTAATCTTACTTTTCTTTACACGAACTGAAAGACATGAACTTGAAACTCTGCTGCAAGTGCTTTCGGTAGTTCAAAACTCCTTTCGGGAAACTCTTGGAGGTTCATACTTAAAGGAGAGGATCCCACTTTACACCATCAGATTTTCGTGAGTAATTTAGTCACTAATGACAGCAAAAGTCAATAGATACTCCTGTCTGTGACAGCTAACACATTTCATCACCTTGCAGGATTCCCACGATTGGTCTTAAGCACGCAAGGAACTATTGGAAATAGTGCCTTAAGAAACTTTGAAACAAGGCTTCAGAAAACAACTTTTATTCATTGCTTAGAAAACTTTATTTTTATTTTTTTCCCAAAACAGACTTTTTAAAGTTAAGAAACTCTGGGATTGCGGGGGAGGAAGGAAAAACACATGGTCGTTGTAAGCACCTAAAAGTTTGTAAACTTGATTGCGGATCTGCAATTGGAAAACAGAACGAAATGCTCAGTAAGTCAGCATTTCATTACACACTAGTTCACTCGTGGTGTTTTCTGATTGCTCGTTTTGGAAAATGGGGACAGTTTAAAATTACATCTCAAAAGAAAATCTTTTTGGTTTTAAAATTATTTTATTATTCTATTGGCTTCGTACTTTTCGGTTATTTGTATTACATGTTTTTCTCTGTTAAAGGATATCGCATTCATAATAATGTAATTAGAATCAAACTGTAAGCTACCATATCGACAAGAATGGCATTTTAGTGTTCGGTAACTTATTTATGCAGTGACATCCAGCAAATAAGGAAATGTCAATAATTAGAATTGTGTCACCTCAACTAAAGCCATGGAGCAAATATATTATGATTTTTAACTGCATGTGTTCATGACCGATTTGAAGCAAAATCCGGGATTACTGAAGGAAAACCTTACTACAAAAAGGCTTCGAACTTAGTTTTCTTGACCAAAGGGTACTGAAATTCTTCCTATTATCTATGTAGGAGTCTTAATCTAGTGAATGATAGAGCATCTTCTGATGGGAGCTAATTTGATTTTCTTTTGCTTTCAAGACTTGATCAAACATAATAATATTTAGTGATAGGGATAGATTTTATACGGGTAGAATCAATTTCCGTTAGAATTCATTAAAAATGGAAAAAATCATCGTAAGTTGAAAATAGATTAAAATCCCTCACGAGTCTGATAAATTTGTATCAGCAAAGAAGATAATGCGGTACTGAGACAATCGGTTTGAATAAGACATTTCTATTTAACATTTCTCTTTCCGAACTGTCTTAAAGTTCATCCATAATTTCACTGGACATCAGCAAATACCGTATGGTCCCTTCACACCCAGGTGATGTGTCTTCTCGCTAAGTATCTACTGTTGGCTTTTCTGCTGCAACTCTCTGAAGAGCAGTCACTCAAAACACCATCCATCTGTCTCTACCACTTCCCCTTTTTTCGAGGAACTTTTCAGATGTCCATCTTCTATTATTTTTATATGTCGAAAGTACTTCCGCTTAATTCTATCAATCTTCTTATTAAATATTCTTTAAGTATTCTTCTAAATAAATATTCTTAAAGTTCTACTGTCTTTTTAGGACCAATCAATTTGCCCAACAGTGCATCTCAAAGCAGCTATCCTTTTCCTAGACTTCTTAACATTTCAAATTTCACAAATTCTCAACAGGACACATATAACGGCATATTTCAAAAGAATGACTTTTTCCTATCAGATTCATTAGGTTCAACTTTTGTATCCATAGACGGCAACTGAAAAAAAAACCTGTATCCAGAATCCTCAGATTTGTTTACTTTTAATGTATTGATAAAATACATTAAGCTGCATTTTATCAATATTTTTAAGAGTTTGAAATTCCCAAACTTTTAATTGGCCAATAATATTTTGACTTTTAAGAGTGTACAGTTTCTATTAGTTTGACAGAGTTCTCGTCATTGATTAATGTACTTAGAATAACAGCAAACGCCACAACAGGAATCACTTATAGCCGAAGTTCCACTTTTGTAGCTAAACTATCTTGAATTCACTTTTCCCATCACTAAAGAATTTATGAGCAGTACCACCTGGTAGTCGTCATCGCGCAATGCCGGCCTTATCGACATAGCTCCAGTTTACTGTTTACGACTTTAGCGCACCAATCATCCCTCTCTTTACCCGACAACAAATATTTACCTCCATGAATAATCAGGACGAAGCTGGGAACATGCTTGTAGATACGCGGGTCCATCTTCTGCTGAACGAAGAGTCTTAGAAGTTGTCCTTTGTTTCCCTAATGATTGTTTAATCAATCTAAACGCAGTCTTAGTTCCAGAGCCTGAAGGTTGGTATTATCTCGATGTTTCATCAGTGACCGAGCTCTTCATTAAGAAATGGCGTTTTCTCTGAGGAATTTAATCTCCGTTTATGTTCACGTGATACTACGTGTGTGTGTCATCTCATTCCGTGGTCAAATCGACTCGGATAATTACCTTCCTGATGTCTGAACAAGGGAGAGAGAGAGAAAGAGAAAGAGAGAGAGAGAGAGCGAGAGAGAGAGAGAGAGGGAACTCGGAGGATATTCATTGTAGGTGCAATAGAAGATTTTATACCTTACTCCATTTGTAAAAAAGTCTAAAAGAGGTCACCTTAATCATCTAAAACCATGCGCGCATCACGGATCACAGATAGCTGCCCTTTCCATATTGACAATCGCTTTATAACATCACACATTAACATCATCAGCATGAGAAGCAAACGCCACTGTTCTATACTTTAATATTATGATCAAATTCTACATTACTTGTAGTATATACGGCCTTCTCATCGATATCAAACCAACATTAAGTTATAAAAAAATGAAATTTTTTCTTTAATTCTTCAGCCAATCCTTCCCTAAACGGTTCTGTTCTAACTATACCAAATCAAGGTAAATATTATTTCATAATTGAGCCATTAAGTCATACATTTCATTAGATCCGAATTTGATCTAATGAAATGTATTAAGGACGCCATATTACACTAGTAGCTGAAGTAATGGATGCCACAAACAATTTATAAGGAACCTTAACCCAGCTGATCTTAATGCACAGCTGATCTAAAAATTAAACTCAAGGTAAGAACAAATTTCGATTGGTTAGTTATGAGTGTTTGGAATTACGACACAGGCATCCCAGTCATGACATTCTGATAAAAGGAAAGATGTATTATTATATATTTTTTATATTATATATAAAATATAGATTACATTTAATAGCAAAAACACAAGCTTCTGATAGGGAAAACTCTGTCATATCCAGGTCCAATAGCTAGCACTGTAAGAAACAATCCTTATAAAGATTATTGGAAAGAGAGGTTTTTAATATCTCAAAAATGAAAGGCCATATGACTCCTCTAAACTCCTCTCCTTAATACATTTTTATGTACGAGGGCGTATCTCAAATCATAGGATGGATGACACTTAAGTCAACGTTTTCGTATACATCACTTTTCCAAACAGTGTCAAAGATATTTATTTTTTTATCCCATCACGGCACCAAGGCATCTATTCTGACGTAGAAGAAATTAGTGTCAAGTGTTTTTAGCACTACCCATTAAGATGTTAACTACTAGGGACAGTCTCACTCAGTTTAATGTTCTTTCCTCGATAATAACTATTTTTGGGACAAATATTGTCACTGTATGGTGGACGTGCTTGGGGATTAGGGTCGCTACGCGCCATACACATTTATCTCGCTCTTAACAAAGGTATCATGCAAAATTCAATGTTTTCAGGTAATGAAATTTAATCCCATATATATATATATATATATATATATAGGGTGTTCGGGATAAATTTGACAGTTTCGTAAGGAAAAAGAAAATCTTCTTTGTATCTATTAAATTTAATGAATTGACAAAAAAACATTACAGGCAGAGTTAATTACAATACTATCAACAAGATTTACTCAAAATAACCACCATTAGCATCGATCACAGCTTCAATTCTGCTTCGGAACCTCGAACAAGCTGATGCTACAGTCTCCCTGGGAAGGGCCGCAAAAACTGTTTTAATTTTATCCATTAACTGGGCTTTTGTATTACTGGAAGTGCGATTGGTGTCTTTTTCAACTGCGCCCCATACAAAATAATCCATGGGGTTAAGGTCTGGGGAGTTTGGAGGCCAAACATTTGGACTGGTGAAGTCGTAGAAATTTTCAGACAACCATTTTTGACTTTTCCCAGAGGTGTGGCAAGGGGCCGAATCCTGCTGCCATACATACGGCCTACCATTGGCTACCCTTGTTATCCAGGGCTTGACTACAGTTAGCAACTCCACGAACAAAGCCCGAATTCCAATGCCAGGGTTCTTCAACACCTGTTCCTGCAGATTTGCGAGGAATTCTGCTGTACGAACGCAATCAGATCGTCTGCTAGGGATCTTTCTTCTTGCTACATCCTCGTAGTCACCATTGCAAGTCTCTAGTTCATGCCTGATTGTTTTTACTGTATTCAGGGAGCATTGGGCAGCAGTCGTAATATCCTTATTTTGATGGCGGGCACGAATCATCATGATACAAGTTATTCTCTTCCATGATTCAGGTGGGTTCCAGCTATCCATCCTTTCTGACATCTTGTATATGAATGAAGAAGGGTCCAAACTTTTAAATGAAGAGAAGTGTGTGTTAATACATGTAACTTACGGAAAAATATAATTAATTATAAATATGTCAAATTTATCCCGAACACCCTGTATATATATATAGAAATATATATATATAGAAATATATATATATAGAAAGTATTTTACATTGGGTATAATAAATGTTAAAGATACCAAGCTATTTTAAACCTGGTTTTACTCCATTTCCCAAGTAAGCAAACAGAAAAACAAGTCAAGTTTGCGCCTGCACGGATTGCGAGTCTAGCTGACCCTCAAAGTAGTGCAAGTCAAGGCAACTCATGGTAAAGGCAGATTAAGCTCTGATCACTATTCTTAATATTTACCCTTAATGCACAGCCCATCTCCTTGAGGAGATGTGTGATGCTATGTATTAAAAGCAAGGGTGGCCACTACCCAGAACAGTTTCGACCTTTATTGAAGTCTCATCAGTGGAGGTGCATCTCCACTGATGATGAAGTGGGCTGTGACTCCACTGATGAACCTTAATTAAGGGTAAATATTAAGAATAGTGATCAGAGCTTATTCTACCTTTACCGTGAGTTACTTTGACTTTGACTTGCACTACTTTCAGGGTCATCTAGACTCGCAATCCGTGCAGGCGCAAACTTTATTTGTTTGTCTGTTTGCTTACCTGGGAAATTGGAGTAAAACCAGATTTAAAATAGCTTGGTATATTTAACATTTATTATACCCAAGGTAAAATGCTTTCTACATTTATATCTCATCCTGAGATTTTTATTTAATAAGGTTAAAACACCTTACGGTAACTTGTTCTGGTAAAATACTTATAAGCTCTGTATTACTAAAATCTTGGTATTTCTAGCATGGCTCCCACTGATGAGACCTCAATAAAGTTCGAAACCGGTTGGGGGCTATTATGAGTTCGCTCTCTTAAGGTTTTTGCCTTAAGGGAGCAATTTGAGTTTCCGGGGAAAGTGTTTTCCGGCACTGCCCAGTGAGGGATTTTGTTGGTGAATGCTTTTTTTCGGAATATGATGGGTTCTGCTCGGTGGTGGTGGTGGGCCATCACTGAGTGGAGCCAACGCTGAGATGGACGGTCTTTCGCCCACAATTGAGTGGCCTAGGGATCGTCCGAAGTTTTAGAGACGGCTTTACTTATTCATAAGGTCAAAACCGTTTTGGATAGTGGTCCCCCTTGCCTTTAATACATATAGCATCATACATCTCCTCAAGGATGTGGGCTGTGCATTAAGGGGGTAAATATTAAGAATAGTGATCAGAGCTTATTCTACCTTTACCATGAGTTACCTTGACTTGCACTACTTTGAGGGTCAGCTTGACTCGCAATCCGTGCACGCGCAAACTTGACTTGCTTGTCTGTTTGCTTACGGAAATTGGAGTAAAACCAGGTTTAAAATAGCTTGGTATCTTTAACATATATATATATATATATACGACGAAATATTATCATATGTGTGCAAAGTTATTCAAACTGTTAATTTTAAATAAATAAAATTAAAAATAAATTTAATATAACAGATAGTTATATATATATATATATATATATATATATATATATATACACATAAAATGTTTTGGCACAGAAGTAGGAAAGAAGCACTTTCCAAAAAGGTTATAGCACAGATGCAATTGAAGGTTTTGAAATCAGTTATTATTATTCACTCTCATAAAAGAAATTCTTCTATGCTATTTTCTTCTTTCTCAGTAACCTAATAAGTATGATGCACATCATTCCTCCTGTGTTAATTATTAAAATTCATGAATTCTTGTGCAGTGTTTACTTCTTCAAATGCAATCAATGTCCACAAATAGTCTCATCAAAGTTAGAATAGAGGCATGCGTGGGTAAGTTCAACTTGTTCATTATCACCATCCGCCCCTTACTTTGTTTAAAAATGACTTTGCTTGTGGGTGTCTGTTGCAATGCTTTGTTGTTCAATAATTGAGTAACTGACGTTCCTTTCGAAGATTAGGAAACTTAATGCGCTATTTCACATTTTACTGCTGAGATTGGTGCGTTAGCAATTCAATTTGGTAGGCGTTGAGGAAGTCCTCTGAGTGGCATGAAAATGTTTCTACTCTTTTCACATTGCAGCTGCGCTAATCTGAAATTTTTTATAACACAGTTGCTCTAAAATGCAATCGCCATAAAAGAGGAAACCAAAAGAAACAAAGGTACCACTATAAGCTTGTTAAAATATGGATGGCAATATGTTGCTGCATATTAGCAACCTAGTTTATAGCCTAAATATTATCAAAATAGTTATTGTCGAATCTGAGGTATTAGAAAATATAGTTAATTATTCATCAATGTTTGTAGAAGTAAAACTCGGACTTGTGATGAGTGGTAAAGCTGGTGAAAGTCTTGATCATTACGCAGAATGAATGCTCGCTTATACGTATACTTTTAGAACACATTCATACGCATTTCACTGATGTAACTCTAGTGATGTTATTTATTTCTGAAAAACTTGACACAAACTTGCTTTACAAGATTCTTGAAACTACAAAAACATTATAATTTGCCTTCAAACACTAATGTTGTACTTATTCTTTCACTTCGGGCACATTTAAAAAAAAATGGATACCACACACAGCGGAAACTTTGCTAATGAAGTCCTAAGCGTCGTCTGCTTCTGTCACGACTGCAGCGCCTCCTCGCCACAGTACACAGTTTAAAGAGAATTCGCAAGTCTTTGTGACAAAAATCTTTACAACTCCCTTTGGGGGAAGCACATGCGTCACAGGAGTGTCGATGTTGCATCTAAAAAAAACTCAGGCGAGTAATTGACTCTAAAATACAAGAAATGAGGTGAGAGCTTTATGGTGCGATGCAGCTCCCACACACAAAAAAAAACTATATAATTATCATTAACTAAACATCAAGAAAATATATAATCATTATTAAGAAAGAAGTCAATAACATTAATTAATTATATCAGTTTTTAATCTGGAAAGGGCATCAGCGTTACCATGACGACTACCCTTTCTATATGTAACGGTCGGATTATAACGTTGTAGGGCTAAAGCCCATCGGGACAACTTGGCACCATGAGGGGCACTTTTAGTTAGATAGGTCAGAGGGTTATGATCTGAAATGACCTGTATTTCAGCCCCAAATACCCATGTGTCAAACTTTTTCAACGTCTCCAAGACGCAAAAAGCTTCCCTTTCAATGGTTGACCATTTCATTTGACAGGAATTTAGTTTCTTACTGAAGAAAGCAATGGGCAATTCTTTTCCTTGTTCGTTGTTTTGAGCTAAACATGAGCCAATTGCTGTTGCTGATGCATCCGTATACAACTGGAACGGCTTGTCGAGATCTGGAGTATGCAAAGAAGGCATTTTTATAAGCTCTTCTTTGAGTTTCGTAAAAGCTTCATAAGCATCAGTAGTCCAAGGAATGTTATATGGGACACTTTTCTTAGTCAGATTTGTCAGTGGTAATACAATTTGGGAGAATCGTGGTATGTAGTCACGGTAGTAGCTAGCCAGTCCAAGTAGACTTCTTACTTCCTTCTTTGTTGCTGGTGTCGCTAAACCTTTTATAACCTCGACCTTCTCTGGGTCCGGGGAATGTTGACCGGATCCAATCAAATGACCTAGGAACTTCATTTGATTTTTCCCGAATTCGCATTTTTCTAGGTTTACTGTTAAACCCACCTCTCTTAATGTTTTGAAGACTTCATCTATATGGGTGAGATGTTCAGACCATGTTTTAGAAAATATAGCCAAATCGTCGATATAAGATCGGCAGTATGCCTTATGAGGAGCTAGTGCTTTATCTAATGATTTCTGGAATGTGCTTCCAGCGTTCTTCATTCCAAACGGTAAGACGTTCCATTGATAGTGACCAGAATGCGTCACGAATGCGGTGAAGGGCTTTGCTTCCTTTTCCATAGGGATTTGCCAATATCCCTTGGTGAGGTCAACTACAGTGATAAATCTTGCTTGTCCTACCTCAAATAATAAATCTCTAGCTATTTTCATTGGATAAGCATCTGGAATAGTAAAACTATTCAGCAATCTAAAGTCAATGCATAGTCTGACACTTCCATTTTTCTTAGCCACACAAACCACGGGATGAGCCCATTCACTGACACTTGGCTCAATGAGACCCATATCTAACAGTTCTTTGACTTGTCGATCTACTTCCTTTTGTAGAGTGATTGGCACCCTATAGGGTTTGAGTCTCTTAGGGGAACAGTTCTCTGTAACTTTGATGGAGTGTCCATCAACTTTGGCATGACCAGGTTTGGAACTAAAAATATCTGCATATTTCCGGAGGATGTCAAAAAGTTCTTGTTTTTGTTCTTCCGTCAAGAGAGCTTTCATATCCTCAAGGTGTTTCCTAATATCTTCAACTGATTTATTCATCTTGTCAGCAGGTGCATAGTGGAGTGTTCCGAAATCTTCATCTAGTTCGAAAACTAGACCAACATGATTAATTCTTTGAATATATGGTCGAAGCTTATTTATGTGGAGCTCCCTGATACTTCCATCCTTCATCTCAACCTTCGCAGAATGTGGTCTAGTAAGTTGGACGACTGTAGCAGGTCCTGTCCAAGTATTTAGAAGCTTATGAGAGGATGAAGGTAACAATACTAAAACCTTTTCAGCAACAATGAAGGATTTTTCTTTGGAACGAAGATTATATCTGGAGGAGTATTGTTCTTGAGACCCTTTGGCATTCTCGGATGCAATTTCATCAGCTTTTCTTAGATTTTCAAGAAGCTCTTGTAAATAATTTTCAACCGAGCGAGAGGCAGCGGTTGGGATGACTCGTCCACCAGTCTAAATTTCTTTTAACAAAGATAAGGGGCCTGGAGGTAATCTTCCATATACCAACTGGAAAGGTGATAACCCAGTAGTGCTATGTGGTACTTCTCGGTATGCGAATAGAAGATAGGGAAGATGTAAATCCCAGTTTCTTCCATGTTCCTGTATATTCTTATTCATCATCTCTTTTAAAGTTCTGTTCCAACGTTCAACAGCGCCCATACTCTCAGGATGTCCTGGAGTGGAAAAACGTGGAGTTATGCCTAGCAGATCTTCAAAAGCTTGAGTGAGTTTAGGTGTGAAATTCGTACCTTGGTCGGTACAGACCATTTTAGGAAATCCAGTCTGAGTAAAAATCCTCATTAGACCTTACATGTGGTTTTAGCACTTATTTCCTTGACAGGTATGGCTTCGGCCCATCTAGTGCATAAATCAACAGCACATATTATGAATCGATGTCCTCTTCCCGATGGAGGTTCTAACGGTCCGATACAATCCACGCTCCATACCTCAAACGGAGTTTCTGGTCTGACGATAGGTCGTATGGGGATTCTATCTCTATATGTAGCAGTCCTTTTCATTTGATATTCCTTGCAGCTTTCGCAATATTTTTTCACATCTTGTTTAATGGTAGGCCAAAAGAATGAGTACTTGATTCGCTGACGGGTTTTCTTTTCGCCGAGATGGCCAGCAAGGGGGATTTTATGTGCCATCTTTAAGACATTTTCTCGTTTCATACGCGGTAGCACTACTTGTCTAATGTTCTCGAAACAAATATGTTCGTTATGAAGCAGAACCCCATTGTCAAACGCATAGGAATTTTTCTGCCTTTTTGCCCATTCAAAACACCTTCGAAGCGTTTCATCATCCTTTTGAAGTTTGCCAAATTCGAATTTTGTTTTTTCTAGTATACACTCATTTTCTGCACCTGGTGGGGACTGTATCGTACTTACTGCCAATGCTGTACTGGTTATTTTCGAAGGCATGTCTTCGTCTCCATCATCTTCTGACCGTTTATCACTTAAATCTTTTGATTTCAGAACCGGTGTCTCCCAATGATGACTACTCTCATGTAGCTCGACGCTTTCGACCAGCATTTCATAGGCAGAGGAGCTCAGTAGCAGATCGGTAACCAGTCTTCTTGAGACGGCACAGGTGACTGGAACATTACCATGTAAATTATCATCAATCTTCACTTCAAAAATCCTTAAGGGTGTTATTTCATTTTCTCCGAAAGCAGAAGATATTTCTATATTACTTTCTCCATCATGGGGCGTATCTGCCACTAAATCTTCGTGCACTACCGATATTTGCGTTCCCGTATCTATTATTCCATTTAAAACCCTACTTCCACATTTGATTTTGATGACCTTCAAATCATCTACGTTTCGATCAATGTCCACTGATTTGGATACTGGAATGGAAATTTTGGCAGTCAACACACCTGATTTATCGTCACCCCCAGTGGTAGACGTTTGAACTAGGTTACTGTGTGCTGTAGTAGGAGTACCTTTTGATTGACTATTTTTCATACAAAACTTGGCGATATGACCTTCCCTTCTACAAGTAAAACAAGTCGGTTTGTAGTGAGGCTTGTATGAATCATCATTTCGCCGCGGCTGGTACCATCTTGGTGGACTTTGAGAGGGAGATAATAACTTATTCTTGAATGTTCGCTCAGCAGGTTTAGTATAAGGTCTAAACTTTTCAGTAACCTTGTCCTTCGGAATAGCTCCAATGGGCTTCCTTGATGTACTACGAACACTATCGTATTCGTCCAATCTGTCAGCTAACTTGGTTGGAGAAACGAATTTTGCCCAGTCGTCTAAGAGATGTTCTCTCACTTCATGTGGTACTTTCTTCTTCAGTTTATCCATAATAATTAAATCTTTTAACCCTTCAAAATCCTTGATATCAAGGCCACCAATCCACTCTTCGAAATAATTAGTTATTTCATAACAGAAATCCCTCCAAGATTTTTCAGCAACCTTTTGGTGCATCACAAACTTTTTTCTGAAACTTTCAGGATTCAGTCTAAATCTCTTTAGTAGAATTGTTTTAATATATTCATAATCTTCGCAATTTTCTTCTGACTCTCTACCAATTAATTGGACAATCTCAAATGGTAACAAAGTCAAGAGACATGATATCCAGTCTTTAACATCTATTTTTGTTCTCTTAGCTTGTCTTTCAAACAGGGATAGGTATATCACAATGTCATCCTCTTGTAATCTAAACCTAGGCATTAGCTTAATTAGTTCAAGACGATATGGTTTATTGTCACTGGATACTGGAGTTGAGGTTGGTTGAACACGCGCTTCAATTTCCAGTTTCTTCAACTCGAACTCCATTTGTTCTCTTTTCTGTTGGGCTCCCAATTCATTTTTCCGGCATTGGGCTTCCAGTTCTTCTTTCTTCATCAGTTCTTCCTCGAGTCTGGTACTAATAATCGTCTCCAACATCCCTTTAACAAATTCTTCTTCATAAAATTTACTTCCCGTAATAATCATTTTAAGATCTATCACTTTCATTTCAACAGTTGGCTTCTCTCCCAATTCTTCAGCCAATTTACGTAAATCTTCCTTTCTACCTTTGGCTAAATAAGCCATGGTGCTAAACAATAACTCTCTTTACTGATTAAAAAAAAATCACCCTTAAAAAAGAATCAATTGCAATTTTTTTTTTAAATGCCCAAAAAGAGATGTATACATTTGGCGATTATGGGACTCATAATTAAATTCAACATATCATTTGTAAACATAGATAAATCTTACAATATTATCAGATAAAAACTTCAACTACACAATTTACTACACTTTCAAATACACAAATATATATATATATATATATATATATATATATATATATATATATATATATATATATATATATATATATATATATATATATATATATATATATATATATATATATATTCTGATTTATCTGGGACGAAAATATAGCTTGAACACTGGCGTGTTTTTCATTTATCCAAACTGTTGTACTACTGTTCCAGGATGGAACAAAATATGAATACTGATGTATTCTTTCTCTGGCGAGAAATCAAAACTACTACTGTTCCAGGATGGAACAAACTCCGAACACTATTTTTTTTGTATTAAAACAGACTTTCGCCCAAATAATCAAAATAGAACTTTAAAACATGGGAGCATGCATTTACATAACGAATTGCTCTCACCTTGTAGATCCTGTCGACTGTGCCAGTAAAACTCGGACTTGTGATGAGTGGTAAAGCTGGTGAAAGTCTTGATCATTACGCAGAATGAATGCTCGCTTATACGTATACTTTTAGAACACATTCATACGCATTTCACTGATGTAACTCTAGTGATGTTATTTATTTCTGAAAAACTTGACACAAACTTGCTTTACAAGATTCTTGAAACTACAAAAACATTATAATTTGCCTTCAAACACTAATGTTGTACTTATTCTTTCACTTCGGGCACATTTAAAAAAAATGGATACCACACACACAGCGGAAACTTTGCTAATGAAGTCCTAAGTGTCGTCTGCTTCTGTCACGACTGCAGCGCCTCCTCGCCACAGTACACAGTTTAAAGAGAATTCGCAAGTCTTTGTGACAAAAATCTTTACAGTAGAGAAAGAGAATACTGCTTACCCGATGAAATGCCGTTAAGCTAATTGCATTTATTTCCATAAACTTAAGTAAAGATATTGTTTTGACTCAATGTTAAAGAAGCAAAATTAGAGAGACTACTCAGACTAACTCTAACTGAACACCACTTAGTTATCAATGTACGGATTTTCCAAATGGATAAACAGTAAACAACTTTGGATTTCTTTTTGAAGAGATGACTTAATGAAGTTCAGAGAGGTATTTCTTACGATTCATTTTAAGGACGAACGTTATACTTATGAATGTTGTATGATGAACTGTAAATGTCAAAATGAGTTTTACGATTTTAATGAAATGAGGGAAAAGGTATAGTAATATGGCCCTATTATTGTCGACTATTCCGTCAAATTCTGTATGTAAGAAGCAGTCTGTAACTACAATATCCTTTGGTTGAAGATATCAGGGTTCGAATCCCATTAAAGACGCAAGTTTCTTAATATTGGATTTTTAAAATGAAAACGAGGTAGGATTTCAACTAGAAACATGGAACATGGTTGAAAACGTACTTCGCCAGCAAGAGAAACTATTTTGGTAGCCATACAAGTATGGTGATAGGATTAATCGTGCTTTCATAGGATTGCTTAAATTTATATGAGGAGAAATTACTTAGTCATGGACAGGCGATTGATAACCCAAATAAAGAAAGATTAGATGAGATGTGAATATTCAATTTCGGTTTAGTAACTGCATTTAGATCATATACAGCTGAGATTTTAAAGTTCTTAGATATTTGAAATTCTTGACGAAATCGGCAAGACGTATTTAAACGAACAGTATTAAAGGGATTGATAAATTAGGAATCATATAAATAATTTGGAATCAGCTGTTGTTGTTTTTAATATGATTTAGAATTACGACCAGAGCGACTAAGGTTATGAGACTCGAGAGTTATCTCTGTTAATGTGATATTCTTCTAGCTGGTTTGTACGTTTTGCAGAACGAAAAACCGAGTTTCTGGGAATAAAAACCTTGCCTAAGCCTTATGAGACAGAATAATTCACTTTCACTTGAAAAGGCCTTAAAAAAGGATTCTTGGCAACTTACAGATTCCAACTTAAGGGCCTCATGAATACCGACGGGGCTATAGAGGCTCTTGGAATAAGTATTTGTTACTGTAAATCTTAGTGATGCTGTAGTAAAGAGAATTTCAGAAGTTATTTTATCATTCGTTTAGAATGATAAACGAATGATATCTCCATTTAAGAAGACGATGGGGAAAGAGTCGATGTCGGCATGACATTCTATCAGTTTACACCATAATTTTCTTTTTGTTTAACCCAGTACCGAATAACTTGTCCGGAATCCTTGCTCAACTCTTCGCATTCCTTAAAAGGCTACATGGAAGTCTCCTTCCAGTTACCAGCTTTGACGCTTTAAACTTACCCAAGTCGTATAAATATATATATAATATTTATTTATACCTAACACTAAACACTAAATTAAAATAAAGTTATTTTATTTAATGCACTTTCTTCTCTCATAATTTATTGGGAAAAAATACAGTTTATTAAAAAAAAAGGTTTTTGTTTAAATGGATTTCACAGGCTAGATCAGTTTGTGAATGCACATGCTGTTTGTTATTCATCACGTGATGTGAAACGTGTAAAAATTGATAAAGAGTGTACTAAAATCCACCACTTGAAAACAGCGGTTTTTTGTATACCAAAAATGGTGTTTTCAATTTTTTAACAAACTGTATAACAAGTACAGCTATTTACTTCAACTAGAGAAATATTCGGCTACAGATATAAAAAAATTAAACGGCCTGTCACAGTTTTCTATATAATATCATCTTTTGTTTTTTCTTTTTATTTGCTTCAGGAATGTGTATTTGTAAATTAAGTGCTATGCTAGTATGATCTTCATAATGTCCTAACCAATTTTTGACTTTAGCTCAGCTGTCATTGTGGCATGGATGATTAGGGGTTGTAGATATTACCATTTGCAGTATTAGTACACCATTGTAAGACTGAAATAATATTAAAATGTTTTCTTAATAAGCGATAAAAAAATGTGTTCAAATCTCTTTCACAACGAGAAGAATATTGATATACATTTTTTACATATTTGCATTGTATTATTAGCAAGCCTAGCAAGAAACTAGCCGATTCCTATGCCTTAACCCACATTCTGCATCGCGCACATAAACATGCAGAACACTTCCGGAATAATAAGGAAGATAATAAGCTAAACACACACACACACACACACACACACACACACACACACACACACACACACACACACACACACACACACACACACACACACACACACACACACACACACACACACACACACACAGAGAGATGAGATGAGATGAGATGAGATGATTGACTTATAGTGAAAGTGAATCACAGCAGGGGATTTGCTCAACTTTTCCTTAGAAAATAGTACAAAACAGTTTGTTTCGAATATTTCTAACACAGGAAAAGAAATTTTGTGTAATGCAATATCATTTTACTTCCTTAAGAAAACAGACAATATCCTTTATTTTCTAGTTTTCTTTGTTTTTATTTTTCACATCAATATTCCATTAGGCTACTGTAGATTATTGAACAGTGAATCCAAGGTACTTATATCATATGTTAGAGAATATTTCTGATTCTGTGCATTTTTTTGCATCTAAACCGGTTCTGCTATGAATAAATTAATGTTCTTGCATGGTTCCTGCCGGCCTTCGTAACTCAGTCGGAGAAGACGGTGTCCTTTGGTTGGAAAGAATCCCATCTAGGAATGCGAAGAATCTTTATTAGGACGTTCCATTCGAAGGTGAATTATTCAGTCTCATACGGTGGAAAGTTTTTTGCTTCCGGAAACTTGGATTTTTCATACCACAAAAGAGGCAGACCGGAGAGAAAGATACACACGATAGACAGACATAAAAGACTACAGGAATAAGAATTAAATACCCTATTCGTCCGATCTAGTTTCGAATACTTGCTTGATACCAGGTAGATCTACGCATGTATGTAAAACCTTTTCCAGAACATTTTCGAGATAGTATTTTTGCATGTGTGACTGATACGTAACTGATGCCATCTAAGCGTTGAACACCTTTGCTGATTGGAATATCTGAACTGTTAGGAAGATACAGTTTTCTGGAACATTGATTTGTACCTACAGATTTGTACGGTTTTGGTTATTGATCCTAAAAACGCCATCTTCCTATTATTGTAAGATGACGTCTTCGGGATCGATCCTAAATGCCGAAATGACTGTTGGTGTAGACCTGCAACAGAAATACACAGGAAAAAAACTATTCGCAAATTTCGTTTTAGGTAATTCATGATAATCTATGAAATTAGGTATGTGTTGAGTTTGCTTCGCCTATGTCAGGTGTCATTTTTCGATTTCTCAGTGCAGAACATCTCAGTTGTGGTATAGCACCAGTTTTATACCTGTCTGTGTTTCGGTTGTCTTTCTCTATGTTTAAATTTTTCACCTTCCTTTGCTTCAAATTAGTGACATATGTTTGGTAAAAATCTACACTCTCTATACAAAGTATTTTTAATTATTACCAACAAGGTTCTTCATTTCTGCAAAAGCATTCGATTTTGAGAAGCGCCAACACGACGACGTGAAACCAATTACACGAACAATTACTGACGAAACAGCTCCATCAGGAAGTGCAGAAAGAACAAAAACAACAAAATGATGTATAAAAATAAATAAATAAAATATGCAACTGAATATGACAAATACTTCTGCTTTCATCGACAGCTGAGTGTAGCCTTGCTGTCTGTTGATTTTCTCATACTGGATTTACCAAATATGATAAATTAATTTAGCATGCTTCATCCACTGTCAATGACATACGCCGTTGTTTTATTCATTTCTCTTATTGTAAGCAGGAGTAAATGTTTCCGCAATGCAGATTGGAGCCCCTCGATAAATGAGCCCACATATCGACCCTAATTGATCAAAGAATTTCACTTAAAATCCTTCGGTGGGAGTTGCTGTGTTTATGAATCAACGTCTGACAAGGTTGCTAAACCTCTCGGCACCTAATAACATCCCGTCAGTAGCCGCCACGGAACCAGTTCATCTTGCTTTGACGAAGGGCGGTTTTTGGACGCGAATCGTGTCGTTAACCGCACTCTCCCCGTTAGCAGCTCAGGCGATCATGTTTGAAATATCTCCTGCCCGCCAAGGACGTGAGGTGGTCAACGACTAAGATTCTGTCGCGGAACAGCGTTTCGAACCGCGATATCACTCCGACTTCACGAATCATTTATTCGAGCGATGATCGATTCGGAGCGCATCTGAGCTCTCCCACTTTCTTACCGAATCTCTTTGCGGTCATTTTTCACACTTTCGATAAGTACTGAAAAATTACGCCGAAGGTTATACCGACCTCATAAGAGGCAGTCGCCATACTTGTCTCTTCCATCAAACACGGCTGATTTAAAAGTCATTTATCTTTCCCGTCCGTCTGTGTCGTCAGCAGCGAACCATGTCCTCCAAGAGCACGTACAACACTTATTATATGTCCTGTTAGTCCTGCCGTAATATCTCCCCCAATGACAGCAACGATCATTCAAAAATGGACTATGATACCGCCTGCAGGGAGAACAAGTAACGAACCATCCCTTCACAAGGAGAACATCTCATTTGCCATGGCAATATTAAAATCATATCTTCCAAATTACCACTCTGCTATCGATTCACATGTGAAGAGCGCAGTGTTGTAGAAGCAGCATTGCAGTCTTCTGATATAAATACCCATAGCATTAAAATTACAGGAACAGTAGCAACTTTTAAAACAACTGCAAAATTAGAATCTATCTCGAGATAATACACGCCAATTACTTATTTCAGTAAATAGTACCAGCCCATATAATGGTTTAACGAAATTCTTGCAATTTGTCTTATTATAAGTAAATTGCAAAATCTTTCAATACCCATCTTGAAGAACACAAGAATTATATATTCTTATGTTCTTCAAAGCTGCTAACCAGTGCACGTAGCGGGCATCCCTCTTAGAACCTGAGGCTTCTAATCTTACAACTCCACTTATTTTTTGTGTTATTTGTGTGTGTTATTAAAATTCTTATATTATAGCCCAGATGATGTTTCTGAAGGAGAAGAAATATTAAAACTATTAAACCTGTGTTTAATTCATCCTTTCTGATGTCTTCATTGAATTAAACTATAATATCAGCTTCAATCAGCACTTAAGCCTAAATACACAAATAGTACTTCACACAGTAATTTACCTTAAATAGTACTTCAATCAGTACTATTTAAGAATAGGAACAAATAGTACTTTAATCTATAATTAAGCCTAAATACACAAATAGTACTTCAATTATCACTTAAACCAAATTCACAAATAGTACTTCACACAGTAATTTACCTTAAATAGTACTTCAATCAGTACTATTTAAGAATAAGAACAAATAGTACTTTAATCCGTAATTAAGCCTAAATACACAAATAGTACTTCGATCATTACTTAAGCCTAAATTCACAAATAGTACTTCAATCAGTACTTAAGCTTAAATAGGCTAATTGAATAATCTAGTACGGGCATTAAGTAGAGCAACAGTGTCATGCCAAAAGGAAATGTACGAGCTTGGGTGAGAATAAATAGTACAGAATTCGAGACATTTCTGGTACGAAGTAAAGGAATAGAATTCGTCAGGCTGTAGCGATGTGCAAAGTTCTTCTGCTAATAATTGGAACAGCAGTTGAGTGATTGGAAGAGCAGTTTAGTTATAAATAAACAATAAACAAACCAAAATAGTTTACAAATTAATCCAATAATTAGACGATAACATCGAAAGATTTGACTGTTAAAATATGTGTACGCAGATGCGACACTCGCTAAATATTTATTAAACGTTCAAATGTTATTTTCTTTCCGATTGAGAAAATGTAACAAATATTTAACGAGTTGCCTTCTCTTTCACGAAAAGCTGTCGAATGTTTTTTCTTTTTTTAATGAGAACACTGTGGACGGACTTTCTACGTTCGTCCAATTAATAAAATTCAACTGCCGAGGGAGAGCTAGTTAACCAAACTGTTCCTCTCTCTCTCTGCTAAGCAAATGTTCGCCATTAATAGACGGATCAGCCACAAATATGTCAGAAGCAGGCAATTAGAGAAAATGATTTCAAACAGGAAGTGTAGATACCCGCAGACGTTAACGAGACTTCCTTTAACAAAGTCACATAACAAACGGGCTGTCGAGAGCGCGCCAGCGTGAAAAGATGAAAGTTGTCATTAGCAGACCGAACGATAAAGCAACAAAACGCACAAGAAATAATCCATTATTCCGACTATTTGCCAACATTGGAATGATGAAATGTTGCTTTACAATAAAGCTTGAGGGAGCAAATCCGTTAAACATCTAACATAGAATAGAAAGAAATATAAATTTAATAGTAGCGTATTTAACTGATTTGAAAAATCCACAGATTGTTTTATTTGAACTATTACACACCAGTCTGAACCCAACAGATGCATTTTTGAACTATTTTACTATATACCGTTTATTATTGTTAATTTATTATAAAAACAAGTTATTGTAATAAACAATTTTACAGGGATTAGCATATTGTAAAGACAACAATGTATTTTTACATTCTTATTTCATACAGGATGACTTAGTGAAATATATAAAATTATTTATTAATTATCAATTTGAATTGAACAAATATTGTGTGTTATTTTCCGAGTGGGCCTTTGGAGCATGGTTAGGTTTCTTTGTTGCATGTAATCGGATTAGTTTTACGTTTTTTACGAGTCTTTTTACTCGTCAACCGCTGGACAGATTTTGATGAAATTGGAGGGAACGATATTTACTAAAATTTAAACGGCGAAACCAATTTTATTCAAGATAACTATTGTTGAAGTGTTTGTTTATTCTGTGTGATGTTTGAGTCACACATAACAGAGTATTTAATTTCGTCTTATATGACTCAAGTTCGAAATTAAAATTTCCATTTCGCATAATCACTGCATTTGCTATTAATTAATAAAGAAAAGAACCCCTCTAAGTGATCCATGTATTCTCTTTCATTCATTTAGTAAACGATTGTAATACTACTGAACCAACAAGCATTGTGTTGTCAGTTAACCCCCTCTCATTTTCCCTCGTTGACTTTCCATAGTAGTGTAACAGTTTCCATATGCAGTCCAACAGATATTTCCAGCAAGGTGTTCCTAACATAATTTCACTAAATATATTTTCTTTGCATTTACTGGCGTAACACAGTTTCTGTTAATATAGTGGTATTCCTTTGCGATCAGGTTTAAGCAGCGTGGGTCCCTTCTCAATTTGTAGTAACATTCCTTTCTCACTGACATCACTAAACGTTTCAATTTTTAACGTCAGGTTCCATTTCCCTGCAGGTTTTCAACCTGTGATTGCTTCTCGCTGTTGCGAGATGTTGTAATGAATATAAAGAAAATGAAAAGTGCATCCTCGTAAGAAAGAAGGAATTCTAATCATGCACTAGAATAAAACACGTCACCAGCTACTTCATCATCCCGCGACCAGCAGTAGGTGTGTGTGTCAACTAGCTACATTGCCGTCTGTCTCTTTTTTATTTATTTATTTTTTTTATGCCGTGTTCATTTCTGGAACTCTCAACTTCGTGACTAACATTGCCAAGCAAATTCCATTCGTCTTGGAGCACTTAGTGACAAACCTGTGAAGCAACGAATGACTGCACTTACGTATCAATTTCATGTCCCAATAGTCTCCATAGACGCATTGGTTACTCATTAATCTGAATGTTTTCTTGTCTTACTAAAAGATCTAAGTCATCTTCGACTTAATAGCAAATTATTGAGCTTCGATTAAAAATTCTTTGCTATGTTGATGTTCGCAAGCAAAAGAAAATAAAAAGGAATTGAACTGTAATTGGTTGTCACAAAAAGCATCAGATGAATGTCTGGAACAATTAGCTCATTAATGGCCATTATACAGAGAATTAATTAGCTAATTAAGGATAACGTAATGAGCTGGGATAGTAAGAAAATTTGAAAGTAACAATAATGAAAGAGAAATATTTCAAATAAACAGCTAATGTAATTGAGAGAGAGACGATTAACATTAATTAAAGGAATTGTGATTAATATTAATTAAAGAAATCAGAAAGTTAAACTCGCCTAAGTAGCTTCGGAATCATACACTTATACAAATTAAAGTAAATATTCGTATTTTCTGTTTTAAGTTTCTTCTTCGCCCTCAAACCGAACGATAGCATTCTTCGCGATACTATGATACATATTTAAAATATGCATTTATTTTCTTAGTTAATTATCAAATGAATATTGTGAAAAAGGAGGCGAAACAGCTTTCGAACTATGCAGGAATCTCCCCACTATCTCATTCGATGAACTAACGCAGCGCGAACCTGAAGATCATCCAAATTTCTTTGTTCTCATAACAACAGAGTTTCTTTGCTGCGTGGATTTGACGTAGAAATTCCGTCATCTTCGAGCATAATGTGGGAGTCGCCAGTTGCTAGCATCAGCACCCCTAACACGCACTCTCACTCATCAGCGAGATTTCCTCTTTCATAAAACCATAAATTCTACAGCTCCAGCTATCTAATGTGTTCGGGCCCTGTCAGCCGGTGACAGCAACGCGCACGCACCGAGAACAAACGCACAAACAGCTCGCCAGCCTAATCTACGACAGAGAGGGCCTCGCTACCTTTCGCTAGTTCCCATTACTTTCCCCGACACGAACACTTGCGCGCCGCTTTAGGACCGCTCCTTCGTCGTTAGGCACCGGGAATGTACTCATGGGCGCTGTTCGTCAGCAAACAGTTGAAGGGAAAATGATTTTACGGTCGGCAGCGGTAGGCAGAAAAAAAAAGAAAAAATAAAAGAAAAAGAAAGAAAAGCAAAAAGAGAGTGTGAGACGGACGCTGAGTTTACGGGATATCATACGCCAGTAAGTACTCGGAGGTTTTATTCCAGCAATTTATTAAGAAGGCGGAATGTTATCCTAAATAACCCTATCTAAAAAGAACATCCTTCGACTATCGTACTTTTTTTAATGCTTCTTAAAGTTTTCTTAAGTTTTCCCACTAGCAATTTTCTTACTTAAAAGAATCGTTCTTGCACGCAAAATAGTAAAAATGTTTACCTCCTTTTTCCCTTTATTACCCTCAAAGCAAAAATTCATTCAACAAGCCTTGCCAAACGCTGTTTTTATCCCTAACCGTTTTCTTACATTTATATAATAGGATTTGCACTCACTCCTGTTCTCGCTGGCATTCTCGACTTCAGTCGAACTACTAAATCTGAGCATTGCAACTGCTAGAAACGATAGTTTGAAATAATATCGTTTACCGCCAAAAACGCGAGTATTATATACCTTTCTTTTAGGGTTACACGGTGATCAGCATTCATTTTAAAAATTTTATGGAATTTACAACCGTGTTAAAAAAAAAAAACTTTTTTATTATCCCGACGTTTCGATCTTCACATCAAGATCATCATCTGGAGCGTACAGAAGTATACAGAACAAGCTGAGTTACATTATTAACTGTAAGCTAGAGAAACAATGATTTGATCACCTGTAGAAAAGCCAGTATTGTAAATCAAAAATAGGAATTGTAATACTAAAAATAGGACACCAATTGTTTCTGAAAAAAAACCATCTAAAAGAATGTTTATTCCTGTCATTCTAAAAAAAGAATTATTTAACTTGATGTAAAAAAAAAAAAAAAAAAAAAAAAAAATATTTTATTTTATTTTTAATTAATTAATTAATTAATTTATTATTTTTTTTTTCACCAGAGGTCACGCCAGTAGAATAACATGTGATCAAATCATTGTTTCTCTAGCTTACAGTTAATGATGTAACTCAGCTTGTTCTGTATACTTCTGTGCGCTCCGGATGATGATCTTGATGTGAAGATCGAAACGTCGGGATAATAAAAAAGTTTTTTTTTTAACACGATTGTAAATTCAATAAAATTTTTAAAATGAATATTATATATTTCCTTACAACTTTTGATTTCTCGGATATTACATATTATCCATTTCAGATGTGTTTCATACAAAATCGTTTTCTCTCTTCACCTGTCTGTCTATCTGGATACACGTATAACAACTGATCTGTCTGGATTTTAGTGAAATTCGGCACCTGAAATCTTTATTAAAATGCGTTGTGTCATTTTAATTTCGGTTTAAGTTATATTAAGTGATGTAGAATTAAATAAAGTTTATCACATGACACCTTTCTGACATCGCATCACGGGAGGCGGTCTACATCCTACGACACTACATGATTCATTTTTGTTAATTACGTGTATTCTCTAGCAGATTTACTTGTTTGTGGAACTGATACCCGAGTTTCTCAGCGTAATAAATAAACAAAAATCTCTGCATATTCTGTTTGATATTTGGCTAACTCAACTTATATTGCAAAAGCTTACATAAAAATTCCTCTCGTTGTGAAGAGAATTAAACTCAGGTCTTTAACAATCAAAGAGAATGTCCGACTGTTCTTCCAACTGCGCTAGGGTGGCGTTAACAGATACACAATTACACCAAACTCCATTATTCTGCACTTGAGGGTAGTAATCGATGAATTTATATGAAAATAACTGAAGTAGCTATGACCAAGTTCTCTTGTTGCAGTTATATTTTGGTGAACTCGCGAAAAGCTACTTTTTTATGAGAATGGCTAGGTCACGCAAGGAATAAAGCACACGCAGTTCCTTGATGTTATAACACTAACTCGGCAAAGAGTCTTAAGGACTTTACGAGTGAATAATCAATTGTTCTGTTAAAGTCTAGCAAGATGTTTTGATCAGTCCTAATCCGGATTATGGGCCCCTTAACCCACAAGAGGAAGAAGGCCCTCATAATCCAGAAACGTATCTCTAGAACTCAAACGTGGAACTTTTTTCATGCCACTTCAGGCCTGCAATGAGCAGGATATCTCATATTCCGAGGAATGAAATGAATTTATCTACCATCGATTTATTTATCTGCAAACATCAATTTATCTTCAATACTTTTCTGATGGCTCGTCACACTCTGGATAAAATTACGTAACCTTATAATACGGAAAGGAATTACTACAATTAATTATTGCAAGATTTAGGACTGATCGAAGCATCTTGCTAGGCTTTAACAGAACAATTAATTATTCCCAACATAAAGTCCTTAAGACTCTATGCCAAGTAAGTATTATAACATCAAGGAACTTTGTGTGTGTCGTACTACGAAATAATCATATTTAGACAGCTAATATCTCAAAAGAGGAAATCGTCATCATCGGTGTTATTATTAATGGCATTTCACTAGGAGGTGTAAGTCCATCTTAGGTGACAGTGGATTATCCCTCTCTATATTTATACCTCAACAACAACATACGTAACTACAACCAAATGTTTTACAAGTCAGTTTTATGCTTCTTAGGTAAAACTAGAATTTGGGAAGCAAAAAAGCGAATAGCAGGTCAAGCATATACTGAGTAGTTCGTTAATCTTTCTTTTCTGTTTGTTAATCTTTATCTTCAGTTTTTATTTTTAATTAATTACTTTTCCATAACTAACATGTATTGACATACATGAAATCAAGCGATGCATAGTTATATGGTACAAATGGATCACCCTAGTTGTCCAAAACTTCGAAATATGAAATCCAATCTTATTAATATACAGAGGATTTTCACTCATCTTTCTCTCCCGAACTGTGGTTCAATTTTAAACTATTAAAACAGAATGTTTGAACAACAAGCATGGCAACAGCAAAAGTTAGCACTCGCTGCATTTCAGAACCCAAAAATTCACCCACTAGACAGCTACTCCGCCCATTTCATGTTTAAGACAGGAACATCTCCAAATATATTTCACTGAGTGGCACCCATCTTACTGCTTTCCGCACTAAAACCATCTTCATCATTATCCATTCGTGATCATTCACATTAGCATGAATCATATATCTGTCTCAATGCAATGGAGGCAATGACCTCCTGATGTTTAACTAGCACACGAACATTGGAGTTTGCCATTTGTAGAGGCCACTGGCGTTAATCGGCCATTGCCTAATATTAAAGCGATGGTTTGTAGTGCATTGTCTATGTGACTCTACACCTGCTGTTCCTGACATCAAAGTTTACTCCCTGTAACTTTCCCTATAGCGCATACGCCGTTGGCTCTCTGTTACAACGATCCATAACTAACATGTATTGACATCCCCCGCTTGCACATTTATTGCCTCGTTCCTTCATGTTACTCCAAATGCTCGATATAGGAAGTTAAACGCACTTATAACTAGATCAGTTCACGGTTTTAAGGACTGCGTGGATTATACGAAGGCCGCTGATCAATAAAGTTAAAGGATTACATAATAAATTCCCCCAACCTTTCTGCATTTCCTTCCTTCCCAGTCCATTCCCATTTCAGTACATAAACTGCATAGCACAATTCACATTTTAGGCTCCCTTACTGCTAGATGAATTTCGTGTTGCCAAATTTAGATTTTAATCGGTGACTGAGCTGGTATTTTTGCAGTTTTTTCACGCAAAAAGAAAGTACGTGCTGGAATAACAGGATTAGCGTCGTGTGATCTCTTGATATTATCTGGAAAAACTACAGTTCAAAGGTCACACAAATGACCTTTGAACTGCGTATTACAAATTTGTATAGCGTGCTCATTCTTGTTGAATGTATTTTCCAATGTATTAAGATCATGTGGGTGTTCTTATGTTTTGTGAATTTTTAATCCGCTCATTTATTCATTAGTGTATTAAAATAATGAGAAAAAAATTCTGAGAGAAATAAATATGAATCTTCAATCAAAATATATTTCAATAAATATCCAATTCCTAATTAAATCTATTAAACTTGGAACCCGTTTATTCATGCGTTGCATTAAATTTTACGTATTAAGTTTCTAGCAAAAGCCAGTTTGGTTTATTTATTTAAACCACCAGTGAACACTTGCTCCATTTTATAACTAATCACGTGGTATATCTTTTCTTCGTTCTGTAAAAACTAAACAAAGGCGTACAATGCAGATATAATCAAAATTTCATTACACAAAGGGCGAAAAAAATATTATCCCAATTCTCAGAAGCAATATCCGAGAGATTTCTGTTGGAAAATTCATTAGTTGATCAATTCGCGAAGAAAAACATAATATTTGAAAGCGCACAAAACATCTCGTGTTATGACTTGAAAACCGTCAGTAAAAAACATGATACTGACGTCATTAGCAATAATAGCACGCCATGTGCATGTAGCGTCTCGCGCTTTACGTCGTCTGAGCAAATGTAGCAGTAAAGAAAAAAAAAAAGATTAAAAAAAAAATCCATTAAAATGTTCCGAATTTTCCGCTGAATAAGTACGGGAAGAAATAAAACAAACAGCGAGAAATTTGATTACAGACAAAACATTATGCGCCATAATTTTCTTTTCAATCGAGTTACATTTCGGTAAGGTAAATTTTTAAGTCGCTATTGTAATTCTTATCACAGCTTACCTGGGCGTTGGGCAGAGCACGACACTCTAACTTGTAAAAATTATTGAAGTATAAAATCTAATTTTGTATTTCAGAGAGACGTTTTGAATTTCTCTTTCCAGGGAAAGTGAATAAAATCAATCAAGCAAAAGGAAGTGAAAGGAATACAGTTGTAATGATCTGAATTTTAATTAAAAAATATGGAAAATAAACTCAATCAACGAAGATCGATTACGTTATTACTTCCAGTTTAGACATGAAACGATGATTCAAATCAAGATCTCCAGTGGATATGATTAAAGAATAAAGGCAGGGAATATTTTTCATGTCTGCCGCCCACGAAATGTTGTAAATCTCTACATTGAGTACCATAGGTGGCTAAGGAATTTTTTTTCATAATTTTATTATTATTTTATTTTTTATGTAATTTGACAATCAGACCAAACATAGTACTTTTTCAAGCAACTTCAGACGTCCAGCGGGCGAGACTGTATTATTCTCATACCAGACGTTGAAATTCATTTCTCACCTAAAGATAATCACAAACACCCTTTACCATGGAATGCGAGCTCGCAGCCTGTTAGTCGGATGGCCGGTATGGTAACTACTCGGCCAACCAGCCTCAAAAATATATGACATTATCTCATATCAAGTACTTTCAGCTTGATGTCCCTGACGTACTTTTGAGTTTATTGGGTAAAGGACTATATCGTTCGGTGCATCATGCTGTTCTGCTATCTCATAGCAATCTTGGAAGAAGCACACACACACACACACACACACACACACACACACACACACACACACACACACACACACACACACACACACACACACACACACACACACACACACACACCATGGGGGCGAATTCTCCATGCTTGCTGCGCAAGCTCATCATTAATTGAGAAACAAGTAATATTTATTTGTTAATAAATGCGTATATTTATAAACATTCCATTTAGGCTTTTATTTTTGTAGACCGAAGCTTATTAAACTTGCGCTGCAATAATTGAGCTTTGCGTTGTGTATCGAAGGTAGATGCTTGCTCGTCTAGTCAAAGCTACCTTGGCTTGCTCGGTTGTAGGAGCTTGCAGGTCCTCGCAGCAGCAGTTCTGTGATTCATGCGCGCGCATAGCCATTTCACGACTTCTGCTTAAACACAGCAGGCCATACGCAGTCAACGTAGCTCTAGCCAGTGAGCTTCAGCCAGCCTTTACGAGTGTGTGTGTGTTGCTTGGGAAAATTAAGTTACAACCAACTCTTTATGATGATGTTATTGACCAGTTCATAAAGAGAACCGTAGGGTAGAATTTGTATTCAAGTAGCTAAATTGAAAAAGATAGAATATCATTTGTAAAATAAATGTATTTGTATGATTAAATATACATAAATTTCTAAATGTATAGTTTTAAATTGTCAGTAATTCATTATTCCGCTAATCAGACTTCAATCACACCTCTCACTCCATGAATGATAACAAGAGGAAGCGTGAATTTCAAGACCAGCATTCTCCCCTAACACACACACACACACACACACACACACACACACACACACACACACACACACACACACACCAATGTTTACCAAGGATTACCAATAAGGCTTCCTTATTGGTAATCCTTGATGAAGAAGAAAGCTTATAGGTATTGCAGAAGTTTGCTGTCAATGAATTGTTCCCGTGTTTAGAATCATTCTCTGGACACATCATTATGACAAAACAAAACTGGAAATTATATCATCTTTCATGTTGCATAACTCAGCAGAATCTAACAGTCATTCTACCTAGGTTTGTTTCCAAATGGATTTATAATTTCTAGTCAAAGAAAGAGTGTACGTAATTATTTAAATTCAAAATTCGAGACATTTCTATCCACAGTTCTTTTGAGTGCATTCATATCCACTTCCTGCGGAAAACGTTCAAAGTTTTTAAATATGTATGAAACTCCTATTTCATTAAAGTTAAATATCCGCCTAATGTCTCTATAAGGAACAATTTCAGCTGTCTAATATCACGAAGAGGATTAAACTAATGTACGTCTGCGTGTACTTGACGAGAAATAATTAAAAAAAAATAGCAGCGACATTGGTTAATGCCAGCCACATCTGTACGGAGTTCCGTATATTGAAATATTTGCATTTTAATTTCACATGAACTACTTTTATTTCGTGCTTCCTCTGACACACGTTATTTCCTGTTTGGACGTGCATTTTGTATTTATTTAAATGTTCCCAGCAGAATTCCTTTAGAAGATAATTTCTATGTGCCTCTTTACTAATGCAAGAGCCAATGGCTATATATTTTAGTTTCGTCTGGTTATTTGGGTCTCTATGGTTTAATTTCGTGGAGCATACATACACACACATTTTAAATAAGAACATGACCAAGGCTTCCGTTTATATATTGGCACCCGCCACTCAAACCAGCATGAAAGAAACACATTTAATTTTTAATGTGTGCTCCAATTACGCAACGCGTATAGCAATGGATGAAAAGCTCTGCTTTAAAATGCTAATAACTTTGTTTACCATATCTAGAAAGATCGTTTTTTGTTATCAAAAAGACAATTTAATTCAATTTCTAGTTTTCTTCCTTCAATTATAACAAGGGACTGGAAATTACTTGTGCATGTGTTTGAATATCCACCAACATTTTAAAGAACGAGAAAGAAATAAAGAAAGTTCAGAATCGCTCGGTGCGTCTTGTACACAGCGGACCCAGATAGGCATTATTAACTTTGACATTAAATTGAATTCTTAAATCCGCGTCCTGCCGGCACACTTCGGTTATGTGACCGTCTAAGCAGCTCATTAATCCTTACAGAGGAAGTAGGGAGATTAAATTACGAACCAGATGCCTTCGATTTCATATTATTGTCACTTTTAATCCTCTTGAAAGACCTAGCAGGATTATATACAAGGATAATCCAGGCGATTTGCTTACAGTGTTTGGTCAAACCACCCATCAATTTTCTTAAAGCCTACTCAAGATGTTTTTGGCTTGCAAAGTAGATGCACTGTGTAATATGTGTGCAGAAAAATAATGCGCACATCGAATTTTTCTTTCGATGATGAATTAATAATAGAAATTTATCACGGATTGTTAAAAATGAGTTTTAGGGAAGCAACTGATTTCTAGATCGCTTTCAACAATAGCTAAAATAATTGTATTGATTATTCTACGCTCTATTAATATTTTATTGGACAGTACGGTATTCATTCATTAAATATCTACGGAGTATAATAACTAAAATCTGGTGTCCCTGTTTATATAATATATATAACAATACAGAAAGTTATTTGCATCGCTGATTGTGTGTGTGTGTGTGTGTGTGTGTGTGTGTGTGTGTGTGTGTGTGTGTGTGTGTGTGTGTGTGTGTGTGTGTGTGTGTGTGTGTGTGTGTGTGTGTGTGTGTGTGTGTGTGTGTGTGTGTGTGTGTGTGTGTGTGTGTGTGTGTGTGTGTGTGTGTGTGTGTGTGTGCATATCAAGAAGTACTTCATCAATATATATATAGGTTTCATTTCCGTATTCATACCAAAGATAGCGAACTTAGTTTATTCTCATTGTGTCTACTTCAATTTTGTCACTAGTTTGATAATGTCGCATTCCCACCATGTGTACTATAAAATAAAATAAACAATAAATCCTCTAAATGAGTTGCATTCTCAAAGGGAGATGACTGAGGATTTTTGAGCTGCCACTAATGTTCTGGCGATCGCTAGATAACTGGTTTCTAGCCATCACTGATAGTAAATTCTAAGCTGTCAATTAATCAAGGTTTTCAAGGTGAAGGTTATGCCAGATAAGTTCTGCTGTCTTGTGCTTCTAAATCCAGATAGGTATATATTATGTCTAGCAACTCTGTGCCAGGCATGGCGATTCATGCAAGTAGGGTTTTCTGGTAGGGAAAACCTACTTTCCCCTGCCATATGATCTGCTAACTTGAAACCAGTCAAAAGAAAAGCCTAGAAAAGTTCCTCTGTTTGTTGGTTCTGATAGAACTGAAGAGAGAGAGAGATCGTTACAGATTCTATACAACTCGCTGTTGGAAGCAAAGGACATTTCTGTAGTGATACATTGGTATTCCTTGGGTGCCAATAATATGTCCAATGATCGTGCTAGTCATAATATAGTATTTTGAATGGGATTATGAAATACGAATCTCGTATTGGATTTCTTCAGAAGCCAATAGGGAAAAGCCTTGGCTGATTTAGAGTTGAAAGAAGGTGTATTTTATTGCTAAATTCTGGAAGAATTTGGCCAATAGGTAATGCGAAGAGAATCATTGGAGTGATTTCGATTTTTTATTCCTTCAATCTGTTTCCGAAAGGTTTCTTGAGCGCGTTGGATACTCTACCTCACCTTGCAGTATTCTTAGATGGCCTGAGGATTTCTCTGGACTAGCCAAACTCTTTTCCATAGTACTATAGAATTATTAGGTATGGTGATTGTGCTAATGCAAAGCATTGCTTCTTAATCAGTTTAACCAAAATTGCAGGACACTCTGAAAGACAAACTACATGAACTGACGAATTATTTATTTATTTATTTATATATATTTTTTATACGTTAGGTGTAAATTATATTTTATTTAAATTAAATTATAAATTATAATTATATTTGTGAAGAAACCATCGGGACATCTCGAGGAAACTACTTTCACAATTAACTAATTTAGTGATGAGAAAAAAATGCAAGTGAACAAGTATTGAGTCATTTTTCCTGCAGCAAACGCACACCACGATATTCGCCGCCACTTATCAGCTGGGCTTGTGTTTATCATTTTATTTTTATTTATTTTATATTTTGGTTTAAGTCAATAAGAATACAATTTGGTCGGCTAAATCCCAAACAGCCAGCCCATCCTCGTTTGTTCAGTATCCAGGTAGATACCTAAGAGGGTGCGCCACGAGAAGGCGAGTATTGGACATTAGGGCAGAGGCCTGGTCGGTTCTCCAAATTCCTTTAAAGGCTATGTGGAGGTCTCCTCTCAGTTATACAGCTTTGACTCTTACGCACCCTGCTTGTGTTTATTTAAATTCATAATTTTCCTCTCCCGTCTATTTATTTTCTTGCATATTTCTACATATTTTACATATATTTCTACATAATCATATAACAAGATTAACGCATATTCCTAACAGTACTAAATAATCATTTACATACATTTTGAATTAACATAACCTACAACTAAGAAACTATTTTTTTTCTGAGTTACTTATATTCATCCCTTTCTATTAACTTATTAATGAAATTACTCACATATACTCAACCCTAATAATAAAACAAAGTTTGTGTATGGGATCTAATTCTCTTCTCGGTTATCTCTTTATTATATCCTTTGAAGCACAGTCTACTTCAGCCAACCGCAACAAACACCCTACTTCTATCTTATATGTGTCTTGAACTAACTAATAAATTTCAATTAAATATCTCCGTCTTATATTAGTTGCATTCAACAAATTACAATTACCACTAAGAAATGCAAATAACAAGGGAAGCCATAACTGTCATGATATATCCTGCTGTGTACTCCACTGTACTTCGTAAAAATTCTCCGAATGTCTTCGAATCTCGTGACTATTATATTAAAAATCTGAGTGAGCAGACTTGTGAGCTAATTTAATATTGAATTAAAGTTGCTAAGAAATTATATTCTTGTTTAATCTTTTAACGAAGTTGCGGGTGAAATATCTTCACAACTAATCAACTTGTATATAGAGGCTGATGACTTCACATCAATTATCTTAGTATCTCAGTCAAAGCAGCCAAATCCTTTCATTCTTTAATTGCAGCCTATCAATTCAACTTATATAAGTTTAATACTATCTTCTTTCTAGATATATAATTGCATTTGTTCGCATTAAATTTCAAACTTAATTTCTCTCTTTTCTAGTCAAGTCTTTTACGGTACCGCATTAGGAGAAAATTAAAATCATCTGAATGTCATCAGTAAAGAGAAATTTTACTTTTCACAAGAACCTCAACACCAAATACTGATAATACATGACCAAAGAAGATATATCATCAATATTCTAACCTTGTCAGTTGCCAAGCAATTTAAAATATTCACCATTTTCTCCTGCTATATTGCATCATTAGGTGAACTTCCTCACCCAAGAAGAGTTTCGAAGAATTCTAAATAACTATAATTAAATCTTTATAATTATCATCATTTCACTATCAAATAGGAATAATATAGGTAATTAATAACAGTCATCATTTATTCTTTGGATGTTATTGGAAAAGCTATGATCACATTCCAGTTAGTAGGTTTACATATATGCTTGAAATTTACCACCCATCGTATTGTCAGCATTTCATTCCAGTCAATTTTGGCGATAATAAAATCCAGCATTAATAATATTTTGCTTTGCCTTGTTTCTTTCTAAAGCCATTCCATAATGTTACCGCACTTCTTCCAATACAGCAACGCACTGCTATCCCCAATCGTTGGGAGCTTTCAATCACCACGCTTTTCCCAACACCTTCCGAGAATAGGAACTCATTGATTACAGATTTAAATCCTCGATAATGAATTCAGATCAGCTCAACATGCGTTTTTTTTTTCTTAATTTCTCCATTTATAATTTAAATCACATGAGTTTTTTCTTTTAAACTTCGTGATTGGTATATAAGAATGGAATGCTATTCGAAGTATACTTTAATGGCAACTTTACTTGAGATGGACTGCGCTGTCGTTATTATCACACCATAGATGAGTGTTTCTGGATTGACATCGCAAATGTTTCCAACAGGAGAGAACAGTGTAGAAAACATGACCCTCATTGCAGGCAACAGTGAGAATATTTGCTCCATTGTTGAAATTAGCATGTTGTTGTTGTTGGGAGGGGAGTTGGGAGTTTTATCTAAATAAAACCAGAGGAACGCATCCTTCCATTGCAAAGGAGTATCTCTGTCTTAATTCAATGTTGTTCTTAGTCAATTTCTATGATTAAGAACAAAAATCTTACCCGTCGTTATTTTCAGAGCTTAAATAGCAAAACAAAAATTTAGAGCATTTCACATGATACTGTCTTGTAGTTTTCCCTAAAGTAAATATATAGGAAGAATAAATTCTGAATTGTCAAGGAGACATTTAAGAAAGAGAGAAAAACAAAGACGAAACAAGAAATGCTTAGCTAGAAATCGATTTCTGATTTAGCTCGAATGATGTTCTCGACATTTTTAGTGTCTCCGCTCACATGTGTCAAGAAACTGTTTCCTGACTGGCTAAAACCAGGAAGCAACTAAATTCGTTTCTGATGGCGATTGGGAGATGATTTGTAAGAGAACATTTGCTAGATGGAAGTCTAAAATTGAGCGCATGTCGTACTCCTTCTAGTCATCTTAGCTATACGTTGATCAAGTGATAAAAGGCTTCTATTTTCTTCTGTTTCCGTTCTAAATCCAATTCGCCAGCTCTATCTAATGTCATTCAGAAGAAACTGCTCACTTCTGGCCCTTTCGATGCACAATTCCACACCCTAAATCGCATTTTCATCCTACACAATGAAATAAACTTCCTGTCCTTCAAATACTCTATTAGAGCGTTTCATAGATGGCGCTGCTACAACGGTACAGAGTGGAAAGTAAATTCACTACATTACACGTGGAAAAGATAGAATAAAGCACACGGAATTGAAAATCCCAAACCAGTCTATAAATATATATAAGAGATATGCTATTCTTCTTATAAACTAGTTTTTATGTGCGTCATCTGCTACGTCACATCCTTATACTTTCCAATGAACATTAAGGCTTGATTCGTTTTATTCTTTTTTGCTTGTAAAAACAAATACATTTCCTTATTAACGATATTGGATAAATATTAACTGTTATTTCTTATAATGAGTACTGGAAGAGCTGCAGTTGCACATTGACATGTGCCAATAGCGACTGCATATAACTAATTGCCTCCGCTATACTACTGTTTACTAAACTATAAAAGTGTGCGCAGCTAATGAGTCTTTGTGCCCTATTTAATCGCTGATAATCAAGATCCTGAATTACAGCTGTGTTATTTGACTATTGCAAAGTACACAGCGTTGCGCATCACAGATTGGTGTCATCTTTCTTGAAATGAATCTTCAGCCGCAAGCAAGCAGTGGGGGAGGACAGAATTTCAGAACATCGCATTAATCATTGGCTGAAAACAATGGACGGGAAAACACATCACAGAAGGGAGGCTTCACCGGTAAACGATCGAAGTGTTCTTCGACGGTCTGCTTGTTTGCACATGAAAAGGATCATTATGGTAAAGATATCTTTCGTCATCCACTAGGGTCTGCCCCTATCACAACAAACGAGAGGTAGTTAGCAGTCCCCGGTGGGAAATGTTTGCTCTTGTTTTGTTCCTAGTACAGCAATGGCGTAATTGGGCCTTCGGGATTCCACCCCCATAACAACAGGCTGGAGGAAGACAAAAAGTCATATGACTCGCTGGCTTTCATAGCTGTAATAGCGATTCAAAGAAAACACGTCACGCGCATTGATGAGATTCCATTCTCCAAGGTACTTGCTATGCTGGTAGAAATTAATTCATTTATACCAACGCTAAAAAAAATGCAAAGTTTGGGTTTTAAAAATATACCGAGATTTCATTTGTGTGTGTGCATGCTTGAGTATTTATTTATTTAAACGAAAAAAATCACCTACATACAAGTATTGCTGCCCTGAAAGCCGTTTGTGTTAAAAGTTGGAAAAATTTAATGAATTTAGTAATAAGCCTTTAATATATCACGTAATAATGTCGATTAATCTAGAAACTCGTAAAAGTAATTTGGCTTAGCCTATCCATAAATTAGTATGCAAGAAATGCTCCACAGAGGAGATGTCATATCAATTATTCACGTGTCCACAAACGTTTATGAGCCCTCTGAGAGAATTTATGGAAGCGTAGAGGTTCTTGATAAAACACGATGAAGGCTACTACACAAATACTAGTGTTTTAGTAAGAGTTTTTCTTCATCATCAATATTTGATGCGAAAGATGTTTATCCGCTGAATATAGTCCAGGCTACTTCCTCTTTGTTTTATGGCAGAGCAATGATGGCAAAATATATGAGGTTACCTTTGTCATTTCATAGTTCTGTAGATAGGCTTTTATGGTAGTGAATTGTTTATCTTAAATGCAATCTGCTTGCGAACTGTTCCCCTTGGAGATCTAGAGATTCTAAATATTTCTTTTTTGTTCTTTCCATCTGTTCTCCTCTATCCTTTATTTATCTACTTCATCTGTCTTCCTCTTTCTCTGTTCTTTATTTTCCTTACCTTCCGTACATAACCCTTTCCTTTCCCTAATTTTCCCTCCCCCGAGTACTACGCAGTCTTTTCTAAAGTATTTCCATTCCTGAACGTATGGGCAGTATGCAAATCTAAAATTCGATTCAAGGCAGAGTAGTCCTGCAAATAGCATGATAAGTAGGAACTCACGTCATACATTTTCCCTGTCTGTTCGTGCATGTGTACATACAAAAGTTTCTTCTGTTATGTTGAAGCTTTCATTCTGTTTTGCTAAAATAGTTCTATCAATCTCGACTCCATTTGCGGTGACTACTACATGAGTCGCACAAAAAAGTTTAAAAATTGGAGACGTTTGGGATCCACTCCATTAGTTACACTGTTAAAAAAGTCGGCCTCAAGAAATAGGCAAAATTTATTGGTTGTCTAAAAACTTCCAAAGGGGGAACATCATCAATCAGACGAAAAAAATTTGCAATTTTCTTTGAACGATGAAATAGGGTTTGTAAACACAGATTTGTTCAGGAAAAGAATATTTCCACCCGACAAGTCTTGTTGTAAATATCGAGCGTCCTCTTTTGTTCAATGGTAGAATCAAAAAAATTCATGGAAATAATTTCTCATTTGAGTGAGGAAAAATTGTATCTTTGTTTATCATTCATTACTTTTAAGCAGATCATGACTCCCCACTCCCTGAATACAACCAGTTGAAGCCAATGGGATCAATCAATTTTAATTCTGCTAAAAAATATATTTTAGTTAACACTCAAATATTCTTATTATTCGCTAACTTTAGAGGATAGTTATGAACGTTGTTGCTACATTAAATTAAGCTTAACAGCTAATTCCTTTTACAATCTTAACATTTGTTAGAATTTTATTAAATTTCTTAAAGATTTACATGCTTACAACATACAGTGAACAAATGTGCCAGGAAATACGGTAACACTGCGTGTCCATAACTCCACTGCCGCTCTCTCCTGATTCGCAGGAGAAAACAAACCATTAAAGGAAGGTAAAACATAGAAAGAGAATCTTAAAAATTTCTGGCACTGAAATGTAAAGGTTCTTGGATCTCAGTTTGAAAATTGAGAACGAATTACATTACGAAAAGATTGCACCAACGTAGTCAAGAAGAAATATAAGACCCTTCTGTATGGAAATTTATAGCAGTTATACTCACGTTTTTCAAACAGCATAGCCTATAGCCACCTTAATCCAGATAGTTCTAAATTACGAACGATGAACTATTTAGCAGCTATTAAGTAACAGTAAAATAAGCTACTTTACTGCTAAGTATAAGCTAAGAATAAGCTAAATAATTTACACATAGATTAAATCATAATTTAATACCCTAGATCACAATGTAATACCCTAAGTCCTAATGTTATACTACACATTACGATTTGGGGTATTATAGTCGCCAGAACCCAAAAGTCTGTTGTGGGGAAAATTCATAATATTTGGAAATGGTAGTCGCTGATATGACTGAATTTAAAATATTAGGCATCGGAAAGCCAGAATTGTCGGCGGCAATTTTTTGGCTTTCGGGAATAAAACAACTGGAATAAATTTAATCTAATTGAACATATTATTTAACTTTGTGACATTTTAAAGTGAATTAATATAAAAAACAATAATAATAATATGAACACTGAAACTGTCATTCAATAGTATATTTTAATAGTATATTTTGATAAATAAGCCGTTTAGAAAAACAGTAAAATTCCATTCTCATATATTTCATACTAAGAAGGTGACTAGCTAACATAAATTCAGCAGTACATGGTGAACAAACGTAAAGATTAAATCACACAATCAT
Organism: Typopeltis vanoorti; assembly: GCF_054136105.1. NCBI lineage: Eukaryota > Metazoa > Arthropoda > Arachnida > Uropygi > Thelyphonidae > Typopeltis > Typopeltis vanoorti. The sequence goes on from NC_143571.1 coordinate 86,455,907, forward strand.
TCGAAAATAAAGATTTGTTAACTTTATCTACTCTCGAGATCAAGTAAAGGAAAGTTCTAGAACGATAAATAATTTATGTCATTTATTACGTCAGTTTGCGACAAATGACTACAGTTACATTAACAGATGTATAATTGGCATAACTCTGGATGAAAGCCAAATGTTCTAGATATAACGAAATGTCACTTTCATTGCAAACGAAAATTATTTCTGAACTTAACATTTCCATGTCCAATGTGCATACAAAGCATTTATAAAAACGAATTATATGCAAATTCAGTTCAAATGACACTAATTTTCAGAAATCTGAAAACCCTGCGAGTTTGCGTAATGTATTTCAAACTAAGTCTACGCACACAGAGAGGGGAGAATTATCTCAGTGGCAAAATATTTATTTTGTTATTTTAAATTCAGCTTGTATAAGCATGTGCTAATTATGACATGAAGAAACCTGTAGTATGATGAAGAAGGGATAGAAGACTGTCTATTTCTGGCAGGAAGTGATCTTCTATGACGGCCCTAACGATTCGATTTTACTTTCTTCTCTCTCATCCTATCTATCCTCTCTCTCTCTCTCTCTCTCTCTCTCTATCTCTCTCTCTCTCTCCCCTTTCGAATAGCTTTCCTCACTTTTCTTTTCTAAAGGAGGCTATAAATTTTAGCGAATCACATCACATATTCCTTCTTTTCCTTCCCACACACCTATAACACCCCTGATGTGATGCAGCTTTTGAAACTGTGATGGCTATTTTTATGGCCAGGCACTTATCCATCTCGTTAGATTCACCTGTCAATAGTTTGAGGAACATGAATGGGACATCAATCTTTACTGGTTACACCAAAATCTTAGCTCTCGACCCAGTTAGGAATCTAGGGTATTATAATGTAGAATAGTTGTGTAGAGTTCACTATCTCTCCGTCAATCCAAGAGCCAATAGTTCCTCTTGCACTAATGCCACAAACACTAACAGATTCCATGCCACAAGAGGAAGCACGAAGTGATCCTATGGTTCTACATAATCTGAAATAAAGATTCTATTTTTCTGGCCTGGCAATGTATATGAACCTAATAGAAATGAAAGACAGGATCAAATCTCAAAGCTCATTTAGGCCTATCTACACTTTCGTTGCTTTAACATAATTTAATTTCTTTCAGAATTCTCAGAAATCTTCATATAAAAGTAAATGCAATATTAAGAGAGAAAAAGACGTATATTTTAATGAACCCCAACTCCTTTTATTTGACCTTTCGTTTCCCCTTTTATCACACAGTTCATTTTACTAGTTGAGCTAAGTGAGGCCTCGAGCAGTTCAACATCATTGGACCATCGACAAATAAACTTGGCGTGTTCTGATTAAAGACCGGTATAAGTTCTGCCCGAAAGTTATCTTCGAGCCGCGATGCCTTCAGATAAGCTTCCTTAATTGCACCTCTTCATGGGGATGGACCTTTTATTCTATGCCCAATAAAACAAACGCATACCGAAGCTTCGTACCAGACAGAGAGAAACAGAGCTGGGGACCCCAATAGAGAGAGACAATGAAAGAGAGAGAGAGAAGGATTCTTTAAGCACCCTCTGTTGTCTATAAAATTTAGTGGATTGCCTTCATGGCAAGCTAACTCCTGACATATCATTTATCTCTGGCTGTAAGCGTACAGTAATGGAATAATGTCTTCGCCAAGGTTTATGGTCGTCGGCGTACACGGGGCAGAGTTAGCGATATAGAAAAGGCCACCCCACAATCATACATCTGATGAGAAGTTTACAGCCCTACTGGGTCCATTATCGTAGAAAATATGGTTTGCGAGACATGAATGGCGCTCGTGGGTAGCACCGGTAACCGCTTTTAATCTTGAAACCCTTCTTAGACATATAGTTCCGAAGCCAGAGCAAGTCTGTTATCTGAAAGTGGAGCAACATGACGTCAGAAAGCTGCCTGTTATTTATGTACGTCGCGTAACGTTTGGCCATAACAAGGTTGCAGGAAAAACTTCCCGAATAATTTGTAACCGAAGCCACTCTTGCTTAACTGAATGGCTCACGTCTTCTATCATTTAAGGCTACCGACTACAAAAAAAAAAAAAAAAAAAAAAAGAGAGAGAGAGGTGCATTAATAGTCGTGGCACGAGCACTAATATGACACCATATAAACCGGTTATATCCTTATCGGTAATAATTTAGATCCCCAAGGGTGTGAGTGAAGCACGAAATATACCCTTACGACTAAACAAATCCATTTACGGCATACAGAAGTAGTCAAAAAGAATCAGCGCAGTTACGTCGCATCACAGACTGTATGCAAATAGTGCAGCGGATGTTTAAATGTCTAGATGAAGTAAACAGAATAAAGTTATGATATTGATCCCTAGCCACCTACTGTATCAAACGCACAATAACTCGATACACTACAAATAAAAACTGTTAGCCAGGTCGACTAAAATAATTTCTGAAACTTTTTGAGCGCCCTCTTTCGGAATAGCAATATTAGGTTTAGGCGAAAGTAGATAATGAATTCTGTTAGCATATGTGAAGCTTATACGATTATCTGTTACAAATACTCTGTTTGTGTCTCATAAGTGTGCTCAGCATAACCTTTCAATTTGGAAAAAAAAATAATATTTTGAAAAACAACTGGAGGTTTAGTCATTCTTTCAGGAAAAAGTGATAGAAAAAGAAATTTTCCTGAACAAAACAAGAAAAAAAAACCTTTGAATATTATTATTTTTACGGTCATTTTGCCTACTTTTGTTTATCCGTGGTAATGTTTGTTTATAGGAAAAGATTTCTTAACAATAAAGAGAAAAATTGGAAGTTGACTGAAAAAGACACGCGTACTTCATCGATGGAGAAGATCAACACAATCGATATGGCTTCCGAAAGAAAATATTTCAAATGCGACTAGACAAGGACTTGATTAATTCTCATACCAGCCTTCACTAAAGTCGTAGACTCACTTTTCACTTAAGTAATTGCCTTTCATGAATCTAATTAATGCCATGATTGGGCAATTAATCCTCTCGCATTAATCCTATTGCTATGTGTTCGGACAATTTAACTGCTTAACAAAAAGCCGAATTTCTGGGAGTAGGAGTCTTCATTCATCTACACTGCATGAGCCCTGTTATTTTCTTCATTTGAAAAAGCTGTTGTAAGTGTTCCTTCCTTTTTCAAAACAGATTTTTTAGGAGCTGTATAGTCTGTAACTCAGACATCATCCGGCTTGCATTTTGCCTTTCTCTCGCAGTCTCAATTAATTCATTGACAAATCTGATGAACCGTTTTTTTTTTTTTTTTTTTTTGAAAGCCCTTCATACACCCTTCAACTTTATGATGTCCATGAACACAAGCGCAGCAAAACTAAACTACAACTGCCCTGATCGTCAAGTCCTTGATTTGACATTCAGCCTTCATTCTTATGTTCAGTATACTATTATTGGATTTGCAAAAGCAAATTGCCATCGAGTCAGCTGTTTAAATTATTTCTCCTAAGAGCCCACAAATTGCTCATGCTAAGACATTAATAAATTTGATTTCTTACCGCACTTCGAAAGTATATTTCTGGATGCATAAGATTTAAAATACACTTCGGTGCAATTTCTTTAACATTTTCAAACGTACGATCAGAACTTTATTCGGTTAAAAATAGAATTGAAAAGAGCAGCAAATGGTTTTTCTTACAGAATTTTCCCATAAAGCTAAGAAATATTTCCCCTTTCAGAGAGTAAATTTATGAAGCTATTATGAAGCCCACCATCTCCAGCTAGCAAGATTTCTTAGCACTCTTTTATTAGATCATACATCTAATAACTCAATTCAGAAGATGGAAAGCACAGATGTGTGACAATATGTGAAATGTTTTAAACCCTAATAAACAGCCGACGTACAGAATTATTAAGCATCCCTATGCTAAATGTCAATATTAAAGGTCTTTTATAAAAACCGTCGGCTCATGTCACTCTTTATGGTTTCGAATAAAACGATGTTAGCCCACTAGGTGGAATTGTGCGGTCATAAACTTGAGTAAACCATTAAGGCAACCGAAGGCTTTGTGCTCATAAACTGCCACCTTAAATTACTTTCATATGAGCTCTATGACGTCACAGACAACCTTTCCCATTATGATAGTTTCGCAGTTGGGTTAGTGAGGCTTTACTGCATGAAACCGAACACGGCTACTTATCATTTAAAGTATTCGCCAGTTTAAGCTATTAACCACCAGATGGAGTGATATGCACGTTCCCAGCTGTCACTGTTTTTTTACGATAAATCTAATTTCGTCAGCCTGCCTTTTGTATTAGAAGTTTAAGAGCATTAGTTGTAAAATAATCTTAATTTATATTCCTTCTGCAATATTATGAAATTAATGGTGCGCGAAATGAATACATTTATGCTAATGCTATTCAGAAGTTAAATACGTATCTGCTAATTGGCCAACTTACGAGTTAATCTTTAGAATACTATATTATTCGCTATACCAAAAAAACTCTGCCTCACTAAAATAGTCAATGATGGGATAATGGTAAATAAATTAGAATGCGTGCACTTGGCATTTGATTTACTCTATACTTATTATAATTAATTTAATTATATAAACTATAATCTATGAGGTAAACAACAATATAGTATACAACAAGCAGTGTAGCCTTCAGAATAACAGTTTGCATTTCTTAATAGTTTCTTATTAACTGGAGGTAGTTTTATTAGGATCAACACATTCATTCTCGGCATTGAGTATAGACTGGTATGAGGCGATATTTTGAATTTACAAATCGATTATTTGAAAACAAACGATACGCTAACCACTCGGCCAACCAGGCCGAGTGGTTAGCGTATTCGATCTCCAGTCAATAAACTGCGGGTTCGAATCCCGCCATGGTATGGATGTTTGTGATTATCTGTGAAAAATACTAGTTGTGGTGGTGGTGATAGTGGCCAGTAGATGGCGTTGATGTGTAGATGTTGCGGCTGGTGGATGATGTTGAGTGGTGGAGACGGAGAGCTGGAGAGTAGTCGCCCTCCCTCGATGAGTCTTAGACTCCTTGCAGGTGTCAAATAATAATAATAATGATGAAACTGAAGAACATCTGATCAGTGCCTGCAGTAAGATGGCCCATACTGATTACAAATGTCACCATGATCAAGTGTCCAAAATAATTCATTGGTGTGTATGCAAAAAAAATATTCTTTTCCTACTTATACGCTGGTAGCAGCATAAAATTGGTACAGTATTGGAAAACGAAATAGCAAAAATTCCCTGGGACTTTAAAATACAAACTAATCGGCTCTTTGGAACACAACACAACAGACCCGACATCACAATTGAACATCGACTAGTTTAGATTATTGACATTGCAATACCCACTAATAATAACAACTTTAATAACAAAGAACTGGATAAAGCTGGAAAAAGTCAAACAACAAAGTCATCTCAATTATTATCGGTGCACTTGCTCAAATTTCAAATAAAGTTTCCAGTTATTTACAAGAATCAAACACCAACTAATTAACCGCATATGATCCAAAAAAAAAAAAAACATTAACAATCCATATTGGAAAGAGAAGGCAGGGTAGACCTCAAAAAAGAATATTGCATGGATAATGAGACCGAACAGACCAATGTGATCTATACCCGTAATTAGTGTTATGATGATGACAATCCATATTTTAAGATGCTAACTGACAGGCTATTCTTAGATTCTGAATCTGAATTGCTTTGTATTATCAGTCAAATTGTTGTTTGGATATCTTATTTTGGCTGCGTTTTAATTGTGTGAATAAAGTTATAGTAATAATAGTAATCCTTTAATAAGCTTGAAATGTAAAAATTACCGATCTGACAATAATCTAAATAGCAACATTAACAGTAAAGCATAAAATACGATATTTATGTAGATAAAATATATTTCACATGAGTTTTTTTCTTATTTATAAAAATAGATTTTACATAAACGTACATTCACATGATATTTTTCGATCTCTGTTTCAGTTGGTTTAGGCTTTAAGACTTTATTTATTTTAAAAAATACAGTTTGAATATATATCAAAAATATTCTTATCATAGCTCTTCCTAAATATCTGCAGTTTCTGGAATATCAAGAAAACGAATTCTTCAGGGTAGATCGGATCGCGTTTTAATTTCTGTGATCTCAAGTTTGTTTACTTCTTGTGAAAGATGTTGAAACCTTCTACCTTTCTTTCTCTCTTCGATTCCAGCAGCCTTTCTTTCTCTTTCAGGTGTTCTCAGCCTCAGGCTAGTATCGCTAAATGTGCCTGCGAATGTGGCGGTCGGGAAAGGCATTCAGCTGACCTGTCGTTACGATTTGGAGGATGACACTCTTTACTCCATCAAATGGTACCGAGACGAAATCGAATTCTTCCGCTACGTGCCTCGAGACAGGCCCCCAGGACAGTTCTTCGCACTGCAAGGCGTCAATGTAGATGTAAGTCCAATCGCTTATTTTTCGCTTTTGTAAAACTGCGCTGCAGGACACAGGGATGAAGTGCGGGGTGGGAGAAACTGGCTTGACTGACGGAAATTAAAATCCGTTTTGTTACTGTCACATAAGACTCAGTTCACTAGAACACAGTTTACGTGCAACAACAACTTCAGTGGTCGGTTTTGTGTATGGTGATGAGAACTCTTTAGAAACGATTAACATCTTACCGAAATATACAAAAAAAAAAAAAAAAGAAATCAACATTCTTTCCTTCTCCATTTAATTTAAATTTGCATCATATTAATTTTCCCTCATATTTCCCTATCAGAACCACAAAAACTCTTTTATCATTTTAAGTAAATTGCGCTGAAAATGTAGGACAAAGAAGGGTGTGGGGAATGTTGATGATATGGGTTTGTTCCAAATAGAGAGGCAGACAGAAGTAGTATGTGTGTGTGTGTGGGAGAGAGAGAGAGAGAGAGAGAGAGAGGTTTGTTTGGATTTACGGTCAAAGCAACTCAGGCTATAAGGCCCGAGTATTATGTCTGTTAATTGCGTTCATCTAATTTTTCATCTCGCAAAGTCTGCTTGCGAGATGAAAAATTCCTGCTCACCTTCATTTGAAAAGCCCTGATAAAGGTTCTTCATGAACTAGGGAGGCTCTAAGAGAGAGAGAGAGAGGGGGAGGGAAGTATTAGTCAATCTGATTTCCGCTCAGTAGAAATCACTCAATATTTGAATAAGTGCAGGAGTCAAATTGTCTAGTGCTTTCTTTCTCATTTATTGCTTCGCCTACTCTCTTATTGAACAGATATTCTGCTCTGTTTGCTTCTGAACATCAATTATTGTTTATTATAAATTCCTCATCTTATTCCTTTTATCAGACACCGCGCGGTTAGCCTAGTGGCTTTGCGCTTCGCAACCCTATGCCTGGGGAAGGAGTGTCCCAGGTTCGATTCCCGTTATAGACGTGAGGAATTTGATGATCTTTATCAGGCATAGCCAAGTTAGCCGGTCTTGGGCGCGGTCAGTAGGGTTTTTTCCGCCAGTTTATCTGGCGTTTTTCATCCCGCAAGCAGGCAAACCGGCCCCGTGAACATACGCCTCTACAGTCAAAAATATTTCCCCCCCACCCCAGCGGCAGACCAGGCGACGGGTCGGTTGGGAGTAGTACTAACAAGAAGTCGCATCTAAAAGTAACACGCGGACCCTGCATAGGAAGCGGAAATAACGCGTAGAAGAAGAAGAAGATTCCTTTTATCAGACAAATTATCACACAAACAACAAAATTACTCTTACCGAACTTACCTTCTGCCGTGATGATCTCAAAATAAGGAAAGCTCTTGATACTTCCATATGAATTATGGAAGTGTCTTTCATAAGGAAGTATCATGATATCGTGTTGTTGTCTTGTCCTTTGAAGAGTCTTAGATTTCCATATGCTCCTTGAACTGCTTTGGCTATGTGGATGATTTTGTTTGTATAGAGCTGTTGTTCAGGATTAGGATCTATTTCTTGCAATGCTGCTGTAATTGCTTGGTGTCAGTTCAGTATTGGGGCAGTTGTTGTAGTTCTTCTATAATGTCCTGTTCGTAGTCTTACTATCGTGGTGGAAGAGGTCTTTCTGTCAGCATTGATTTCGGGAATTTGATGTTTTATCACTGATTTCAGTGGAATTAGTTTAGCTTTTGCTAGTGCGTTAGCATCATCAAGAGTTATCATGTGAGTTTCTTGGTTGAGTTTTCTGGCCTTTTTTGCTAATTTATCAGCTGTTTCATTGTAATCAATGCTTACATGAGCAGGAATCCATTGTAAAATGCAACTTTTTCCTAAACACTTTAGTTGATTTAAGAGTTTATGGGTGTCTTGTGTGAACTTGGTATAGCCATTTTTGATTGCCTTCATAGCTGATCTTAAGTCACTAAATTATAATTTTCCAATGAAGAGTCATAGAAAGAAGTATCATGACATTCCATATGAAATGTGAACAGAAAAATCACATACCAAATCAAGAATTTTTTCACTTCACCAACAATAATCCAGTTCACTGACAATAAGTAGAAATTTTAATTTGCATTTAATGCGTAATTTATCAAAAGTAATTTTTATTCTAAGTTGCCCTCTGTTTGGAAGGCTTTTCGGTATTTACTTCATCAAATTACAAAGTGCTATAAACCGCTTCAGGTTAACATACTTTAATTAAATGTTTGATACATCAAATTTTATTGTGTTTGTAATGTTTAATTATACAAATATAAGTTAACACTGCATCAGCATGGTCACAGGGTGAAACTAGAACAAAGAATATTAATCCTATTTAGCTTTGTCTCTTAACGGGTTCAAGAAGAGGTATGATAAATTGTGCGGATAGATTGGGTCTCCGGCGATGAGTCTTCGGACTCCATGAAGGTGTGCGTATAATAATAATAAGTTGGAATTGGCTTAATCCTTATGTTTACTTATTTATTTATGCTACTACTGCTTTTTGAGACATCCACCTCCATAAGGCTTTTTGCTAATATAATATTATTCCTGATTTATACTTAGTTAAATCAATCCAGGCACTTGGTTTTCAAACAGTCATCTATGAATTGTTATAAAAAAGGTCACCCGAACTACTCTTGCGATAACTGAATTTAATAGTGGATAATCATCTTACATAACTATGTATTCTATATGATGTACATGTTGAACCAGACTTCACGAAATAATCCAAATATTCATTCAATTCTTTCACCATTTTTATTAAGTTTATTTTGTAACATTAAACAAGTTATGTAATTCATTATTTCAATAAAAATAATTTCATAGTTTCGTAGTGTATTATTCTTGATTTCTATAGAAAAATCATTATTAATGCATTTGAAAAGAAAGAAACAAAGAAGAAAAAGAAACAATTTTAATAATCGACAGAATGCAAGCTGACAAACACCAGCAGTTAATTTTAATCAGATCTCTAGTACAACTAAGAAAATTAATAATTTTGGAGATGTATGGCGTTCGAGTAAACCTTAAATATTTGCATCGCCTGGTTTCAGAGTGGATTATGAAGCTCATATTTCAAATGTTTCTGTTAACTTTCCCAGCATAGACTTCCTCCACTCAAATCAATTAACCCTAACCTCTGGGCATTTAGGAAATCATTTGTCTGGGTGCCCGCTGAAAATTAACTGTCGTCTTGGCATTTCCAGCCGCTCTACTCCTGTATAAATATTCGTATCTCTCGCTAATGAATGAATCACTTAAACCCTCTTTGATGCATGAAAACGGAGAATTGACCAACTGCGCAATGAAGTTTGTTAATAAAAGATGAGTCGTTACTTAAGTCATTTATAATTATTAGTGGGCTGATATATGCAGTCTCAGAAAAATCTCTTTTATAAGAAGGAGAGAGAGATGTTCTGTCAGAAAACGGAACTCACTCTGTACAGATAGTAAATGGAGATTCGGGTGGAAGTTATGTATCTTAATTCTGCACTTCGGCAAATGGAGATATAAAAAGCACTTTTGATAGCCGTAGTGATGTACAGCGATAACAAAGTCATGTAGAAGGATTAATTTCTTGTAGCAGAACGACATTATCGTGAAATCTTAGCGGATCTCTCTTTGTGTGTATGTCAGCAGAAGTGTAATAGAGCGGTAGCTACATCAGACTGGCTCTGACAAAAGTGTCACAGATACTTGGGAGGTCAACTGGTCATTTATCATCTGCACCACTATTAATAAAGTCAGCTTGGAACACTTTTGCGGAGACTAGTCGGTCTGGTGCCCACGGACACTTCCCCAATGCAAGGGAGGGAGGGGACGCAGTTGAAGGAGATTGTGAAAGATCGGGTTACAAGGGTGTGTACTCCAAATGCGACTTCGTACATTGTGGTTACTTTTCACCTTTGACATTTATTGATTTCCGCCCCTGACAAACTCATTATTGTGCGTTGAGTGAAAAAGAATAAATGAACTCTCTGGTTAATGATATTTCTGCGTGCATTTTATTACATTTTTTTTATCCTACACGCTTTTTATAGATATGACGTATGAAGGAAAAATGAAAATTGCCTTTCTGATTTTAAACTAAAAAATAATCTTCAAGAATGAGGCATCGAAGGTCTACTAAAGTCGGAAGTGGAAGCAGGAACGAGCACTTAATAATTACAAATATTACCACAGATCTCCAGAATATATTTTTTTCATGGAACAAATGCTATCGAGACAATGAATAAAATAGGAATCTTCAATTAAGGAAGCCAAATGCTTATACGAATCTCCCAAGAAGAGGAGAAACAGAATCTTTTAAATCCTATTAGAATGCCAAGTCGCTTAGCAAGATTACTTTTTTCCATTTCGTAAATTACATTCAAGAAAGATCAAAGGGTCATGGAAAAGCGAAAAGTGATTGCAAATAAAAAAAACATAGTTGTTGTTGTGGGAAGAATCGCACAACCATCCAATTACAACCATTGCTAATATCCATTCATCTCGATTTAGTAACCATACGGAGACTGGGGGGGGGGGGCACACGACGGGGAGAACTGCGAGCAAGGACCAACTTCAGCAAAGCGACAATGCCGTCTCTTTTTTAATAACATGGCATAATCGGTGACTCTGCAGCAAAATGTAATTTCTGATAAAAACAGGGGTGGGTGGGTGGGATGGATGAATTTATTCAAGCAAGCAAATGCGTACCAACTTTGACATCTACTTGCGAATCCATTTTATTAGCGATTAATCAAACAGATGGGCTTCCTTCTTCTCTGCTAAGGTACTTGCTTATTAAACTCATTCTATCAGTCTTCCGGAACCATTAGTTGGCAAGACATAACTAGTAAAGTAAGAAGAAAGAAACGTGTGCCAGAAATGAAAAAAAAAAAATCAGGAGACCTCAACCACATTTGCTATATTAATTCTTACCTAAAACACCCTACATGCGATCGACATCAGTTTATGGATGGATGATGAATACCGGCTGTACATCAATTGTTCGAAGGTCGGTTCCTTCTTCGCTTGGTGATGGCATTTTTTAAAATTCACGCTGGAAAATGTATACCACATGATGGCAACTGGTATCAGTCTAGTTATAAATTACACACATTGCAACAAACCTTCTACGAAAGAATAAATACGGTGCTCTACAATCAATCGAATTTACCTAAAACACCACACTCTCGGCTCAAAAACATTACACTTCCTTAGATAAATTGCTAGCTCAGTTTATAATTCATATCATGTCTATCAAGGGAATGTAAAATGTTTAAATTACATAACCTCTGCCATGTTTCCAAACCGTATTAAGAAAAATGAACTTCTAAAAATATATTGCTGAAAAACATAAGTGAGAGTCCTCTGTAAAGCTAAAGCTGGTCGGTTCCTCGTAACGAGTCAGTCAGAAAATGATTAATGAAACTCCCGTATCATTTATTTCAATTCTTTATTATAAATCTAAGAAGCGTTGATAATTCCTTTTAGCACCTGAAAGTTAGCCATTTCTTTTGCGATAGAGCTCTTTGAAAATTTCATGTAAAGCTATTAAAAATATAAAAAAATTAAATAGAAAAGAAAAGAGAAAGAAAGAAAATAATAGAAAAGTCGCAAAACTTCAAGAGGAAGTAAGGATGCGTTTGTCCTCACAGGAAATGAAACCAAAAATTCCCTTCGGATGTTCCTGCACGTGGGAAAGCTTTGCCTCTGAGGTCAACTAAATACAATAATTCCAAAATATTAGAGTCGCTTGTAATGCTAATAATTTCCGAATATCTGCTTCGTGTTGAACTTGGAAAGGATTTATTTTTAAAGGTGGGAATTGATTTCATAAAATGGAAATATTTTTTCGTAAATATAGAGGGAATTTAAAATAATTTCTAGCTGAGGTCTTTATGCAACATTTCAACCGATAGGCGGAAATGTTTATTTGAAATTTAAAAAAAAATGATTTAGCATCTAAGGGAAATTTTGGTGCGAACTGATTAATTCATTTCAAAATATTATACGGAAAGGAAATATTTTTTTCGATAAGTTTCAGAATAATACTGCATTTTGTTACGATATTAAATATTCGTGATGTGCGGGAATTTGTGTGTGTGTGTGTGCGCGCGCGCGCGTACTTACTACCTGTGTAAAGCAAATAATGATATACTCTTCCTGTTGAGAAAGCAAGCATGATCTTAGCGTAGTGTGAAGACACACGTCCTTTGGTAAGAAAGTCCTGGGTTCGAATCACACCAGGAATTTTCATAACCAGCTTTCAATGAATTTATCCACTTTGATAAGACAATGTCTGCATTTTCCTCCTGAAAAACTGAAATTTCTACTCACATAAACATACAAACTAACTGATAAACATGAATAATATTAACGGATAAAATATACTTACTTCATGAACTCAACTGCGTTGTTTAAATCCAAAATAATCTAAACAAAACAGAAGAAATATATTGGGAAATTTTTCAAATATGTTATCCCTTATTAAAAAGGATTCCTGCCGCGAACTTGTATTTCCTTAAAGGAACATTGCAAACCATTTCTCTGGCATGTTGGAATCCTTTCTCACAAGACCTTTTTTTCATATCAAATTGCATCCTTTCTCACAACTTTTCAACCAAACTGCACGCGTTTTTCCCATTCCTTTCTCAAATCATATTGGAAACCGTAACATGCATACATCCTTTTTCATGTGAATTTTCGCCTGTTTTTCTCACATCTGTTTCTCATAATGTTTTGGCAGCATTTCTCACATCCCTTTTTCATATCACGATGCATCACACCCTTCCTCTCTGAAATCATGCTGCACTAGTATCTCACATCTTTTTTAGGCGATGTTTGATTTGGGACCACGAGTGACACGTCCCTCTATCGACATCTGACGAAAGTATTTTTTTTTAAATTTAGGGTTTCGCTTTAAGCAAAAAGGTAATTCACTTTGAAGTACAAATGGTCTAAAGTAATAACTCATTATCCATAATTATCCATAACAAGAGGAAGTGGTTTCTTATTGAGCATCTGAAACATTATCAACGCTGAGCGATGTTGCTCAATATTGATATCCAGTTCCTCAAGCATATTATGTTTCAATTCCCGTCCTCTTCAGATTCCAATCCTTTAATAATACGCTTCTCTTAAAAGGACAAAGTCTCATTGATTAGCTGATTACTTGTTACCGAATTATTAACCAGCGCAACGTCACGAAGTCTTTTCGAACAGTAGGAGCACTTTCATGTGGCGTGTTCGCCGCTAATATGTCAATGATAATCATATGGATCTTGCATACCGTATAGCGTTTCCATGCCTCGACTCTCTCTCTCTCTCCAGCGATGGAAAGTAAGGAATATTAAAGGATAGACAGGTAGCTTATTAGGCTATGATTACAGGAGAGAAACTGAGCCCGCTTATAATTCATTTCTCTCTGCAAACAAAGTTTGGGTGATCATTTTCCACAGTGCGCTCAATGTCCGTCACATCGGGCACGAAACTTTGACAGCTGCGGCGAATTTCAGGCGATAATTTATAAGCATGTGAGGGTTTCCACTTACACTTTGTTCGTCCGAAAGCACAAGCAAGAAAGTTCCCAAGCTGATATTTATAATTCCATTGAATGTTGAGATAAATATAAAATAAACAAATTGTTATCCTGAACTTCTTTGAATCATGTGATTTTTCCGTTGCTCGAGCTGGGTAGCAAAAGGGTTTTTTTTTTGTCTGTCTACTCCCCTTTCGTAATCCCTGCTGCAGTGGTGGTAAGTTTTGCTGACTCCCACGTCTTTCCCAGCGCTGCATAGCTTATTTTCCTGGATTGAAAATGTATCGTGTTTCCGGTTCCCACGTAGCAAATCCCCTTAAACATCATGCTTCGGCAAACCCGCTCACGTGCCATTCCTTTGCTTTATTTTCCTCCCCACCTTTAGCCAGGTGTTTTCTCACCTGAATCGTCAACTTTCGCCAAATTCTACAGCGTTGCGCATAACGGGTAGCAGTAATTCCGAATTCCAATCTCCCGCATCTCGCTCGTCACGTATCCCGGAAAACAATCGCACAGTTCTCTCTCTCATCTTTCCACTCGACAACACTAACACATTCATCTATTCATGCTCATGTCTCGAGTTTTTTTCCTTTCTTTTCCTTTTGTGCCACTGCGCTCGGCTTTGCGAATTATTCATAACTTTCATCTAAATCTCATTCCTCCTTGAGCCTGCATAAAAAGATGAACTTCATCTGGGATGTGTGATGCAGACACGGGATACAGAAAAAGAGAGAAAGAGAAAAAAAAAGAAAAACGTTGCTGAGCGGCGTATCTGCGAACACTTCCGGATTTTTCTATACGAACTCGCAGTTTTTTTTTTATTATTATTTTGCAAATTTAAGAAGCCCACTTCAATTCTAAATTCACATGGCGTGGCTTTCGATGATTGGTACATGAACTGGGTTTCTTATTGCACCATATATATATATCGACCGGGGTATGATTGCTTTCCCCACAAGATATCAGTGACATACGAGGAAGGGGGATAATAAGGCGTTTAGCTATCGTACACCATCTGAGTGTGTTTGTTTTAAAAATATGGAGAAAAAGAGCTCTCGAAGCAGACGTGAAAATATTGTTTCATAAAATATTAAAATATTTGGATGAGCAAACGATCCTCTTCCACCCTTAATCTTCCAACGTCTCGGTAAAGAAAGGAGAAAATTTTGTAAATGCAAAACAGAAAGGCCGCCACAGCCAAATCGAAGGTCTCCGATTTGTATTTCCATTGAAATAAGCCAGCAACAGACGGAAATGAAGGTAGAATATAAAATACTATCTTAAAAATTAGGAACAGATGCGATACCGATTTTGCCTCTCTTATTCCACCCACGAAATCTTAGGTGAAAACTTCAACGAATCAAATAAAAGCATTTCTTTCAGAGAGTACAAACACTTCCGATTAAATAATCTCATCACGGACATAAGGCTTTATTAAAAATTTCCCTCAGAGGTTACAGAAATAAAGAATACATTTAATAGATTATAGGATAATGTGTGCCATCAGAGGTAAAAGAATGTAATGTAGATGGTTGCGCTTCTTTGATGATGTAATTAATCAATTTTATTCTTTCTTATATCACTCGTAATAATTCGAGCCATTTGAACTGCTTACCTTCTGTGATTATCCATTTTAAGGTGACTTAAGATAAAGCAATATAGATATGGAATACATATGGTATGTAATATGGTGGCTAATACCTCTTTTTTTTCCAATAATCTACTGATAAATCGAAGCCTGAAACATAATAGTGGTTTGGACCTAACCAATAGGCAGTGCGGCTTCTCAGAAAAACATAGCTTCTCTCGATATTTTTAATCGAACCAAATAATTGGATTTTCCAGTTTTAGAAGCTATTATCATAGCGCATCCTTTTTAAACTACATTGTTAAAGTTCCTTGAATACTGCTGTTTTTCAGTTTTTGAAGATAACGTAGACTTCACGGTTGCTAAATAGTCATTTGAGCGATGTATGAATTATCAAAGATAAATATAGTTCGTGGTAATATTAAGAAATTCGGATGATTAATTATTAAATACCAAATCGAATGTTTCGTTTGCGGAAAGACTTAAAACAGCTGAATAATCATCCAGATGAAGACGTTTAATGTTCATCCTTGTAAATGTGATTCTGAATTTTGTCTTTGTAATTCCAATAAATAAACTAATGAATATGAGCGTGGAGAAATACTCTCCGGTGGAAGACGAAAATGACAATGTAGTTGTAATATCAATACCTAGAGAATGAGATCGCCTATTTGGTGAAGAAACGATCAAGATTTTTCTGGTTTTCACATTTGAGTGAATACTTTAGAGTAAAACTAAAGTTGCAGTGCTTTCATTGTATATGCGAACGATGTTATCAAGTCCATTGTGATGGATTTTATTCCTTTTTAGGTGTTGTTTAAGATTGATCGAAGTAACGAGACAGTACAAGAAAATCGTGCTTCAGGGGAACACCTGAAGGAGATATTTAAGTACCAATTTCAGTATATGAGGTGCAAATCACCACTCAGCTATGCACGGTTATCAGCGATCCGCACTTCGTTTTGACGTTGGGTTTCTCCTCCCATCACAGCAATCTTACTTTTGTTTCCTGATACACACACACACATAAAAGGGATGTTTTATGGCTTCTGTAGCCTAGGCCGACACTCCTCTGCTAGTTCAGCTCTATCATACGAAACAACAGTACCCCCCCCCCACACACACATACACATCTGAAAGCAGCGAGACACACCGAGTAGTTCACGCGCCATTAATCGATGCTGCATTTCTTATTGCCTGCACGAGCTAAGAAACCGGGGGTGAGGTAAAATAGCCCATTAAAACGAAGACAAACCGTCAAGATTCGGTTTTATGCCGTAATAGGGCTTCAATTGGACTGATGCTGCTTCTTTATGCTCCCTAGTGGCGTACAAAAAGTCCGACAGTTTATACCGATGCGAGGCCATTAAAGCTGCAAGACGTCACACCATCTCCTTGGAACTTTCTTACCACTGCATACAGGATGTTATCGGAGAGAATTAAGCAAGCCATTTGCAGAGAGTAATTAAAGTCCGGGATGAAACCACACTGAAAAAGCCACCCGGGTTCTTGCATAATAAGAGGTTCGTGTTCCAAGAAGATAATCTTAGCTGTCACATGGAGGTGAAAAACTCTCTCTTCTTTCGCGGGGTAAACGCCTTTGTTATCTTCTTCGTATTTCCTTGCTACTATAAGGGATGATACAAAGCTACTTGCCTACAGATTAGCGTTAATTGACTCAGTATATCTGGACGGTTATCTTTGCATATCACTTTGTGTGTGTTCAGGAGTTTAAGGGTACTGAGTTCTCTTTACCGCGACAGAATTTCAAATAATACTTAAAAGAGAGTATGCGGTTCCGTCGATGGATCGAGGAAGGAGGTTTAATGAATACAGTTACTTTGCTTGAGGAACTGGGGATTAGAAATGCGAAAAGTGATTGTGTGTACACGTTTTTTTTTGTAAACCTTTTTTTTGTTTCTATTTAGGTTTGAAAAAAAAATTGTAAGCTACGAGTTACGTTTTTAGTCCCTTTAGCTATCCTTCTGTATAGAAAACGACATTTCTATGAATAGATTTATTTTAAGGAAACAATAATGTTTGCCTAAAATTATACTCATGATGTGATATATCAGTTGAAAGCCACATATTTCGTTCTGGTATTAACAATATGATTGATACATGTTCGCTTTTATTGGTAAGTAATTCTATCTGAACCCTCTATCACTTTTTAAGTGGAATGTTATTTGCGTCTGATCTTACTAATTTTCCTCCCACCCAAAACGGGATTCGGACTTTTTCTAACATAATTTTTTTCGACCTAAAATCCAAATATTGCACGATCATCACGACTATGCGAATGAGGCGCTCGAGACCGGAAGGTTGCATACAGAATGCTTATATATACAAGCCAAAATTACCAAATTTACCAAACTTACCAAATTCGAAACACAGTAGGTTAGAATATTGAAAAAAAAAAAAAAATCAGAAAGAGGCCCCATCAAAGTAAATAATTTAAAAAACGAAGATAAAACAAAGAATAACGAGTATTTCCATATCTAAGAAGAGGCTCTCAACGTGTCAACATTTTCCAATAAAAAAATCGAATTCCTTTATTAACAATATTATTTAAATAAGTCCAAACTTAAATTTTCTGGTGATGTTGCTATCACTAATTCCTAATCTGTAACGTAAAAAGATTTGAATAACACGTTATATTATTCTGAATTGTAATTTCAATTACGTGTTGTGAAGTATTTCATGTAGTATCGCTTTGGCAAACACTTACGAATAAACATATTCGTAAATATATTCATCGGGCTTATTAATTTTATAATTAATCACCATGTTGGTCTCCACTTGTCGTCCATTGTTAGCGTAATGTATTTGCTAATTTTCTCACCCATCGCCAACAATAAACTGATTATTACTTGCCAATCAATATTTTAATCTTTCTAGTAATTTATTGTTGCCTAATCAGCATCAGGAACAAATTGCAATTTAAGACATTTCTGCTAATAGGCAGCTGGTTGGTTCCGCTAATTAAGAGGGGATTTCTGCGTCTTTCCCCCATTCCCTAAGAATTACCATACTCTGGTCAGTTCTTTATGCGGCTTCAGCTACAAGAGTATCGGAAGTCGCATTTTACATTTCAGGAAGCACCAAATTACACTTTCGCAGATATGAAAGCAGCGAATGATTGTAATCCGTTTTATCGACTTTGTCAAATGCATTCCACTGGACAATCAACTTTTCTCCTCATATCTGCGGCTTCATTACAAATACGAAATCACCCATCTCAACATTACTCAAAGTAACGCTTCCGCATACAATTACGGAGAGATGCGACAATTAATTAAAAGGCCAATTACACTCGTGTATGTGTGTGTATATATGTTGTACTCCCCTACCACCACCACCGACTCTCTCTCTCTCTCTCTCTCTCTCTCTCTCTCTCTCTCTCTCTCTTTAAGTGGAATCGATAGACACGGGACATTGGGTCGCTCTCGCATAACGTACGGACGCCAATTATCCAACTTCGGACTTCATAAAGCTTAATTAAATTAACCTTCTTTCCCCTTCCTCCCCTTCAACCCAACGGAAGGATGTTTGGATGCACGTGCAAATCGACACAGTCATCATGTAATCAGAAGGAAGTGAATGAGATATAGATGTGTGGCCTTCATGCCAACGCGAGGACATACCGTGGAATGTGGATGGGAAGTAACACTACACTTGTTATAATTAATTTTTAATACTAGATGGCGCTGCGATTTTGAAGCAAGTAGTCCCGCATACATTATAGCAGCATACATTTTCCAACAGATATTGGTATAAACTTCAATTCGAACAAACGTAGAAGTCTGAAAAATGCCATTTACAGAAGATCTTTTTTTTCCTGACATCCATCACGTGTCTATGATTCTCTAAACCAGCAGTGCAAAATCGAGAATGAGGATTTGGTTTCAAGTCAAAGTGATTGTAATTCAAGTCATACATAATCAAAATGGAGGAAGGGAAAGAATGAGAAGGAAATCTAACTATTGATTATTGTTGTATTATTAAAAGGGTTAGGAAGTTTGAAGGTTGTGTATTTGAGATGTTTTTTTTTTCTCGATTTCCATAAAAAAAAGTGAATGTGATGCATTGATGTTCTGTTTGTCTAGATATAGATTTTTGCAACCATAAAATTAATGACACAATATACATGTGTGCGTGACTATAGATGTCGAATTAGTTTGGGAGCGCATTCATCTCTTTCTCTTTGATAGTTTGACCATATACAGGTGTTTTTAAACAAGTTTCTTGAAGAGTCCATAGCTCCTTAGGTAACCAAGTTTCAACTAACAAGCATAAATACTCTAGCCAAATGATTTAAGTAATCTTCGTTGCTTCGGCCGTAATTCCAAAACGGCCAGTACCGCTAACAACCAATTTCTCGATCTATTTTGGCCACCCGACTGAAATAGAAAGTAACGTCTTTCGCATCGTACATTGCACGATGCAAAAGACGTTAAAAGACGTCTAAAGACGTTAAAGACGTCCTTGCTCTAAATGATTATTTTAAGGTATACCGATTTGTTAGTTTGACTTATTTATAATTTTTAATTCAATTGCAATTTTCCTGAATAAAACTCATTCTCGAGACTATTATGTCATTCCAAATTCATTTGAACATTAATTCACTCCCAAAACTTCATTTGAAGAATGCTTTCTGCAGTGGTAAGAACCCTGAAATGCAGGGATGCTTGTAGAGAGAACCTGCTTTACGGGGGGAAATCAAACTCGACTTCTGAAATCGTACCATTTTCGTCGAATCGTAATATTTTGCGATCATTCTAAACATTCTATTTAATA
The DNA here is from genome assembly GCF_054136105.1 of Typopeltis vanoorti. Classification (NCBI taxonomy): domain Eukaryota; kingdom Metazoa; phylum Arthropoda; class Arachnida; order Uropygi; family Thelyphonidae; genus Typopeltis; species Typopeltis vanoorti. The sequence continues at coordinate 86,476,241 of NC_143571.1, forward strand.
TAATACGTATAAACTTGGGGAATTTATTTTCGTTTATTTTGTAACTCACAACACTGGGATTTAATCGACTAACGCCACAACAAAAATTTCAAACTCCATGAAATATATTCGGAGATTTCGTCTTCTGTTGAAATCGTAAGAGGACGCTTCCATCGGGTAAATAAAATAAAACAGAATCAAGAACTACAAGTCAATTATTTATAAAGCGAAACTTTTTATTTATTCTAAACGTAATCAATTCAAACAAATACGCTTGTTTTTTCTAAATGTGAAAACTGAACTCAATTTCTTTCACCACAATTTTTCATTGGTCACAACTACTAGTAACGTTAATGAAGTTTTTTGTTTTGTTCTGAATTGTTTTTTTTTACTGATTTCTCTTTTGGCCCTCTGATAATAATCCTGAAGCTTTTTGAGCATCGGCATGAGCCTCACGTACATACTTTGGAAGAGTTCTTGACTTACAGTGGCGTTATATTTGGCGAAATTCGCTAGTGAACGCAGTTAAGCATCAGTTCTATGACACTCCAAACTCTATTCGGCAAGCTAACACAGGAAAATTAATTATGCAAATTTCTCTAAACAATTCATGGCACGAACTTCAACATCAACACAGCTACTCATGGCCTAAATTTTACGTCCATTTTCTTTTCTTTGTGTTTCCCCCCCCCTTCCCCCAAAGAACTGTGATGTATTAAGAAGAAGAAGAAAAAGCAAAAAAAAAAGTTTTCTATCTTAAGACTGTTCATGTGAGATAAAGGAGCCTCCCTGGTACGTGTGCACCAAGTGGAATAATAATATGCACAACTTAGACAGCACGTTTATCTTCTTCCTACCTTACTCCATCCACATGTAAAAAAAGCAAGAATTTTGTAATTAAATTTATTTTAAGTACAACATATTGGGAGTGGAACCTTCAGGTTTTTTAATTAGAAAAGTTCGTATGGCAATAGTTGGGTTAATATTCGTAAGATGGCGCTACAATAACTTGCGACTTTAATGAAGAATTAGTTATGTGTGTCTGCTAGAGAGAGTTACTAAGTTCGCTTCATACCATAATTGCTAAAATATTCTACGAGTTTCCTGGACGTTGTACTTTCCAGATACAACTCTTTTCTTATCCTGCCCCGGAAAATGGATACATTAAAAAATAGCACCACTCTGACTCGTGCCAAACCCACAACAAAGCTTTTAGAGCTCTTTCAAAGGATGGTTCAGCAAGTTAAATTAGAGCCGAGCCAAGCAGGCTATCACAATGATAGTGTTTTTCGTCTAGACAGTCAGTCTGACATGCAACTCGAATTCCGTGGTGGGAAGGGATAAGCCAACGTAGATTGCATGGCCTGCATACCTGTAGTCACGAAATCCCTCAATTATCTGAGATATTTGAAAACAGCGTTGACAAAAGTATCATCGTTTGCTCGTGCCGTGTGTTAATCTGCAGATATAACTACATGTCCGGCAAATTTGTGGTTGTCGCTAATGGCGTAAGTACACCGTGTTAATAGTGATCGCACCATGCGACGGATTCCGTGTACAGAGATGCAAATGAAGGGTATTAACATACGTATATTTGATTTTACATTTCTACATGATAAACAGGAAAGATAATTTTTCCTTTATTATGAAGAACAGTCTGATGAAAGGGAAAGAAACGTTATGCTTCTGTTTCAGACGAATTCACCAACTTTGTTGACATATCATTAGTTTTGGTCATCTCATCAGTAGTCATGGAAACAGACCTAGATGAATTCTGGGCTGTTACAAAGTTATATAAAGTCGATACGATACCCCATTTATTACTAAAGAAATACAATAATACAATTATTTCTTTAGTAATATGCACGTGCCTTGAATCAATATTACTTATTATTTTTTCAAAGTATTTCCCACTACTCTTGTTGAAAAACATATCACAATGGGAAACAACATTTTAAAATCTTTGGAATTATTAATCATTATTAAATGAATAGCGCTAGGTTTTAGCCGCAAAAATATCTTGGATATCATTCTCAAATCGCTGCTTCTGATAGTTGTTGCTAGTAAATCAAAAAATAGGAAATGCCACCGAAGTCAGCGGAAATGTCAACTTATCTCTAGGTGGGATTGGGCATCTCTGCCATACCGCTTGGTCTGTTGTTACTGTGCCTGAGATTTCGAACACGATTGCATTATTTGGTAGCATCTCCCGTGTTTTTAAGAACAGCTTCCTTCAAATTTTCCAACATGCTACAGTAATAGGTTACATAAGCAGTTTCACCTATGAAGAGAATATATACCAACAGGACTCTATGAGGAATTTTGAAGCGCTGTCGGAAGGGTGGATTAATTTGATTATAAGGACCAGGACTGAAATTTCGTCTCGGGATTCGAAGAAACTTTATATGGGATTAAACTGTCCTTTCCATGGTGTGAGTTATCCATTATGGTCTATCCGGAATACGCTTATAATAAGCATCAAGAATAAAATTGTTTAAGCGACTAGTTTCTTACGATGTATTACTCACATCTTCAAGATAAATTTCTAAATTTGAAAAAAAAAAAAAAGCTTGTGTTAGCAGAGTGATTTCTAAAGTAACAAGGTGAACAATTATCCAATATTTTCTTATGTTTATTATTGGTAATTAATAATGGATGGCCATAATTTATACGGGATTGTCAACTAAAGATTAATTAACAGGAAAAATCTCATATCACTATGAGATGACGTTTTTTTTTTCTTAAAACGCGTAATGTAATTATGTTTATTAATCTAAACACCTTGATCCTATATTTATATCTCTTAAAGAGTCATCTGGTGGTAGTATCGAAACTAGCAAATCTTTATATAATTCAGGAAACTAACGAGATAATTTTAAAGAAGCAGGATGCCTCCGATGAATATTTTCACACCTGCATTTCATGATCAGTAATGTTTTTCAACTATCATCACATTTGTAGATTAAAGTTGACACATAATATCCTTTCAAAATATTTTACTTTATCTGCGTAGTACAAGTGAAGAAGTGCTGTTACTTTTGTCAAAGTCGGATTTATTCTCTTTGTGCGCTGTGTGAGACAAACAAGATTTCTTTCTTCAATAGATCAAAGATTTACTTTGTGTCTCTGCTCTTACTTTTCTTTCTTTGCTGTGTGCATTAGAACTTTCCTTATATTTCTGTTTTGTAATCTAATTTAAGCAACATGTTGCATGTTTGTGTGTAGGGGGTAGTATGCACTTCTTTTCTTTATATTGGGATATTCACGTAATAACTATGCAGAACTTTTCTCCTCTGATAAATCATTATTATTTGAATTCTGATATCGTTCGACAAAACAAAATTTTATCGGCATACTTATAGGTTTTCTAACTAAATATATCCTCAATCGATGAAGAGTTTCTTTTGTTAAGGTGTATACAAATTTCTGTGCTTTTGCGCAACGAAAATATTGCATTTCTAGTCACATTTAATTGATGCCAATTGCTACAATATATACGCTCTTTACTTTAAATGTGGTAAAACTGGGAACATTAGATATGGATTTGGCAACGATTATTGCTAATTTCTAACGTTTTTTCTTTGATGATAGAAGCAAAGACTCCTTAAATCTATGACATATTCAAGTATGCAGGAAGTTGGACAGTATCATGTGAAACATTCATTCTTTAATAGCAAACTGTTTGCATTTGGCAAGTTTACCACATTTATAGTTGTAATGGGAAATACTACCACTGGTAACAGAAGGGAAAAAGCAATGAGACGTCAGTATTAGTGTTGTTATGTTATCAAGTTGAAATACCAAGGAATACGAAATATCCTTTGTTTCTAATTTCCTCTAAGTGAAGAATTTGACCGTTCTAAAGAGTTCCTATTCAAAATCCAATAAATCCCAATAAATAAATCCAATAAACCTGATTATGTTTGAAATAAAAGTAAACAGAAACGTTATACTGCGTTCAATTTTAATGCAAAGTGACTTGTGAAACGTTGAGGCTGTTAAGAAAATTGTTCTCAAGATATTTCAAAGATAAAAACTGCGCTCTAAATATTCTTACATCTTTAGATTGCAAAAGAGAACATTTCGAACATTTATTATAAGTAAAAAGATCTTTTGAGTTTCTCTATGAATACGATAAATTAAATAGTGTACATTAAAAGTTGTGGCTTTTATAAACACATAAAACTAAGCAAACTTTTTTTGTAAATAACTTATATAATACATTCTTCAGCTTCCTGCCAGTTCAGGTCTTTCAAATCGGACCCCAGAAAATCATATTAAAATGATTAAACTTTCGATACTTCATTTTTAAATGACTTCTTCAGTAAGCAATAAAGCATGTGATTTACAGTAGATTTCGCAATTATTTTGTTTGCGAATGTATTCATTTATGAGCAATGGATGCAACAGTTTATTGTGCTTTAGCTTAATAAAAAATGTGGTCCAATTACCGGAATATGCCTTATGAGTTTATTATTTATCATTTATGGACTTTATCTTTCTGCAGATGGTAGGAATTCAATTTTTATGATTACGAAACGGTTAAATTCTCCACTCGTATTTCGAATTGTCCATTAAATACTGCATTTCTATGATATCACCGGATATAACTTCATGAGAAAATAAAATCAATCATCGTTGTATGCTACTAAATGTTTCAGGATGTTATGTAACTTATGAAGTTTGAAGAAGTCGTTTCTGAAAACATCCACGATGGTAAAGTGACGGAAATTATTTTTCGGAACGATAAGATGAAGTTCAAAGCGATGATAAACTAACTCCCTCTCCTTGTAGATGAATATCCACTGCTTCATAATTAACAGTCTATTGATTACTATCGTATCGAGAGCAATCTGAGGCGAGTTTATTCAGTCTTCCTATCCAGCACAGTTTAACAGCAGATCTTGAAAAATAATAAAAATTTTAGAGGTTCAGTTAATCAAATCAGTCTTTTAGCTGCCGCGACTATGCCGCTGTGAAAGATTATGAGTTCGAGATTTCCTGGCGAAATTGCACACTTTTAAAATAAGTAAAAAAAAAGTAGGTAATTACGCTATCCGAAAATCATTACGGAAGCTCACAAGTGGCCTCCTACCTGCAATTGACAAAGTATCAAGAGCACATGCGATATATTGAGAGCACATCCTCTTAACCCTTCCTGTGGAGGATGGGGAAGTAAATCGATTTTCGAAGTCAGTAATTAACATGAACACACCGTTATTAAAGTGGACTCATCGCCAGCTACAGATGGCTACCCGCTGAGGTCTCAAACCAGGATGGTGTATGTGAAAGGAGACAGCTGTTTAGAAACTTCATTCTGATCTTGCGTGATAAAATGAAAGAAGCAAATTTGTTCTGTGTTTTATATCTCAAAGGCTGGAAGAGATAGACATGCATTATATATTAGGGGAGAAACACTACTTTGGCTTTTAAGATAACATTTTTATTTTTGAATAACAAATGCCTAAAAATGGATTTGTTTGTTAAAGCTCGCAATATATTTTATATGTAGAATACTTTGTTTGCCCAGCTACATTTATATTAGAAAATTACTTCGAGTTTTGTGGAATTTTTAATATTTATATAAACGAACAGGCTCTAAAAATATTTATATAGTAATTTTGTTTCTAAACTTTTTTTTTTGAAGAAGTACTGGCAGGATAATCTACCCTATATATATAAAATGATAAGCCTTTTTATGTCACGTTTTTTGAAACGTTTTGAAACTCAGGGGCTACCCTGAGTGTGGAGTCTTCAAAATTCGAGTCATCAGAATTCAAGGAGAACCAGCCTACCAGTCCGGAACACAGGGGGGGCGCCATAGACGCCAGGAGGCGTATCCCCCCTAGTATCTCTATAAAATAATAAAAAATACATAAATAACAAAAGTCTGTCAGTCGTTTTATATAAAAAATATTATGATTATTCTGACATTCTCTATTATTGTATCTTTTAACGTTATTATTATGCAGTTATTAATACTGATTCTAAATGGACCCAGTGATGCACTATAACCTTGCTTCACGGAATCTGCGACAACTTTAGCATAAGCAATACCAAAATCCCTTTCCGTTTAACTGAAGTTGCAGATCTGCAAGGTTTTTGATATTGTAATGATGCCAAATATACTGCTAATTTGCATTGAGAAGTGTGAATACAAATGGAAATTGATTGAGTTTGGGTTTTAATCTGTAATGTGAAATTGCAGATGAACTTCCGATCTACAGAGATTTACTGCCTCAGGTAACAGAGCCGACGAACTCTTACATGTAGAACCGATACTTATCATTATGTAATCTTATCCCATTTCTCTATAAGGATAATTTGCTTGATTGGTGTCACCTGTGGTGCAGACAATTTCTATCTGCAATTTCTAAAATGTAAAAAAATAAATAAAAAATGGTACATTTTTTATTTATTTTTGTTGTCATGCACATGGTATATTTACATTATGTTTGCGATCCTGGGGTGCACGTTCTTTTTAAACCATTCTTTGTTTCTTTTTCTGCATAATTTAATTCATCATTTCATCATCCACTTGCAACAATCCTCTCTTCTACTTTTCCGTATTCTTTCAATCGCATTAATTCTCTTATAGCATATATGGCAGCATGACGATGGTTTAGCGTTCTCTGAAGTTGCAATTTTAAGAATTCAAAACTTTCCAAAATCTAATATTCAATATTGTTAAGATGAGGTTACTAATTCCATTTCTCAAATGGCATTCGGACGGGAATTTAATCAATAGAGAAAGCAAAAACATCCCGAGAATGCTGAAGCGAAAGAGAAAAAGCAGCGGACTGTGCAAAACTGATACTGAGAAAGACCACGCCCTGATTCCCCCACTTGGAGAAATAATGAGAGTTCAGTGATTACCATCTGTGTATGTTTCCGAAAAAATATTGATCTTAAATGTTGCTGGCAATTTGTTTTCACACCCCATCTGACTGATGACATAGCAAACGGAACGGTCAACGATTTTACATTACATCTGATAAAAGATGTCCTTGGAAACCACCCTAAAGATAAATCATCCATCGTAGAGAGAAATAATCTACAGAATTAACGAAATTCTTGCACATTCTATCGGCTTGAGACACACCAAAACTTTTGAAGGGTTTCAAGGAAATCAAAATGACGTATGAAATTTATTTAATTGAATTGCTGTTATAATTCCTTTGTCGATGTGAATATTTCTATCGCAGATGTAATACTAATTAAAAAGTGTACGTGTGTGTGTGTGTGTGTATGCTCATGTAATTGTTTTAGTAACGACTCGCATTCTTTCAGTTACAACGCTCAACTAACGGTACAGTTTATATCAAAGATGTGGACATAACAACGACAGGAACCTACAAGTGCGAAGTTTCCGCAGATGCCCCCTCTTTCCAAACAGTCTCTGCCCAAAAAGTAATGCTTGTTCGAGGTAATTATAAGTCTTTAATAATTCGAGTTCATCCAAAAATATTTTACTAAACTAATTAATCACATTTAATGCTTTCTAGTATTACTATATATAGGTGGATTACTATATACTACGTATAGGTGGATTGATACGGTACAAAGTGCCTTAGACGACAGAAATATAAGATCTGATAATGTTGGAGTCTTGACAAGTAGCAGACTGATTTGGAGGAAAATTGTAGATAGGAAGTTAGTAAGGAGGTAATTTTTTTCATGTAGTACTATCATATCCTGTACACCCCTTGAGGGTACATGGCAGGAATTTGATGATGATGATAGTATTACTAATAGTAATAAATACTCAAAATACTTTGCAGAAATATCCGATGGTAAATTAAGTGTGAATTGTGGATTTCAAAATGTAGGGAACAACACAACCTTTTGTTTTGCGTCAATTGGTGTGGCGTCGTACATGTTATCAAATAAAAATATTAAATCAGTTACATAAAATATATCAAGGATGCTAGCATCCTTGATATCGATCGAGTCCTGTCCAGAAACGAATCCTGTCCAGTAATTCAAAGAATTTTGATGAGACTCAATAGAAAGCCAGTTAGCCACTCTTGCACAGAGTTGATAGGGTTTCTCTCCATGAAACCGTTTTCTATCTTGCAAAATAGGCAAACGGTCGAAAAGAATAAACACAATTCACAGACAAACTATGAATTTGGTAGGCACAAAACAAACTTTATTATACTGCTAAAAAGGGTTAAGAAAGCTAAGAATACTTAGCTGTTCATGGGCAATAAAATTGAAAATAAGATAATTGCATCGATTCAAATACAAACTTTTGTATTTCATTAACCCCTTAACATACAAAGACGTCTGTGACACGTCGTTTGTTTATTGCACCAAAACTGATTTTGAATTTTGGTTTCATATATAAATACAACCGAATATAGACGCTGGACAATCTTGTGCCTGTTTCCTTTCAGCCGAGAAAAGTTGCCAACGGCGTGTATCGGCTATTTCGTTTACGTTTGCACAGATTCATCATTATTTTTCAAATAATGATGAATTTGATCCAGTCAATCACCCTCGCCTAAAACTCGCCCAAAAAATTTGCAGAAAAACGACCGATTTTTGATTTTTAATTGGTACGTTAAGAGGTTAAGGTGATATAAAGTTGATGTAAAATATGATAAAATCAAAAGTTTAGGCAGACTCATATAGATGTCCCCAAAAGAATCCCTCCTCCCAAAAAAAAAAGATATGTTAATTCTCATTGTGTATCTTAGAAGTAAATTCATCCATACAAGATGGGGTGAGTCCCTTAATTAAGGGCATTTAGGCAATTTAATTCAGCAGAATGTAATTACATTTTAATTATATTTCTAAATATAATTTTAGTTTAACTAGGATAGCTGACAAATTTTTCAATACTTAAGAATCGGAAGTAATTTTATGATATCACAGTATGTTCTGAAGTGGTAACAGCAAAGAAATGATAATATTGAAGCATTCTTATGTTTTATATCAGAAAAGAAATTTTAGCCACATACATCATTCTAGCAAATTCATCTCTATAGTAACTCTTGCAAAATGTCTCTCTCTCTCTCTCTCTCTCTTACTCTCTTCTTTCTTTCTTTCTTTCTTGGTGTTAACTTTAAATTGCACAACAGTCACACGCTAACTCTGTCTGCATAAAGGATTTCATTACAGTTTAACAAGCACTCCTTTTTTTATATCGAAGTAGTCAAAGGAGAAACTTATTTGTTCACAGGTTCTGTAACGCTTTTTTTATTTGACATGCTCTCAAAATTCAGCAACTTGCTTATGTACATGCATAGCAATTTGCGTGAACCAACAGTAGGTGGCAGTACTTATGCAGTATCAAGTTGCAGCCAAGTGATCCTTTGTAAACTTTAACCAGCGAGCTTCTCTCCGAACCTTAGTAAATTGATCGCTGGATACACTGCTTTCATTTCAGAGTGCATAAAGGCATTTACCATCGGGTTGCCTGAACTACTTCTGTAGTGAACGAGACATAAACAAAAGTTCTTAAGATGAGAAGAATTGAGAATGACACTTAAAGTTGAATATCACACAATCCAGTTGGACTTACTTTTATATTTTAGGTATTAATGTCATACAGGGTATGCCATTACCTCGATTCAGTTTATTGTTCAGTAAGTTTAACAACTAATAGGCAATAGAATGAATATACAGGCACACCTTTATGGCATTCGTATAGTGAAGGTATGTAAGTTCTTTTCACTTAAACCTTGTTATCTTGTTATCTCTCCTCATAATGTAATTACAGTATTACATCCCCTAGGGGCTGTGTTTTTACATTATGAGAAAATATCAAGGATAGTGAGGGAGCTTGCGCCACCTTTGATACGAGTTGCCTTGGTGTTGTACTACCAAGTGTTTACTTACACTTGGATTTGCCGATAGTTTTTCGGTATGAAACTCATAGATCTTAGTCCTAGTTCTTAGAGTTTCGCTTACTGGCAGATAATCATCAAAGGATTTGTATCCGCCTTCATTATAACTAATAAGCAACTTTTTCCCTTAATATCTGTTAGGAATTTGCCGAATAAATAGTTTTGTATTTGCTTCCCAGGAAATAATTTACATTGCGTTTTGATCTAATCCAATATTAAAAAGCTATTGCTAACAGAAAATATATACGAAATACGATCAATTAAAAATACTTTGAGATAAGTGTGTAATTTTTTTCTGTGGACATTTTGATTCTCATAATACTTCAAAACTATGAAAAGAGTGCAAAGCAGATACAGTTTTCCACCACAACACTAGGTGAGACAAATTAATAATGAGACTCTCCTAAGAACTGCTTCTTAATAAAATCAGACTTGTATTTTTACTGTTCAGTTGACGATACTATTCGATGAGTGATTTTAAACATGGGACTTGTATTTTCAAATGAAGAATACAATTTACTTCAAAGATCAGAGATACTAGTTTTTCTGTTTCCACCAGTGAAGCGCAAGTTATCTAACTATCCGGGCATATCCGAAATAATTATTTAAGATATGAAGCTCCATGGCGTGAATTTTGACGTGAATGCCAAAATGTTAAATTAATTAATCCAGTCAAGAAAACAATAGTTTGGAAGTTGACAATGAGTCATTTTGTGGCTTTACAAGCGTCACCCAACTCCATTTAAAACCTTACAGTTAAACAAGTTGGAATCTTGAGCTTCCAAGACTTTTGCTTTCATCACAACAAAAGTATACATTTTCATTTGCAAACTATTTTGGAGACTTATACGTTAAAATTTGAAATCACTAATAATTTAATATAATTCCAAAATTAGACGAATGAAATGATGAATAAACTAGTAAAGTATTACTAATAATCGCTTCAGGAAATTTGTAAGTCGAAAAACACTTTCATATCTACAGATATCTGTAATATTAGTAGTTAAGAAATGGGCATTAATTCATTAGATATCAAACACTGGTGACTTTTTTTCCAGTAGAAGAATTCGCAAAAGCTACATTAAACTGCTAAACAAATGATTCACTTCTTGCTCGTTTAAAGTTCGATATTAAATTATTATTCTCTCATTTCTTCCCTTTGGGGGAAAATTTACATTTATAAACCAGATGATTGTCCGTTTAAATTTAGTTGCAGATGCTGCATGGAACGGTATCTTTTATTCTTCGTTAATGAGAGTCATCATCTTCATTACCAAACATCTTCATTAACATAAGTGCCTGTGTGGGAAACCATTTGCATTGATCGACCATCGATTAACACAACTCGTCATTTTCCCTTCTCGGAATCAATAAGCGAGAAAAGCTAAGTGCTAATTCATTTGGATGGATTAGTTTTACTTCTAAAATGCCAACACACCGCTCATCTTTCACTCCTAATAAATAATTTTATACACATCGTAACTTGTTCAAAGCAATGCGTTACCTTTGACAGCTAGCACACGTTAGAAACTTCGTATTATAAATAGTGTAATAAAAGTGTCCGAATTCCCAGAGACCTGCGGGAAAGAAGGGTACGCATTTTCGGCTTGGTTTATTATTGTGGCTGTCGCGAAGTTTGCTAATTACCAGCAGAGTATTAACACCTCGGCTATTGTCGAAGACAGAACCACTTTGTCACGCAACAACAACCCGAACTTCTATTACATTACCTTAATGCTCCCTCTAGAGCTCCCCGTATCTGCCTAACGCCCAATTAAGTTTACAGTTATGGATTATCGTTTTAGCAAGCAGCCAGTCATCCGTTTACATCTGACAAATTTATACGATAGGTCCTCATGAAGGGGCCAATATTGGAAGGCTGTAGTGTCACCTTAAACATGCCATCAAACGCAGCAAGAGATTTCTTTAAGAAATGTGTAATAATAGTGTCAACTCTTAGCGATTTAGTTAAGTTGTCTTGCATATTGCACTGTCGATATATCTTGGAAACAAGATGTTGTTGTGCGTGTTTTAATATGGCAGAAATGTACAAAATTATTTGATAAAGCGAGGGAAAAAACTTCTTACTTGTGGAAAATATAATGGGAATTTTTATCTTGATTTCTTAGTGTGCAAAGAAGCGTCACGATATAAGGAAAAGAGCATACACATATAAAAAACTGCAAGAGCATAGAAAGTATCTCTGTAGCACATTAGCCAACGCTGACAAATGAGGCAGTGAATAATGCTTAGTTTTGTTTATGCTCTAACAAGACAGGTAATGTTAAGAGGTCAAAGAGTTAATAATTATAATCTTAAATATGTGCGCAGAAAATAACAGAAAGAATATATGGAAAAATTATGTTTGAAACAATCAATATGAGCGACATTAAGTAGTCAAATTAAATAATTAATACTTATAAATTTGCCTAAATTGATTTATGCAAAACAGATAAAATTACGCATTCGCAGTATAAACTAAAATACGCGAATATACTTACATTTTGTGTTAACTATCTATTATGAAGACGAAATCTTTAGACGGGCAATTATTTTAGGTACGTTGCAAGAATTGAATTGTGTTTCTATTCTTTGTTATAGCATATACAGCAAAAATTTAGAAATTCTGTTTTATTCGTAGCTGATATTGCTCCATTTTAGAGACACTCTGTGGGTTAATATAAATCAAATATTTCAACTCTAGTAAAAGGATACTCATAAATACCAAAAGAAAACATTGGTTAGTCACAGAAAGTGCTTATGTGCTTCTGAACAATAGGATAACAAATTAATAGAGATATGTTACGAGCCTTCGCAGCTCAGTCTGTTTCTACGATGCTTGAGTTGCTATATATATAGTAACTCAGGCTATGATTCTAGTTTATTATGTCTATTAATTTGTTTCTTCATCCTATTTGTCCATTTTATAGGGGTAAACGCTACCACCTGCTTTTGCAACCTGATAAATACAGAGAGAGAGAGAGAGAGAGAGAGAGAGAGAGAACCGTCACCCTATTATCATTCTCCTATTGTGAATAATACGCTGTTAGTAATAGGAATAGTCTGTTTCTAGCGAATGATGTAACGAATCTTATTCACCAGGAGCAAAAGAATTCAGTATTAGTATTATGTCTTCAAGAACGAAAAGCCACAAACAATTTTGTTAATGATTTGCTGCCATTACAACTTTTATTCTTGGTTACATAGTATGTCGAAGGATCATTCCATAATTACATATTATATTTATCATTAATTACTTTGTTAATCGATAAAATATCTCTAAAATATATTTTTATTGGCATTCCGTTTTTTTCATTCTAGTAGGATTTCCAAAAGGTTGTCACCGGTATTAAAAATTATTCCGTATTCACTCAACCTAATTTTCCATTTATAGCAACGATTGATGACACAAATTTGGAGGAGAAAAATAATCGGCTAATGGAGATTGCAATCGTGCTTTTATGCAGTACATTTGACTTTAGAGAGTAATTATCGTAACCCGCAGAAGAAGAATAGTAAAAGAGTTCATCAAACTTTCTTCGTATCCGAAAGTGTGACAGCATTAACATGCGACAGATACGGAGGAACTTCCTTTCCTGTGTTTGCCTCTTCAACCACCTGAACTGGCGGTAATTGCCATAATTCTGTGGCTCTCGACTGCTCTACAGTTCACTTCTTACACTCGACCACACAACTAAACTAGGTAGAGCTGCTCTATTCCGATAACAAGTGTTGTCAGGGAGCAGAGGTTAATTACACACCCAACTAGGATTGTAGAAACATAGAGACTGCCTAATTTACATATGTACATAAACATCCCGAGTCATGTCGCTTACCAGCTAACAGCCCAACGCCACCAGCTGTGATTCTTGCATAAATTGTTGACACTTGCAATAAATAAAGTGAAGCCATTACTACGAGAATGCTCCAGGAAATAGTCATTTGCTTAAACCACTTTCAGAATAAGTTCAACTTCCATTGCTTGCCTTGAGACTCAAACTGTAGCCTTAAATTGCTACAAATTCCTTAAACAGATGGATGGTCTTTATCGTGATTAATAAACCACTAAATAATAAGGTAGTTTTATGCATCAACATTTCTTCTCATATCATGAATTTTTTAATGCATTTAAATTCCATTTATTCCATCCTAATCTTAAAAATCTTCCGCTATGCATTTGTATAATTTTCTACAGATATGCATCTTTCATGCAATCTCTAAATGACGTGACATTTTTGAAATATTTTTGTCTTCCTTCACACCAGTTTATATCTTTTCACCTCCGCGTCACTCATAAATTAATATACTAATGTATCTACATGTTCATGCTCTCTGCAAATTGTGTTCTTTACGACAACCGTGGCCTTTCAACTTCTTTCTTTTGAATCTGTATCTTTTATGCATCTTCATCTTGGGCATACCTGAGATTAAGATGCGAAAAGAAGAATCTCACATTCATTTTGTACATCTTCATCTTTGTATTTTATTTTCTATATATGCCTTTCCTTTGACATTTTTTCTAGCTTTTTATTCCATCAATATCTTTTTTTCATAATGGGAAATTTCCAGTTAATTTTGTTAGAGTTTCGCGAAAGAAAATTCCTAAGTCAAATTCTGGGAAATGACCACAATTAACTGCAACAGTTGCAGATGATTTTGAAGTATTCGCACTCAATTACCCAATTTTACCGTGAACAAATCCTTTACGGGTTGTGTTTGAGGCATGAATTCCCGTTTGTTGAAACTGATAAAGCAACAACCAGTGCTTTATTTCGTTTATGCTTCATCCATTCTTTCATCTCGTCAGCCACCTGCTGTTACGTAGTTGGCAATCATGACCAAGTATGAAATTGCCTTTAAAAGGCTATCTAAAGAGCGCAAATGTGTCTCAACAATCCTACTGGATTCAGAGTGGTGGGAAATAGTAGAACGTTCATAAATTCCTCTCTCTCTCTCTCTCTCTCTCTCTCTCTCTCATTTGCTATTGTTCGCCATTGCACAACGATTTTATTACTCTAACATCACCTGTTCTTTATCTGATTATACCATATTATCACATTCCCATTAAAATATTCTGAGAATTCAAAATATCCTTCTATAAGCTGCACAAAATAACAGAAAAGCAGTTAAGAGACACTAATATATAAGGAACGAAATGCCTTAGCAGGATCATATTCAGAACATTAGAATCCACTATTGAGTTGATAATTAAACCTGTTATGAAACAGTCTGATACTAGTATATATATACTGAAAAGGTTCAAACACATATATATCCGGAAGCCTTGCATTTCCCTGGTACAGTCTTTTGTAGTTGTACTTACGAACCCTTACAGCGTGCAAAACAGACAAAAGCTGACTCGTAATTGTTAACAAGTTGAATCACTCTCTAGAATGAACTCCAAATGTGCAAGGCTCAGTGTTTGGAGTTGGCATCAGTCCCATAGGGTCGCTCTGAGTAAGCTGTAGGTACTATTTGTTTCAGTGATCATAAGTCATAGATCACACGTCGGTATTTTTTCGATGGAGGGTGGATTCACACTTACTAAATTGGCTGATATTCTTTTATTTTTGCTAACCGAAATGTGCATAATGCATGCCAGTTCAAAGTTGTGTCAGAGTTTAAAGCCGACATAGTTTCGGCAGGAAATTTAGGAGGAGAACGAGGAACCGTGACGATGAGGTGACTGAGGAAAACATTCTGAGGAATTCGTGCATAACACACACACACACACACACACACACACACACACACACACACACACACACACACACACGAATTATCGTGTGTGCTTGTGTGGGTAGTTTAAAGCTATAGAATGCATATCTTTAAAGTTTATTAAAGGGAATTGTATATGTGTTTGTACGCACACATTTATGTGAAATAATACTGATTCTTAAATGGTTTTCATTACAGAAATCACAGGAAGCGGAAGTCGCCCGAGTTGCCTGAATCTATTAAGACTCCTGTCGTTTGGTGTCACCAGTTTCTGGATGTGGATTTCCGAGGAGCTGTGGTGATAATAACAGTCATTATGATGGGAATCTCTGAACATGGAAGTATGCTACAATGACGACTCTGCTGTTTGCCATTATCCACCCACACATGCTGGCATCTGGAACTCGGTTTTTATGGAACACTGGCTGTCCTCTCTATCCGTTCTGGACACTGGTATGCGGTGCATTGGTTGCCTTACTGTGATAGACCTTTGTTCCTAAGTCCCGAGACTTGCAACGACCGACAAACACGTCCGGCGTTCTTGGTATATTTGTTTGTATTTTTGTTTTTGTTTTATCCACAACTGTCGGTACATTTTATTGTTCTCTTTAGTAATATCCTTGATTCGTGACAGCCACGTGTGGGATGTCTGCCAGCGATTAGTGTGGAACAGTATGAGACGTTTTGATGGGGGAAGGGGAGCTTTCATCAACGTCTTCGAATCCGTCGTGTCCAAATAACTAGAGACTATTCTGTTGGTGGGGAATTCATCAACATCCCTGCTGGACACAAACTCTACATATCCTTTCTAGATGGACGTTAAAACGTGCTTTCTTAAAGATACTTTGCTGGTTCTTCCTTCATGCCAGCTTCTCTTTGCGAAGTAAGCTATGCCAGTCATGTTTCATCCCAAGTATCGTTCTCTCTACTTTTCTCTGCAGACTGTAAATACTTAGATCTTGCTCCATCGACATGTACCCAGCCTCTGAACTTTTCTTGTATACAGAAAACTGCGTTGATTAATTCATCTTCAAGTGGAAGCCATTTGCGTTCATAGAAGATTTTTTGCTTCCATTTCATCCGTTTATTCGATGACAAAAGGACCTGTATATTTTTTTGTCCAAAAAAAAAAAAACTTTAATAATATGTTACATGATTATTCAAATAAAAGAACGCATTGTTCAATCTCCAACTGGCTTCATATTAAATTTGAAATAAAGTTTTGTTTTAAATGCAACACTTGTGATTATTCATTCCATTCTGCTTCTTCATTTACATCGCAGTTCCTCATGAAATTTCGAAGTGGAAACCGGAAAACATACCACTATTTCTGAATATGCTATTAATGGTATTGTAGCTACTTCCAGAAGATCCATGATTAGGAATTGCTTCGTGTACCTTCATTATTGTAGACACACGCAAAGTAATGAGAATAGTTTATACTAGTTGATAACCTTCCGCTAAGTTATTTATACGTTGCGTTATAAGGTCATCAACCTTCAGTTGTTAAGGGAAATAACTCTTAACTGTGTTCCATCAACAACAACAAGAATAAGCTTAAAAGACATTGTGCTTATAAAAGACCCAGACATTGTTGCATTATTCAGCATCTTATCAAACCTAAGATTTCTTTCTACAGAAATGGAGAAGTTAAATGTAACACATTTAAATTTTCCATTGTGGAAATTTATTATACAAAAATAAAATAAAATAAAAAATAAAACCCTATGCGAAAACAAAAATATTAAATTTCCACAGCACATTTCAAGCTGCAAGATACTTGGAGAAATATAATTTTAACTTTGACAAAGGTTATTTACTTTGTGAATGCTAATAATGAATATTTTCTAGACTATCCCATATTTTAAGTAGTTACATCAAGCAAATAAGCATATGCAGAGAACTATATCTGATGGGCCAGTATATAAACAATTATATAAATTTAATGATAGTAAGAAATTTAATTCAATGAGCGATAATATTCGGAAATATGTTAAAATAACTTAAACTGTACTTTAACATGCATCAAGCGGAGTATTTAATTGATTAACTACCCCATTCTATTAGGAGTGCCAGATAATATCACGTCAGTCGACTGTCTGACTTGCTTTGTCTGCAGCTTAAGCAAGATAAACTTCTGATATTTATTTCAATCGTCCCACACTCTTCCACGTCTCAGTTTGCATTCTAATTTCTTTTTTTTTAGGCAATTTTATCGTTTCGCGACTGATAAAACCTTCTAAAGGTATGTTGGAACAGGTGTACACTTAATATAGTACAGCTTCGCGCGATGAAAGATTTACACAGTACCGAAAAACTTGACGCTTTGGATTTGGGCATGACACTGCAAAAACACTTTCGCTAAGGAAAGTGTACTAAACACTTCATCGAAAACCAACCAAATGTACGTGAAGAGCATTATGATGATTTTGTAAGAGTACTTAAATCAGTTTTCGTAAAAGTATTCAGTAGATAAGGAGCAACAATTTATTTGATTATGAATGGTATACAATAAGAGATATAACCATAAAGTTATGAGACGGATTTTAATCAGACGCTTCCTTGCTGCAAGTAAAAGTTTTGTGTTCTCACACATGCGTTGACAGATTTCAAACTATAGAAAATTTGAACTTCAGTTGGGTTGTTTTCAATTGCAGCAGAGCAACTATGACTAAGAAGTTGATGCATTATATTTGTTAATTGTGTGTGTTCTTCTAGGCGGTGTACCGCCACCGATTCAAACTGGCAAACACAATTTCAGCTAAAAAAAGCCTTTATAAAAGCCATACTTTAGAAGAGGTCGATCGCGAGTCTTTCCAGCAAAACTTTAAAGACGAGGAAATATAATGCGAATCGCCAATTCATGCAGAAACTGTTCAAAAAACGTCGTTGAGTCTATTTCGCTCTTTGTAAAACCTAAAGACGGCTTAAAACAACAAAGATTTCATATAATTAGAACTGAATATATTCTAAAGAAAATGGTGCATAATTTTAGTGAATGTTAGTAAATGAAATGCTATTAACAATAAATGAAAAGCTCATATGCAGTTTTGAGTCATGGCTACGTAGCGCCATCTGCCTATTTCAATGGATATACTTTGAAAGAAACAAATATATTATTTTATTCGGATTTCTTTATGGCCGTATCTTGCAGTCAATCTGGAATAATTTGCTTAGAAGGTGAAATCATTATAACTATATAAGTGTATTGATACTATATCAATACGTCTATAATCTGCGTGAAGCTTAGAAATCTTCCAATAACTACATTCATGTTTTTGATTTCTTATGTCTTCTAAAATTTATTTAATATCCTCACCAAAAAAAAAAAAATCAAAATTTCAAGAAAAAAAAAGCCAATATTATGTGTGTGTGTGTGTGTGTGTGTGTGTGTGTGTGTGTGTGTGTGTGTGTGTGTGTGTGTGTGTGTGTGTGTGTGTGTGAAAGAGAGAGAGAAAGAGAGTGCGTGTGGCTCCCACCTAAGAAAGGTTAGCATTTTGTTTTCTATTTTTTTTTTAATAACATAGTTCGGTAACCCTGCTCTAAGAATTAACATGGCACATCGAGCCACTTCGAGCCTCCAGTAAGCGAGGCGGTGGTTTATACCCGCCGATGGAATTCATCTCCACCTAAAGACAATCACAAACATCCATGCTCGTGGCGGAATTCGCATCTGGATATGCTAACCACGTGGTCAACCAGGCCAGCATATTCTCGCCTTTATCTCACAGAAACATCGACTTATAAATAAGAAGTGATTCTCTTACTATTTTAGGAATGTCTAATCCTCTATGGAATGACAAAGATCATTGTCTTATTGGTAATATGACAAAAATTATATTTTCTGGAGAATCAGTATACAGTAGCAGAGACCAAAACGTCCTGTCAGTAGCAACCACACACACACACACACACACACACACACACACACACACACACACACACACACACACACACACACACACACACACACAAACACGCATATCAAGAGTACCAGCTATTAGCAACTCTTGCTAAAAATATATTACTCGCCGAAGTAACTCATCATCAAGCTAACCAATGTAATATAGGATAGCCTAGACTCAATGTAACTTGTTTCATTAGCAAAAAGATTTATCTTAATGATAACCCTGACCACGAAAGGTTATAAACTTAGAGTATGCGAATATACTAAGGGTGGTAGTATAACGCAGGGTGAGGAAAACTATCTAAGTCTTCTAAGTTTCTTTGTTCCAAGTTTTTGATTTAAAAAAAAAGAAAAGAAAAGCAGACAGAAATTTTAATTAGGCGTACACAGCCATGACTAAAACAACATATATATTAACCGAAACAATGAAAAAAATAGAATATTTTCATTGTTTCATTTCATATGTGCAAACATGAACTTTCTAACGCATCTCATTCAATAGGACAAAGACAACTGAAACCCAACACTTTAATATTCATCACGTGCATATTGGGTTTACTCTGCGCATTACATCTGAGTAAAAGGCATCGCAGAAAACAGAGAAAGATAGAAAACTGTAAAGTGGTTGTGGAAGCAGTCTGCTGACATAATATCGATTTGGAGTCAACAGTGTAGCACAGACGGATCTGATTCTGTCACAACATAGCTACAGAAAATAAAGGAAGTTATAGATACGCTACACAGATCGGAAGCCGATATGTGAGTTTGTTTTCAGCATCTTCTGCGTCTTATAGAGCATGTTCGAGAAAGGATAGAGAGAGAGAGAGAGAGAGAGAGAGAGAGAGAGCAATAAGCCACATCTGTTCATTAACCTCCTTACTGCTATGTTGATCCTCTAAAAGAATCGGATTGCAAAACACCTTAGAGATGATTTCGATTGTTGGAATGGATAAGTGGAACCACTAATGGTGAAGTTGGCTATACATTTCTTGGGCATATTTCGATTTGTATAATTTTTCTTTATAATATCGATGAAATTAATAAAATTTGTTGTGTGTTGCAATATGCTTTTACACTCACTGAGAAAAGTCTTCTACATTATGAATGATCTTAGTTGTTAACAGTACTCTGTTACTATTTCCCTTGTCAACAACAAAATATATAGAATAAGTTCATTTCGGAGCACTGTTTTTTTTTTATTTAAAAAAAGGAAAGAAAGGGGAAAAAGTGTTCCAAAAATACTAAAAAATGAATTACATGTTTGAAGAGATAACGCAATATCTAGATCTCGTAATTTTGAATGCCATATAAGGTAGATATGATAAGTAATGAGCATATTCAACCACAATACATAAAAACCGAGACGATCGTGCGAATCGTGGGATGTTTTACTGTAAAACAATAGCAGAAGAACGAAATGTTGACAACTGGCCTGGATGGCCGAGTTTTCATCCACTTAGTATGTGTACGTGTGAGTCTATAGGCGATATATGAGTCCCCCCCCCCATCGCTGGCTTGAAGACCATCACCGTGCTTAGTGGAAGCCCGAAATGGTTTGAGAAAAATAAATTTTACTTTTTTAAAGCAATATTTAGTAACCTAACCTAGATCACCCACAGTACCCATGTGCTTTTCATGAAAAACGAAACGAAACGAAACTACACAGCTGGATGTTTAATTTCTGAGCATCTTTGTTCAAAGATGGTTCCGAAATATCTTTTTGAAGTATAAAGGGCAGTCAGTCTTTTGCAAAGTATTGGCTAAGACAATAGCTTCTAGCCGAAATCTTTGCCGGAGAGGAAAAACTTATATATTTTAGTAACCGGAGCAAAAGAAAGAGAGCTCTTATTTGAAAATGGCAAATCCTTGTCAACTAAATAATCATCTGTTACTTTAGTAGAAGAGGAATAACACATGAGAATTTTGTTTCGTCTAGCCAAGCTGTAAGCTAAAATCTTACCTCGGGATGTCGCTGCAATTTCGGCGTACTGGAAAGTAACTCTTGCTATTTACGAACTGATTAGTACTCTCCTTCAACTCTGATTCAGCAATATTTCACAATTACTTTTCAAAGTAATTAACTTTGCATTCCATACATTTCGGCCAACATGCAAGTAGCTTCATGAATCTACCACGAATCAACTAGCAATCTGGTTAAGAGAACTCAATAATCAGCTTCTTGATTTCATCTTGTGACCAGAACTGACGTCCTTGAAAAGTTTCTTCCGTTTTTGAAGACGAATTCAGAATGAAAGAACCAAATAGGTCGTGCATTATGGTGAGCGGCTCGTGACTCTGAGACCAAAGTGATACATATCTGATGGAATTAGAAGAAACACACGTATAAACCACAGTGAAAATTATTTAATTGTAAATATTTCATCCTAAGTATCTTAGGACATCATCAGTACAGTATTTAAACAAAATTAGGAATAACATACAGTTAGGGCGCATGATTACAATAGAATCTCATGAAAACGTGCATAACGTGCTAAAGTTGTACAAAAAAAAAAAAAAAAAAAAATGTTAATTATTTAACACAATTTTGTATGATAATTTCCCATACTTTAGGAATAGTAAGAACGTCGTTGCGGTTTAGGTTTGGTCTGTGTAGTAGGGCTTCAAAACTTTCTTTGTATAAACGTTCACGTTTAAATAAAGATCTATGTAAAAGTTTAGCCTTTTCCCAATGGATCCTATAGTTTGGATTTTCAATTCCGTGTTGAGAGAGGCCAGATTTCTGCGGTTAAAGAAGACGAATGTGGTCTTGATGTTCCGAGATGCGTTTCTGAACAGACCTACCTGTCTGTCCAAAGTAAGATAATTTGCATGAGCATGGAATCTCATAAACACCAGGTAACATCAAGGGTGAGAATTTGTCCTTAGGAGAAGGTAATAAGTTGTAAATTTGGTTGATAGGTTTGTAAGTAGTGGCAAAATTGTATTTCTTCATAATTTTAGAAAGACGTTCTGAGATGCATTTAACGTAAGGTATGGGAATCCTATGCACTTCTTCCTGTCTGGTTTGATGTATGCAGAAGTGACTGATGATTTTTTGAGTTGTTTTGGGATTATATCCATTTAGGATGGCTGTATTTTTGATAACTTCTAATTCCTGGTTTAAAGATTCTTCAGAGGAGCAGAATTTGTGTGCTCTGGAAACTAGTGATTTAATAATGCCAGATTTCTGAGATGGATGATGAGCAGAAGAATTGTGAATGTAGCGACCTGAGAATGTAGGCTTGCGAAAGACGGACGTAGCGATGGAACTGTCTTCTTCTCTTTTCTTCTACTTAATGAAACTTCCTTCTTAGATGAAGAAACAATCAAAAAACTTAAGACATACCATGCAAGACCTCCTAGAATTTATGGCTTACCTAAGCTACACATGTGTAAATCCAAAAAAGAGATACCCTGTGGAGATTCTTTTTCTAACGTAAAGTTGATGCGATGATGAAGAAGGTTAATTTTATCTAGAAACAGTTGTAATTCAGGTTCGGGATGATTCCAGACTGCAAATACGTCATCGAAATATCTTAGCCAAATTTTTGGTTTGGGTTAAAAAGTGAATATTTTTCCCTCAAGGTGTTCTAGAAACAAATTTGCTATGTTGGGTGATAAAGGAGATCCCATTGCTGTTCCTTCCTGTTGTTTGTAAATTTGACCCTTCCAGGTGAAGTAACCTGATGCAATAACAAACTTGAACAATTCAACTATATCAGACGGAAATTTTTGAGAGTTAGTAATTCTATTGTTTCTTTATGGGGAATGTTTGTAAAGAGACAATGTCAAAGCTGATTAACAAGTCAGTTTTTGATAGTTGAATGTTTTTAATTTTTGTGTGAAACTCAGTAGAATTTTTGATTGAAGAGACTGAGTGGCCTATGTGAGGTCCACTCAGTCTCTTCGTAATACTTACTCCAAATTGGATTTTGATCCTACGAAGCGTCAACTCAGAAAATTAAATAAGCTACTTAATGAAACTTCCTTCTTAGATGAAGAAACAATAAAAAAACTTAAGACATACCATGCAATACCTCCTAGAATTTATGGCTTACCTAAGCTACACAAAACTAATGTTCCACTTAGACCTGTCGTAGACTGTATCGGCTGTCCAACGTACAAGTTATCAAGATTCTTATCTAACCTTCTCCGCCCTCACATAGGCCACTCAGTCTCTTCAATCAAAAATTCTACTGAGTTTCACACAAAAATTAAAGACATTCAACTATCAAAAACTGACTTGTTAATCAGCTTCGACATTGTCTTCCTCTTCACAAACATTCCCCATAAAGAAACAATAGAATTACTAACTCAAAAATTTCCGTCTGATATAGTTGAATTGTTCAAGTTTGTTATTGCATCAGGTTACTTCATCTGGAAAGGTCAAATTTACAAGCAAGAGGAAGGAACAGCAATGGGATCTCCTTTATCACCCAACATAGCAAATTTGTTTCTAGAACACCTTGAGGAAAAAATATTCACTTTTGAACCCAAACCAAAAATTTGGCTAAGATATGTCGATGACGTATTTGCAGTCTGGAATCATCCCGAACCTGAATTACAACTGTTTCTAGATAAAATTAACCTTCTTCATCATCGCATCAACTTTACGTTAGAAAAAGAATCTCCACAGGGTATCTCTTTTTTGGATTTACACAAAAGAGAAGAAGACTCTTCCATCGCCACTTCCGTCTTTCGCAAGCCTACATTCTCAGGTCGCTACATTCACAATTCTTCTGCTCATCATCCATCTCAGAAATCTGGCATTATTAAATCACTAGTTTCCAGAGCACACAAATTCTGCTCCTCTGAAGAATCTTTAAACCAGGAATTAGAAGTTATCAAAAATACAGCCATCCTAAATGGATATAATCCCAAAACAACTCAAAAAATCATCAGTCACTTCTGCATACATCAAACCAGACAGGAAGAAGTGCATAGGATTCCCATACCTTACGTTAAAGGCATCTCAGAACGTCTTTCTAAAATTATGAAGAAATACAATTTTGCCACTACTTACAAACCTATCAACCAAATTTACAACTTATTACCTTCTCCTAAGGACAAATTCTCACCCTTGATGTTACCTGGTGTTTATGAGATTCCATGCTCATGCAAATTATCTTACTTTGGACAGACAGGTAGGTCTGTTCAGAAACGCATCTCGGAACATCAAGACCACATTCGTCTTCTTTAACCGCAGAAATCTGGCCTCTCTCAACACGGAATTGAAAATCCAAACCATAGGATCCATTGGGAAAAGGCTAAACTTTTACATAGATCTTTATTTAAACATGAACGTTTATACAAAGAAAGTTCTGAAGCCCTACTACACAGACCAAACCTAAACCGCAACGACGTTCTTACTATTCCTAAAGTATGGGAAATTATCATACAAAATTGTGTTAAATAATTAACATTTTTTTTTTTTTTTTTTTTTTTTGTACAACTTTAGCACGTTATGCACGTTTTCATGAGATTCTATTGTAATCATGCGCCCTAACTGTATGTTATTCCTAATTTTGTTTAAATACTGTACTGATGATGTCCTAAGATACTTGGGATGAAATATTTACAGTTAAATAATTTTCACTGTGGTTTATACGTGTGTTTCTTCTAATTATGAACGCACCACAGGTTTCGTTATTTAAAAAAAAAAAAAAATCTGATGTAGTTTGCGAGCTTCTAAGTGAGAGCGGATATTACGGTGACTGGGAGAAATCCTGCTGCATGTTGGGAAGCACACTTCGAATACATGCGTCAGTACTTATAGCGCTCCAAACCAGTCATCAGAATTCGTACAGTGTCAACAAACATGAATTTCAATTAATTTACTATGCATACTACTTATATAAACAACGCAGTACTAAGTATTGGTCTACGCTATCGTCTACGTTTATTCTCCAACGAGCACATACTTGAAAATGCCAAATCCTCGTCAACTCAATCATCCTGATGAAGGAGTGCAGTTCTTTTTAAACTTCACCGGGTTTATTTCATAAAATATAAACAAAAAGTGTTTTTTTTTTTAAATTAGATTACGACTCGAAAATACTTATAAAATTCCCTGAATACCTTCCGTTTGGAAACTAATTGAATTTATTTCAATTAACCAAATTATTAATAAAGCAACCTTGGTCGTAATTTCATCCCAGATAATCATTAGTAAAATGCCCTTTGCCTAGCATGCCATTCATTTTCTCATGCAGGAGCGAGCATCTTCGAAAGTGATTACTAGTATTAAAGGTAATTTTTCATTTCCAGACTTAAAAAAAAAAAAAAAACGGATCGTTACTTCATCGTAGGACTTCGCACTATAACTAAGCTTGAAAAACCAAGCTACCACTCACCCACACACCTACCCACTACACAATTGTAAACATGCGAAACTTTCTAAATTATTAACGGAGTATCAACTGTTGTTTTCAAATATGGAGAGAAGAGGGAAATGCCCTTCATCATCCACACGCAAATTTCCATTGCATAACAGGAATTGAGTGCTGTGAAACAGTAGATGAATTTCTAATCCTCGTGCGATCTAACTGGTGTCATTAATAGAAGCCCGCGATATGTTATTATATCGGGATATCTGGGAGTGAGAACTATACAACGTTGGTCGCACCTGTCACATTAGCCTCATTAGCTCCGCTAGAGGACCATTACAATCGACGTCGTTATCCATCTGTGCGCGCGGTGACAGGTCACAGTTTACACCGAACTGTCTTCATTGTGCGTATGGACGAATCTCTGGCATGTAGTCCATGTCAAGCAGCGATCCCACCCAATCGTGACAATGACGTTAGCATAAAACGGGAGGTTGACGGAGGTTAACATTCCTGTTTTGTGAGGCGCAGAAACGGCAGAAATGGGAGGTACCGCAACCGTGTTTGCAAAGCACATGTTTGTGTCACATATTAACAGCTTCGCCCGCAAAGTGACTTTCTCTTCGCGTTCAGGTAGGTCGCCGAGAAAGAGCATAGCGCCCTCTATCGACTAATTTTATTTCCCGAGGAAAAGAAGAAGAGAAAAAAAAAACGTTTATTCGATTACTGACCCCTGCAGTAAAGCAGAGCAAAGAGAGTGTTGTCTTCCCATCTTTCTTTCTTTGCGAACTTTCCACTTCAATCCAATAAGCAGACGACACCACGTAGCAGAGAGAAACACGTGACCAGTGACCATCCTACTTTCCACAGATGCACGTGAGAGAATAGTTCTGCAAACGTAACGAAAGTTCCTTTCGTCCGATGATCTTTGACCTTCCCTTACTCACACGTAGCGTACACACTACGGAAGTCTAATAAAATAATGCCGAAGATGAGAGCCATCTACCGGCAGTTCTAACTAGGCTGGACAAGTATTGATTGATCAATCATTCAGTTTATCATTCATTCATTCGCTCCGCTAAGCGGCTTCAGGTCTCCGCGATATCCTAATGTCTCCGTTCCCATAAAGAAAGCGAAATTTACTCCAATAACTCCGGAAGGTTAAGAGGAAAACCGTGGTGGGTGTCTCTTTTGCGTGTGTGCTCAGCATTAATTTCTTGAGAAGAGGAAAATTAGGGAAGTGAGTATGGCAGTGGTAGAAAATGATGTTTGCGTGTCGCCCACTCTTGTAATTCGCCACCGAAGTTCTTGTTTAATGACTTTCTCCTAATCGACCATAGGTCTTTTTTCTCGAACATTTCTCACACTCCCATTATGCTTCTTGTTAAAGGGACCAATTTCGGAACTCTTCAATGTGCGTGTGATGAGTTTTAATTGCTCGTTTTTGAGAGATCCGAATTAGGAGAATTTATAATCCTTTAATGTCTTATGACTCAACGTAAACTGCCAAATTTGGAAGAGGACCAACATAATAAAAACACTACAAACAATTATGAAAGAAATTAAAAAGGAAAACCAACTAGAATTTACAAAATAATTCACAATAAGCAAGCATTTACTTCCAATAGCCAACAATAATGTTGCAAGGATGCATTCCATGGACAGTTTCTAGTATCATTCTTGTGGATGCACCCGAGTATCCACATATTTTACTGACTTTGGTTTCTATGGAGATAACGAGATCTACTTACCTTGAAGTGGTGGTTAACATTGACAAAGGAGAAATCGATGAGACAACAGCAGGCTGCCACGTTCGTCTTACAACTCGCATCTGTGAAGAAACTTCTACCTAGCAGCTGTTAACAATTCTGTTGCCAGAAACATGGATCTAAAACCTTGCCTACCACTGATCCCAGACTGGACGTTAAACTGTTTGATAATGGTAGTTTGACGCACGAAGCATCTTCGCTTTTCGAAACTTATTTTTTTTTTTACCGATATCGAGATAAAGACAGCGAATAAAAGTTAAAGGTCTTTCGACAGTAGAACATTTGAAAAGTCTTACTGTGTTCTTTCAGTTTTGCTGTGGCTTTTGATAAAACAGAATATCCCTTTTAGCAACAAGACTTATAATCAAAAGTTGCTTTATATGCTAGAGTAGAGAAAGTTTAACTTTCCTAATATATAGAATAATAACCAAGAATGAGAACAAAACTGGGTGGGAACTATTTTAGTGAACGATAGCGAATATGCTGTGTCATGCGTTAATTACAATTGTAACTCATCTGTAGGGGGTAAACAGCTAATCTTGCCCACATTTTGTAACCATGAATTATGGAGAACTCACAACAGCGGATTCTGATATTAATATTCTACTGACATCATTCATGCACCAAACCACTTCTCGATGATACTAGGGTCATTTCACACATTCTTCTCATTATATTCCGGTTGCTAAACTAAACAGTTCTTTAACAAAATGCGTTATAATCCTTCAATATATAAATATCCATTCTGCCTTATCACTGCTGCCCAAGTTTAGATAAGCATTATATTCCCACCAGTAAACTTTTTTATGTTATGCATTTGATAAATCAGGTCTTCAAAAAAATTAATCAGTTGTGGTGAAGAGTTTCTACACAGAATCGTCTTTCAATTCAGAGAGGGGAGAAGATTGAAATATAGAGGGGTCATGCCAAAAATATAGTGGGGGAAGTAGGAGACATGCCTTCACATCCTTAAGATCAGATACTTCATGTGAAATATGTGGACTCGCATAACCATGGAAAATGAAGTGTCATGCTGTGAATATGACAGGTGTTTTGTCTCAATTTTTTGGGTACAAAATGTCTTACATAAGCATTAACCAAATAAACAATAATTAACCAAAAGTTTGATCGTGGAACGAGGCTTTTTTCTTTTTTTTTTGTATTACAAAAAATTGGATGTTTCTTTTGTGGCGATTGACTTTTTCGTTTTGAATCAAGAATTTCATATTCATATTTCATCTATGATAGAAAATACTGTTCGAATATTGGTCGCCCTTCAATTGGTGCAGCAGTTCTTGAATCGTCTTTCAAATCTTTTGCTGGTGACAAACTGGCAGAGAAGAGAACTTCAGATTTTCGGAATCCTGAAAACGCGATAGCGAGATGTTTGCTTTATTTACAGTTTCACTACATACGTATATTGCGTTGATCTTCTTCCAGCTGGGGATTGATGGTTAACATCGATCCATGGTTATCTATCCTGCTCTCCTTCAATTGCTAATCCTTTTTGATAATGGAACTGTCCCTTTTTATAACTTGTAGGCTAAAGATTAATGTGTTATTCATTAATTAATACATTTTAATTAATAAGTAATCCATTAATCTCAAGTCAACAAGTTGACAAAAACAAACAAACAAAAAAAAAACGGGTAAGTCCTTTGCCATAATGCTTGGCTTTTTTTATTTGTTAGTAAACTGCATGTTAAAAATTCGCCTTAAAATCTTGCAAATAGCATTTTTCAGCAAACCATCTTCAATTCAAATATAAATCTTTGATGAATCATCTGAATGTAATTAATAATCTTTGAGCAATTGTTGTTATTTATTTAACTTTAATAATAATAATAATAATAATAATAATAATAATAATAATAATAATAATAATAATTCGCCTTACTTACAAGTCCTTGAGGCCGACGACCTGTTTTGTGTCTTCGATTTTCGAAACTATAATTTTAGGATAAGATGGTCGGTCTTATCCCTAAACTGTGTGTGTGCTCTTTGCGGGTTTGCCAGATCGGGAGGCGAAAAGTCTATGTTCTCGTTAGGAAGAACTCCACTTTCTTATAAGACCGGCTGATTCACTTACTTGTTAAGCCCTGATAAAGGTTCTGCGAATCGTAGATAGGATTCGAACCCAAGTTTTTCTCCCACACTTCGTCGAATATACTTAGCTGCAAGGGGTTCTTTTATTATAACTTACCTCTATAAAATATCATTGATGCTAACTGCATATATGCATTTTTAATAATCTCTGCCATTACTCCAAAAACCATATCAGACAATCTTCACTTTTCTAAGCTACGAATTAATTACCAGCTTGATTGGATGAGTGGTTAGCATAGCCACTTTTCAACATAGGTTAAGGACTCATTGGCCGGTGGGTATGGATATTCTTGATTATCTTTAGGTATGAGAATAATTTCATCGTTCGGTGTGAGACCAACAATCCAGAAGCCTTAGTGGCTTGTAAAAAAATTCCATGTTCGGTCTCAAGACCATGATTTAAGGATTACTTAAAGAATAAAATTAAACAATAAATAAAACATAATATAACAACAAAAACAAACCTAACACTCGATAGTAATGCATTATAGGTTTAACTTTCGTAGGTAGAAATCACAAAAGAAGAAGAAGAAAAAACAGCAGGCTTAACTAGATGCCACAAGAGAACAAACTAACTCATCTTGTTGAAATTAGAGAGGATTGCTATAAAGGGTTAGATGAATATGCATTTTTTAAAGAACTTGTTCTTTACCATTTAATACTACAGATGGTAAATTTTTAATCACCATTATTATTGATCAATAACAATTATATTAACCAAATGATATTAAAGAATCAAGAATTATCCTTTGATCACAGTCCTGCTAACTAGTTTATTTATCTTGGCTATAATGGTTGTTATAAATACTTATCGATAAATAGCAACACTATTAATTACAATATCCCATTTTCTTTTATACATCACTTCCAAAACTATTAAGACTAAACGGATCCAGCTCCTTTTAAACCTATCGTTGGTAATAATAACGAGACTAATCCTATTTCGATAGTCTGCTAGTCTGCTATATCTGTTAATGCTTGTATTCTCTCTCTCTCTCTCTTTCTCGCTGATCTCTGTGAGTTTTGTTTTGGATAAAAAAAACGATTTTGGTATGAGAAACACCGAATAATCCACTGGCTAATTCAGCTTTAGTTGAAAAAAGACCATATACATTTCGACGGCATTCTGGGGGGGGGGGGGATTTGAAACTCAGCTGTTTCCACCCAAACAACGTTTTTCATGAACTAATGCGATATAAAAGTGTGTTCTATTTCAAATAAAGATATATAACAATCGTGGCTATTAATGAAATCGCTACGCATCAATAACAAGCATTGATGTGCAAATTGGCAGTGCATCTATTCACTACAAATGATATGTACGATAATCATTTTAATAGGAGAAGCGCAATGCTAGCAATACTATAACACTGAATAAGAATAGTAAAACTGAATAACAATTTGATGGTGCCAAATGTTTGCTTGTTAAGATTTTAATTATCATTCCAATTTTTCTCCTCGCAGTGTCTCATATTTATTTACATATTCTTTATTAGGTTGAGGTGATGTGTGTGTGTGTTCGTGCGTGCGTGTGTATGTCATTAAATGTTCCACAAGTGACCGAACACGGAAGTGCACGTTTTAAATCATTTCGTGTGATGGTGCGAAATAAAAACTGTTTTTTTTATTCACTAATTTTTCTCCGTGCATTGAACAATCTCATCACTGATATATTTTGAAGTAAGAAAAGAACAAGACATCAACCATATCGAGAGACTCTTACACTGCCTGTCTAAGGGTAGCAACTTTCATTTCACTTCTCGAACAATTTCTGAATTATCAGTGAATATCCCATTAGCTGAATAACTGAGAAACTTTTATTTCCTAAATCTTCAACTTAAGCACGTATTCCTGTTTCTCTCTCATTTATTTCACAAGAGACCCATTAACTGTGGCTTCGTTGCTTGATGCTGCCGTGGATTTATAATCAGAGGAAATTACCCAACTTCAAACTCTGCCTTCAGCACATCTTGTGCTTGGTCTCTTTTTCTCTTCCAAGATTTTAACAGCACGCAAACACTATCACACACACACACACACACACACACACACACACACACACACACACACACACACACACACACACACACACACACACACACACACACACACACACACACACACACACAGTGTAATCTTGTTAGTGCCAATCAATCGGTTAGTTGAAAACACACCAATGGTTGACTATCTGCAATCTGAAAAAAAAACAATAAAGGTGGCAAAAGAAGCAGTTTCTCCCTGCTTATTCCCAACGTAGAATTGAGCAGCGCCCCAAGACGCCTTTCCTTTGTATAATAACATTTCCTAATCCTTCAGATGTGTTTGAAAATTTAATAGAAAGTAGGTCATTCGAAGATTTAATAAACAGCTGGGTATGAAAGCAGTTGGCAGGCGTATAAATAAATTCTTAAGATATGATGAGTACCCAAATACTGTCCATCTTGCATCAGAAATATCTGATATTTTGTCATCATATATTATGTTACTCTTAAAGCAATGATAATTACTTCTGTTGAGTTGAAAATTAAAAAAGAATAATCTCAACTCGTTATAACTCTCCTTATATTTAACTATAAACCCTGTCTAATACGGAAGCTTTTCAATGCTCTTCAGATTTCCAACAGACAAATTGGCAGTGTAAAACGAGCAATTAAATTCATACATTATTAAAAAAACATTCATAAAAACGTCCATAGTGTGCGTAAAGATTCTAATTCTTTCATCCTTTGAATAAAAAAGTTGACGATTATCTGAAAGATGTTTTATACTACGAGGTTTAAAATCTGTTCTTAGCAAACAGCATTTTCCAGTTCGTAACCAATTAGGATGACAAACCAGAAATATGTGTTTATCTCAGCAGGAAGAGGCTTGTGCACGTGTCAACTTGTGTCAACGTGTCAAAAGAAAAAAAATGAACAAATCCATCATGAAAGTTATTACTAGGAATAACATATATGGTGCGTGCTGGGAGTCGTGGCGCCAATTTTTTACCTTTCTATGAACAACAATGTTATTTATCCATGAGTCGTACACCCTAGTACGGTTTAAAAGAATATGGTCAGAAGACTATCACTTAAATGCTAAGCAGAGAGAATATTAGCCAAGACTACTATACTCAATATACAAATAATTATTTTATGTAACATATTTCAGTAGAAGGACAGATCTTTTCAGATGACTGTGATTTAGGCCCACAATTATCACCAGCCCTGTTGACCAAGTGGACATTGTGGGTTCGAAACTTACTATGGATGTTTATAAACGTTTATCCCTAAAGTGTATCTTCTCCCATCTTTCAGGTAAAGATGACTTTCCTCGGTTCAGAACATCGCTCTGCTTATTGGAGACCTGAAGTGGCTTGTATAAGCTCAATGTTTGGTCTACAGAACAGCATTTCCAGATTATAGGTTTACATCCTTTGTAACTGAGTTTCACATTAAAAATTCTTTTTAGCCATATCAGAAACTGGAATGCCTTTAGAGGATAAATATTAAGTAGCACCGATGATACGCCATAGAAAACAATGCAGTATCTTGATGCAATTACAGAAGGATTGTTCGAAGTGTTTTGAGTAAAAACATCATCATCATCATTGGCATGGGTGCATACCTGCTGAAGGTGACGTTTTTTAAAGCGAAAAGGTACCTAAATTACCAATACATATATATCTGTTGCACCATTTTTTTAAACGTTCCTCTTTAGTTTTCATTTTAAGATTTGGTTTTTGTGTTTCCAATATACGATACCAATAGGTACTTTAATAATACGATGATGAGAGCTGTACCTATATCTTTTAATGATGGCCTTTCACTAAACTCGTATTCCAATCTCAGGCTGCATACTCATGAAAAAGTAAATCCAGAACAAAGTTGAACTCCTACACTGGCATAACATTGAACAATGCCCACCTTCCTGATATCGTATGACACCCTAATATCTTAATCTTTTCGTCGTAGGCGATAGTTCCTATTTGGCTCCCTTCTGTATACACCGTAACCACTTCGTGCTGTGAGCAGACCAATAAGGGATCCAATATTGGAGATAGACCCACCTGAAGCTCAGGGATCGAAGGTCATACCTTTCAGTACATTATCTGACAGACAAATCGGCCTTCAGAACACATGCAATTTACAGTCAAGAAATACTAGTGGTGGTAGGCGGTAGATGGCGTTGCTGTAGTTGATGGTAATAGAGGTTCGGTGTAGCAGTGATGGATTAAGTGCTTAAGGTGCCCTCTCTCGATGAGTCTTTGGACTCCTTGGAGGTGTTTGAAATAATAATAATAATAACAATAATAATCTTTTCTTCTCATTATATCTGTAATATTCTGCATAAACACATACTCAGCTATACAATACTAGCGTTAGGATTCTTCAAATATCTTGATGCTGTGGTGGATTGGGGATAATCACTTTGGATGGAGGTGGTCAGTGCATTGTTTATCAATCACCAAATGTAATTAATACTATCAGAGCGGCATTTAAATTTTTTTTTTTTAAATTTAAATAGTTCATTTCGTTCTCATTTCGTATGGTGATTCAACGTCCGTGAATCCCTTTTACAGGGAGTTACGCACCACCTCAATCCCACCTATTTTTATCCGGGCTCGGGACAGGCATAGCTGACAATTCAGACCTATGGCTGGAGAGATTGTCTTAAGTATTCCTGACTGTATCCGTGTATTCACGGGGCTGGTTTTCCTGCTTGCGGGATGAAAAACCATAGATAAACTGGGGGAAAAAACCCTGCTGTTCACGCCCAAGGCCGGCTAACTTGGCTATGGTTGAGGAAGATCCTTAAGCTTCTCACGTCGTCGATGGGAATCGAACCCAGGACACTCCTTTCCCCGGTTGCGAAGCGCATAACCATTAGGCTAACCGCGTGGAAATTTAAATAGTAAAAAATAAGAAAGATAGGTAAGAAAATATTTTGATATTAATTTTTTAAAATTGTTTAAAAATATTTTGAAAATATTTTTAAACAATATTATTTCCCTATCTTACAAAAAGACAACGCAGTAATTCTCTCCTTTTCCTTCCCCTGACCTACCTCCATAATAATAATAATAATAATAATAATAATAATAATTTAGAATTATTAAAAAATAAATAAACGCAATAAATTTCCCGAACCTAGCATTATTATGAAGTGCAAAACGTCAAACGCTTGAGGTTGGAATTAGCAAGAAAATGAAAGTACCTCAAGTCGAAGTTTAAACCATACTTAAGTCACAGGTACTCGAACAGAAACGGCTTTAAGTAACAAACGACCTGCGATCAGTGAACAAGATGGACGTGAGCAATTCAGCTTCCCCCTTCGAGATCAAAAGAGAAAGAAAGAAAGAAAGAAAACAGAGGCGATCCCTTGCCAACTTTATCTACGGCGGTACGCGTTGTTTAGATATCCCGGCACCATTCGCCCAAACGTAGATTAATATCCAGAACCACAATATCTGTCAAGCAGCAGATCTCCGACGCTACCCTACGGTTCCGTTTGACGCGAGGTCACCTGTTACATGAGTAAGTGGTCCATTGTTTTCGGATTAACTGAAACACAAAAGATAAGTCCACAATTTCTGCTAAAAAGGAGAAAGAGGACGATGGAGCGATCAATCCAGGCCTATCGCGTCTGCCATTATACGACGGAGGTTTGTCACGGAAGGTCACAAAACTACGTCAGCTCCATGTGCTGCAAACAGACGGGGAAAGGTTTTTCTTCCAAGAAATTGACTCGTAGATGAACATTTATCACAGCTTGCATCCAGAGAAGGGAAAAACTAGGCGCCATCGTACGCTTTTGTTCTTTTGAAAAAGGTTTACAATAACATGTGGAATCCGAGCGGATTCAGCGCAGCTGGATAATTATAAACTGGTTAAAATAATACAGTATACGACTATCATTCGCGGATAATTTTCGTAAAATGAATTCAAAGGTTAGAGAAATAGAATGAGGAGAATCACAAGAGAAATGTGGAATCAAAACATCTCAGCTGTATTAATATTAATTAGAAATTTCAAAGAAATATTTTATTGATCGTTAAAGAATTCTTTAACGATCAATAAAATATTACTAGGGGCTTTAGAGCTTTTAGAGAATATTGTTGTTAACATGCCTTGAAGAAAGATCACAAGAACTTAAATTTACTGACAACCTAAGCTCGGTAATACAAAATTTGGAAGTGCTGAATTGTCATGTTTGAAATAATAAGTTCCGAATAATTTCGTCATTCCCAATTCACGAATGTCAATGCATATTTAAGAGTAAACCACGATCACCATCTTTGGGGATGTGAACTCAAGGAATAAAATTCAGGTAGTATAAGGGATTTCTCTGAATGGCTGATATTAAAGGGAGATCAAAGCAGTTCTTTTTCTATAATTATATCAGGAAATAGGATTCTTTCTTTTTTGACCAATATGGCATTTTTTTCAGAATATACTCCAGGAAAACATGACTCCAACATGTATTAATAATCAACTCTCCCCATAGTTCCTAATAGAGTCGAAACTGAATACAAAATCTTCTGGTGTAAATTTAATTTCATATTTGAGCAATTAGAAAGAGTGCTGAAGCGTTTCTACGTCGACTCAACTTGAACAATAATGAGTGTATTTCTTTCCTACCTAGCTACTTAGTGAATTTTGGGAAAGTCTTATTCTTATTAATTACAAACGATATTATATGTTTCTTTATGTATCGATTTCATAACTACTGTGCTTTGACTACTCTAGCAGGCAGTTCGTTTCTTGTATATGGAATAGATTGCTGTCATTTTATTTTTCTGAATTGTCAGCTATACTAAAGATTATCTGGAAGTTTTGAATCGAAATATCTCGTTATTTAGATTAGTAATAAAATTTTCCTGTGAATGTTTGTTCATATAGTCCATCAATGGACATTTTTTTAGAGTTTCCTTTAAATCTACAGACTAAATAGTAGCTTCTCAACTCCTCTATAAAAACGACAAGTGTGAAAACTGTTACAAATTATTTCGGATTCATAAAACTGGGAACCTTTTGATTATATGTACAATCTGTATTCTGTTTATCAGACCTTTACTCAAGTGAGGCTAATTTATGAAGTCTCGGGTGGAGTAGTTTTTATTTATTATTATTTTTTACTGCAGCAATAGGCAACAATGTATAAATGCTACAAGTCCTATAGGTCGCTCTGGGGTATGAAGATAATACCCCACAGCGACCTATTTTTTACAACTTGATCAAGTTCTCCCAACATACACATGAAAATTGGGATTAATGTCATCCTCAAGTTCATTGTACAAGAATGGTGTTTGCCTTATTTTTTTTACAATGATGCTATTAATGGTAACAACAATTCCATGCTTAGAAACAGTGTAAACTATATTGATATACTAATTATGGCTGTTAATTGATGATAGAGTCGATACATTCTTGAAGGAACTAGACTATCTATATACCTCTGAATATTAATAAAAATTAAGTAGATGATATAAATAAACACTTACAGAATGATAGTGTTATTGAAGAATATAAAAATATATTGGCATCATATTGGTGGTTATCATATAAATGATAATTGGAATATGATCGTATATTTAAAAAAAAATGGCCTACGATGTATCAGTAATCCATTTGAGTATGCGCATCATCATCATTTTATATTTATATTTTATATTACGAGTGAAAATAAACTAAAAATTGGTTTCGGTTATGAACCAATTTTATATTTTTATTTAGGTTTTATAATTATATAAAAAATATGAATTACCTTATGGTGATTAATCCAGTTGACCAGCTATATGATGAATTTAATCAAAATGACTAAATATGCTGACGAAACTAAAAAAAAAAAAATGCGTTTAAAATAATAAGAATGAAAGAAAAGGTTCATATTAAGCATAGAAAAAATCCATACAGCTTTGACATTGACAATAAAAGTTAACAAAACACTTAAAGGCAAGTGTTGTGTAGTGATGTACGCCAATTAAAATTTCTTTTGTTTGAATTATATGAGTAAAGAATGTAAGATTCGATGATTGAGAATTATGCATGTAATCTAGCATTCCTCAGTGAAATTGACATGAATCAGGGGTTAACCAATGCACGTGACCTTGATCTTAGCAGTAGAGAACGGAATGTAGGTGATTTACAGGATAAATCACCTGTGACTGTATGGATGCACTCTATGCACGGATTTGAGTTTCGATAGAGATTCTGTTTAAAAAGAAAATTCTCCAGCAGTTCTTGTTTTAGTCGGAGGAAAGCGCTATTATATTGTAATAAATCTTTTCAGAGAATAATACACAATTCTTTTTTGTTTGGATTGTCGAAAACAGTTCTTTTATTAGAAAATCTGAATTGAATGTACTGAGTTCGGCTATTTGTCTTCTGTTTAGTGTGTAAATTTTATTTCTCCCTCATCTCGTTCCCTATTTGGTCGTTTGCAATAAGCGCAGTCGTAATATTTCTAATTAATGGCGGTGGCACTTATCTCTTCAAGTGACACTAATGGTTGTTTAAACTGGCTACCACGATAACTGTTAATGGTGCCCACAATTAGCCAAAAGAAGGTGTGATTAATTAATACACTATTTTATCAGGGAATGTCGGTTACAGGTGGGCGGATGGATCGGACTGCAAAGGGCATTTGACTCCGTCACTTGATGCGCGGCGGTAACTCAAGTGTTTCGATTGCTGCTTATTTAATGAGATTATATTGAGTTAAAGAAAGGAACCAGTTAATAAGCATGTTAAACGGGAATCCTTAATACAGTAGTAGTTAAACCCACGCTAAAGAGAATGCATGTACATTCTCCCGATACCTAATGAATCATTGGATTCTTTTATAAATTTGCCATTATAGCAATCAAGATAGAAAACAGTTACCAATATTGCATTTGGAATGATACAAGAGGAACTATAGTACTCAGAGTAATCCGATGTGTGTTTTGTTTACCTATTTCAAAACAGTCCATTTTTAGCACCGCATATCTTTTATGATGTTTTTGGACCAACATCATACATGATACTATATGTTTCTTTATACAGCTTTTTTTGTTCTAAATGAATATTAATGGAGTGTCATCAAAAAATCTATTTCATATGTTAGAGTAGTGTGATCGCTGCTTCCTCCTAAACGATAACGGCAAGGACCACGACTATTTGCAAGGAACGTCCTCTGTTTTTAATTTCAACTAAATATAAGGAATGTAAGGATTACATTGAGTTTTCTTACTGGCATATATCCGGAGCAATTCTAGCGTAGTTGTCTAATTCATTAGAAAGTTTCTCTTTTATTGTTATTATTATTTTCTTAGTTCAAATCATTTTTCGCCATCTTCGCATCGTTACCTTCAAAATGCTTCCCAATCACATTTCTTTCAACACAGTGTGGGAGTCAACTTTTGTAAGCTCTCCGTATGACATCAGTTGCAGCCGCCTTGACCTGTTTCGTATGATGAAAATCGTAGCTTTCCAGATAGTTCATTTCTGGAAACAATATGGCAATCAGATGGCAAAAAAGATCAACTGTGGCCAAAAGAGTGTGTCGTACATTGAAGATGGTGGTCAACTATCATTGGTGGAACAAGTATGGGTGTGTCTTTTCTCTCGTTATTCGCATATTACTATTACTTCTTCTTTTTTTCGAATAATGTTTCTCAGAAATTCAAACACGTTTTTCATGTCTCGGTATTATTCTTTTCCTGACTGCATTTCTTTACGATGACTTTGTTTCGAGAGAGGTACAGTTCCGTACTGTCTTGACATCACCTTTAAGGTTCTCTCATACGTGGGATGGAGTGATATCCACACCTGCTTCTTTCACCACTTCTTAATATTCCGTTAAAAACTTTCCAAGTTAGTAGAAAATTTTACATTTGCACGCAATTCGACTTCTGCTGTCACAGCCTTACATGACACGACACACGGAATTCGGCCAACTAGGAAGTTAAAAAAATAACAACTTAAATTTTATAGAAATTAAAAAAAAAATCCACGAACATTTTGAAGCCTTTTCTGATAATAATGCGAACATTTATTTTTGAATTTATTCAATAAAAAAATACGTTCACAAAAGCACTCTTCCTTGTTTCGACGAGTAAAGTGATTAATATCAGCCCAAGATTAATCATCGAATAACTAGAAAGTTGGTAATCATAGTTGGAAAAGTGCATTTTCATCATTGAAAACTGTTTCTTCGGTCAAAAAGTTACTCAAACTGCTTGCATGCACAAGATCCTGCTAATATCACCTGCCCCGAGACCCTCCCTTCCACAAAGTATATACACATACCGGCAGCTCGTGACCTGCAGGAAAGCCAAACGACGTTTAATGACATTCTGATGATTCACCTCCACCTACGTCGGCAGTTCATTTTCCGTATTGTCGTTTTGCGTGTTTAAGGAGGCGTTACAAAGAAGGTCCGATTTAATCCAAGGGTCGCGCAGACAGATCGATCTGCCGCAGTCACCAGAGCATTTATGCTCTCCCCCCTGCTTTCTCTCTCTCTCTCTCCTCACCCAACTCTAATTTCCTCCTTCTGTTCCAGGAAGTGTCTCCAAGATCCATGTGAACTAATAAAAAGTCCAACCCCCCTCCCAACAATAGGTGACAACTCATAGAGTAATACTCTCCAAATGAAGGGGGAGGGTGGAGAGGAGGGATCAGTTACTTTGTCATTTTTCTAATCACAAGCTCTGATGCAATTATTAAGCCGGTAAGTCGGTAAGCGCAATTTGGTTTTGCAACATCATTTAATCGGGTTTGAAATGCAATTTTTCCCTCGAGAAAAAAAGGAAATAATTACCTT
This sequence comes from Typopeltis vanoorti, assembly GCF_054136105.1. Taxonomy (NCBI): domain Eukaryota; kingdom Metazoa; phylum Arthropoda; class Arachnida; order Uropygi; family Thelyphonidae; genus Typopeltis; species Typopeltis vanoorti. The sequence goes on from NC_143571.1 coordinate 86,516,691, forward strand.
TCTAGTTTGTCTTTATCAAAGTGTATAAATTCCTTTTTCAGTAAACATCTGTGAACAGTTGCTATGGATACGGATACCTGTTGTTATCCATCTGTATTGCTAACGCTTTTAACACTTTTCGTAAAATTGTGCGAAAATCTTTTAACGTTATTGAAAAATCTGAGATTACTGTGAGCAGTCCATTCTTCGTAAACTCCTCTTAATTTGGAAGACAGAAAAGAAAGGAAATAAAAGAATAAATAATGAAATTTGTGACAGATATCCCGAACTCGATTCAAAATAGTAGGAGGACATTTTTTTCACTTAAAGCTTATTTGTTGCTCATAGGTGTCTTTTTATTATTCCTTCAACACCAAAGATTGCAAATCTTATTGCACATCTTTTCGTGTGTATAAAGTGTCAAAGGTGTATTGCATTTCGGAGGTGAGCGTGACCATTGACAAGCCCTTATATGTTTTACAAATTCGCTTATGGATGTTTCTGTATAAATACAGTGAACATTTCCTGAATCAGTATAGAGATATTAAGCTGAGAATACCAAAACGTTGAAGAAACGATGTCTTAGCAGTCTAGTTAAACATGCATCCGATCTAATAATTTATAGACAGCTTTCGTCAATGAAGAATTCGCTGTGAAATTAGCTATGAAGTGAACTATTAGTCTGCACGTTAGGCGGCAATAATTGAATAACTGAAGCTATTAATAAATAGAGGTAGAGTCACAGCAGAAAATTGATAAAGGAGAAGATGTAGTGTGATCTAATGAAACGGAACAGCTATACAACAAAATTAAGGCTGAGTATTATATCTCGTTCTAATTGATGAAGGCAACATCCCTTGTAATAGCTCCTGAACATTGCAGGTTACGATCCAGATTTTCCATAATTGATTTTGACATTAAAGAATCTGTAATGCCGCAAGATGGCGGTTGGTTTTCAACAATTAATATAACTTTGTTATTTTTTTTATTTCTTTTTATGAAAGCAGACGAATTTTGATAATGAAATATAGGTTATTGGATGTCTACAATTATTCTGTGCTCTAAGCATATCATAATTGCCAATTTCAACCTTCGAATTAAACATGGGGGCGGAGGTAGTTTCCGAAATTTACAACGAACCAACGGTAATGTATGTAAATTGCTCCCTGATGTAGGGTCCACCAAAGATAACTCAATTCATAAGTGAAATGACTTTCTGAGGAAGCGGATTCGTTTCCCTGAAGTGCAAACCTTCCTGAAGCATGGAAATGAATTTTCCCACGAGTTTTCCGAACTGACCATAATTGCAGTGAGTTTGTACGCGTGTGTGTGTGCGTCTGCGCGCGCATCGCCGAGTTTGTATGCATGACTGGCTGCGAACTTAAACGGCTCTTCATACTAGAAAGTTCATGAGTGCCTCAGCTTCCCGTTGCAGATTAGATATTCATGGGATTGTGCTCTTGGGATCTATCTACTGACAGCCGGAAAATTGAACACTCTTTCGCAACACTCAGTTGTAAGCTGGAAATTCAGCACGATTATGTTTCTGCTACATATACTCGGTCCTTATATTTATTTACACTCTCTTTGTCGGGAAAATTTTCCAAGCAGTGCAACAGAAAGTTGTTATTTTTCACTACCACTTATCCCCCCTCTTTTCATCATTCACACACACTTTAGCACAAGTCGTTTCCTGCTTTCGACTGCCTTCCAGTGCAGTGGAGAATCATCCTAACCACTCACTACTCGTATGATTCCGAAAGTGTAGTTTCCATTAACGCTAGCTTCATGCCTCAGTTGAATGCGTGTGAATGATTCCACTTCCTCTAGAACCGAGATATGTTGGCACAAGCAATAAATAAAAGTGTTTTCGGATAGCTTCAGGCGCAGAATTTTAATGAAATTGTAAACAAGACACGAAACCGTGATTTGCCATTAGAACTCAAAATGTTTACTAATATACAGATATTGCATATCTGAATCGGTTTCTGTCATTATTTTTTCTGTCCTGAGGAAAGCGGTTCGCTAATTTCGAAATAAGATCTGAATGGCACATTATCTCCTTATCCACCATTTAACACATCTGTTATGTCATAACGTTTTCTCCTGAATTTTATTAAAAATTTGCACCTTCGTCGCTATTCCAGATTTTTGTTACTAACTTCTCTTACTCCAAATACAGCAAACAACTTCGATAAAAGTAACGCCGTCTTGGACACACTAAAGTTATCGGAATAACTTTACCACTAAAAAGATGCTTGTAAAATCATATCAAGATATAGTACGCCATCTGTTCAGTATTTTGAATCTTTAGTTTCCAACAGAAAACTAAAAATGCTTGTTGTTTAATGTGGTAGCTCAAATAAATCACACAATTTAGTTAATGGAATAACAAATTACAATATAGACACAGTAATCTGTTTTTAATCAGAATACATATTTCTTATAAAATGTATTTGCTATTAAAATTGTCTAATGAGGTGGTTAACTAAATAAATAAAGGTCAGTTAAATAATTACTAGTCCTTGACTCTCAAAGCTTTAAAAGATTCCTTGTTTCGTTTTATCATCCGAATAAATAAACCTTTTCGGAATTAGCTCGACTGTATGCAAAATGTTTGGAAGGAGTAGAGCATCACGCATATCCAAATAACTGATGGTTTCCTCGGAAATATTACACAATATCCATCTTTATCTTCAAATGAATTTTATTATATAGACAGATTTGTGAAATCATGGATTAGTTGAGCGGGCTCACTATTTTACTAATGTATATGTAACGTACAATATAATTTACTACGTATAAACTGGATCGATTTATTCTCTTTCATCAATTCTTCCACCACTGCACTATTAATTTGCTTCTGTCTATCGCCATTTCATTAATTCCACTTTATTTGTTGTATATACTACAGATCTATGAGCATACAAACCAAAACATTTCAGGGACTTCACATTTCCCGTTTTGTTGCACTGGCCAATACTTTTGGGAGATCAGTGTATATGCTACTAACTTTAAGTATAGCCTCCGCAGTGTTAAATGGATTCTCTGCAGGCTGTCGCAATGTGAAAATTAAGAGTGTTTTTATGTTTGAGTAATGTTCTTTCCCGATAGTCTTATTACGCGCAAAGTTCTTTTTCATTTTGTGTTTCTCTGCAAGCCTTCATTTATTTTATCTCCTCGCAAAGAAAATAGCAGTTGGCCCTAATTCCTGGCAGTACGGCCGGTATTAATAACTATTTTTTTCTTTATTTTCTTTTCCTAGTTTTTCGAGTCCATTACAAGAGTCAATCAGCCATTCTTCTAATTTTCGTGTGATCGATGATTTGATTTTAATTACAAAGCAAATACTTTGATCACACACACACACACACACACACACACACACACACACACACACACACACACACACACACACACACACACACACACACACACCTCACCACTCTGCTAAACTAGCTTTCCAATTAAGAGTCTTTTATTGAGAAAGGGAAGAGAGGGAGGATCATAAAGGACACTGAGATAGATGAAGTAGAAGTATTCTCCTCCAAATAGCCTATTTAAAATGATGAAATTTGGTGAAGTGAAAGATCGATATAAACCTTCTCTCTCTCTCTCTCTCGCTTTATTTTGATAAAATCTAATAAACCTGAAAAGCATATTTAATTCGATTCTTTGTTGTGCCGAGTGATTATTTCAAATTATGAGTTTTTCCAATAATTTTAAGTGACGAATATCCACTTGAAATTTAAATCTCTCTCTCTCTCTCTCTAAATAGCATCATAAACTCTTAGTAATGCATGAAGTTATCTCAGAATGCATTTTTTATATCAATTCCATCTGCAATATATTTTTAACCAATAATATGAATACCAGAGCCTCCGTAGCTCAGTCAGTACAGACGAAGCCCTTTGGTCGGGAAGTCCTGGGTTCGATTCCCATCCATGACGTGAGGAACCTTTATCCGGTCTCTTTCAAACGAAAGGTGAGTTAGCCGGTCTCATACGGAGGTAGGGAGGGTTCACCCGGAAACTTGGGTTTTTCTTCCGTCAAAACAGACAAACCGGCCAGTAGAACACACGCAAGTTACAGACAAGAATGGTTAGAGGCATAGGGGTAACCGCCTTATCCTCGTATTTACGGTTAGGAAATTCAAAGATACTTGGAAGGGTATGAGCACTTAAATGCCTGTTTAAAGTCACTGATGATGAATATGAATACCACCGTGCCGAAGCGATGAAAAGGGAAAAAAATTGGAGAATAGCTCGAGATATTCCTCAACGATCTTGAATAAAATTTCTTAAAAAGTAATGGTTCGCTTCCTTTCTCTCCGGTTTATCCAATGAGCTACAAACATGGATATAGGATTTCTATTCAGACAAAGATAGTTGCGGATTGTCATGTTAGGTGTATTTGCAAGCGATCAGCACCGTTTACCTTTGTCATAATTATCTCCTCATTTGCATTTTAAAAAAAATGAAATATGCGGACAAAGTATAATGGAACAATATTTAATGCTCTGAGTAAAAGTAGAGCAATTTTAATGTTTGTTAAAATAGCGCGATAATAAAACTTCACTGTGCAGTTAATGGTAACTGAAGAGGAGTTACGGGAGATTTTAATCACCACTGCTCAATGAACGTAATCTCATCCTCTTCGTTTTTCTAAGTTAATCGTTAATTAACATATCTTAATATGGTGAACACGTCTGCAATTCCCCTTTATAATTGCATTTCTTCATTGTTTTCCGAGGGGGTACAAAATAAGATGAAGAAGAGTGAAAAAAGAAATACATAGGCGTTCAAGATTCGTAACTTTGCCTTAGAAGCTGAATATATAAGACTCATCAAGAAAGTATAGAAGGATTTTTGCTTTACAATAATTGGGGAGGTATTAGTCTTTTTTTTCTGAACAGGTGAACGGTCGGCAACGTTTAAGAAGAAAGTACATCCAACACTTTACTGTGTAGTCTTGTTACCGCACATATTCCCTTGTTTTTTCTGGAAATAACGACAGTTTTTCTCCTTAACTAATTTCTTTTTTCCATTTTTTCTCTTTTTTCTCCTTTTAGTTTATAAACTAAACATTGCCCTACCGCAAGCAACGAACATCTGAACACTCGGCGATAAAAGACATTTATCGCCCAGTATAGTTCGCCCACCGATTAGAGATCCTTCGACACTTCTGCGCATCCCAGAAAAAGGAGAATCCATTCCGATAATAGGCTAATGAGTCCGTATTGTGGGATGAGTTGTTTATTATTACCGGTCGGAAAATTAACTTCTCTTTTATGATTATTGTAGTTAACTATGTTGCTTGTATAACAGTTGGAAAATGTTACCTATAAAGCACGTGTTTTTGCGTGTTGGCGACCAATTCGGACGTCCTTCATTTCTTTCTCCCCTTCAGCATGAATCGACTATTCTTGGAAAGACGCGAAGCAGGGACCTACAAACGGTGGGCGAACTATACCAAAAGGCAATTCCAAACGTCCATATTCACGGTGGGATTCGAACCTAAACCCGCTGGGTTGATGTGCATGAAGTGTTCCCCAGCTGGCCGCTTATCCAAAGGGGCTGAGAGAACACTCTTTTAATCCTTTGTAACAGTTTAAGAGAAAAAATAGGCTTAGAATTATAAAATTAAGAACTGGAGTAAAGTTTATTTATATGAGGTTAGCAAGTAAGTTCCTAATTGCAGATAAACATAAGAATGCGCATTTCTTAATTTCCTTCTTGTATAGTGACATCGTTTATTATTACAATAACTGAACCAAGTTTTCTGCATGTGTATTGTAAACATAATATTACTCTTAAATAACAATTTCAATAAATTCCCGGAAAAATGATAAATTATAAAGTCCGTGAAAAATTATAATTTGAATAGTTTACTAGTTGAAACAATTCAAATCACTTTGCTAATAAAACTGAATGATAAAAAAAGTCCAGAATCCAGAATGTAAAAAAACTTATCCTTCTTGTTACTTAGTAGTTCAACACTGAAATTTGCTGCGGCATATCAATTTGGGTAAAAACATATCGTCTTAGCAAGCTATTTCAATTCTACATATCCTACAGATCTAAATTGTTCAAAATTCAAATTCCTTGTCGATATTTCTGTTATTATTTTGCACAAATTTCAAAATTCTTTTGAAAAATTAAATACACAAAGCACTTTATCGACTGGTGGTAATTTTTAAACTGACAAGAACATGAAAAGCTATGCTCGTAATGCATTTAAAACATTGCACGCAGTTCAGTGTTTAGCTTATGCTCTCAACACACTTTTGTAATATCAGAATTTGCTACTACAAATGGTGAAACCAACATCAAAACAGTTCGATAATTTTAACAGAGATTCCAAACTTGATTTTCATTAAATTCCATTTGGTCAGTACAAACATATTAATATCAGATGAAAATGTATTTTTTGACCAAATTAATGGCTTAATTCGGCTTAACTTAATCAAAGCCAATTTAAACCGGTTTACGAAATATATCATTTTATTATACAGTTGACCCTTGAAGAATGCGAGTTTGAACTACGCGGATCCACTTATACACGTTTTTTTTTAATAAATATACTGGAAAATTATTTAGAGATTTCGATAATTTTAAAAAACTCGCAAACGAACCGCGCACCTTAGAAATATCGAAAAAAAATTAAGAAAAAAGGTAGGTATGTCACGAATGCATGAAATATACGTAGATACTAGTCTATTTTATCATTTACTACCATACAATATACACAAATCTATTATAAAAATGTTTAAATTTATATAAAACTTATGCACACAAACGACCGTACATGGGCATTTACAGTCAAGAGAAATGTAAACAAACTTAAAGATGCAGTATTAAATCATAATTGCATAAAACTAACTGTTATTAATGAATAATTAGTTAAATTTAATTAATTTATTATTAAACTAAACTAAATTAATTTAATTAAGTTTACCTAATTAATTCATTAATAACAGTTAACTGAATAAATATATATAGAATAAGAGAGAAATTAGTCAAAACACTAAATTAGCTATAAACAAGACAGTGTTCAAACCAATTTTAACTTGTGGATCTGAGACCTGGATTAGAATGAAAACACTTGACCACAGACTAAAGACTGCAGATATGAGAGTCCTGAGAAAGATTTGGGGCATAAACAGATGGTACCAATGGCAATATCATATTAAAAATGAGGAGATTGGAAAGAACTTGACATTGTCAGCATCCAGGAATGCATTTGCAGAGCTAATCTCAGGTGGTATGGTCACTTAAGATTAGGTTGACAGGAAAACGACCTAGAGGAAGACCAAGATATAGGTGGATTGATACTGTAAAAAGTGCTTTAGAAAATAGAAATATAAGATCTTCATAAGATAAGGTCTTGGCAGGTAACAGATTGATTTGGAGGAAAACTGTTGATAGGAAGTTAGTAATGATGTAAATTTTTCATTTATTACTATCATATACTGTACACCCTCTTGAGAGTACATGTCAGGAACTTGATGATGATGATGAACTTAATTAATATAAAATAAAACTTTTATAACGATTCATTCATTAATGTATAGGCTAGGCTACTTCGAAGCAATAGCAGCAGCAGGCTACTATACAGCAATCATATTGCTGTATAGTAGCAATATGATTGCTATCATGAATCGTTATACCTGTTTAACGGGTATAACTATTCATGAATTTAAATAATTATGAATAATTTCTTTTTCCCATTATCTTTTCAGTTTTGATGCCTAATGTTAGTAATACATATAACCTTCACAATGTTTTGTATCATATAAGACAATATTGATGTAGGTACTGACAAACAGACGACTCCCCTTGTAAACTTACGGTATCGATAAATACAGTGCAGTACTGTAAATGTATTTTCACTTAAGATTTTCTTTTCTCTAGCTTACTTTATTGTAAGCATATAGTATATAACAATACATACCATACAAAATATGTGTTAATCGACTATTTATGTTATCAATAAGGCTTACGGTCAACAGTAAGCTATTAGTAGTTAAGATTTTGGGGGAGTCAAAAGTTATACGCGGATTTTCGAACAACACAGGAGATCTGCGTCCCTATCTTCTGTGTTGGTCAAGGGTCAATAATCATCACCTTCATCTTCGTTAGTGTTTGGCTCAATAGACTGGCCTATCTCAGCAAGGAACTTAGCTTTCATGAAACACTCACATAAATCAAATGCTTTAGCTTTGGGTCTGTTTATAATAAACTGATAAAATTTGGGTTTATTAGGAGAAATATGCACAGCAACAGTGTCAATAAGCATATTTCAGTCACAATATCATACTAATTAATACAGTGTCAGAAATATCTCCAAAAATGGAGAAGAAGAAGAAGAAGAAGAAGAATGTCAGTGATGTTGAATATGTCGGGAGATTTTTGTTCATTAATTAAAATAGGTGATTATTCAAAATAGAGTGCTATTTTGAGAAATCTGAGAAATTGATATTGTACACCTGATCACGTTTAAAATATGGATTCAGCATCATTTAGAGTGGCTTTTTCCGATCTTAGAAGTCATCGTTGAATCTCTTTAGAGGACAGTTTTCTTTATCCTAATGGTTTATAATTTGTTTTGCTAATTTTTCAGTTTTCATTCTTTGGATTCAATATATAGAATTAATTATCATTGCTACGTTAATTAAAAGACACAAAACTGACTATACACGAATTATAAAGCGAACATAAAATACTAAAACACATATTTCATGTTGAGAATCGCATCACCTCATCTTCGGAATGAATAAATGGCCCATTTCTTCCAAACGATGAACCATTATATGAACACAAGAGTGGCAATAAAAACAAGCACCACATTTATTCATTATTTCTTTCTTTGTAGCACTATGTACCTCACCAATATGATACTCTTATGAAGCCATGAACCAATGTAAACGCAGTCGGTGAAACATAATGTTTCAGTCGTTGTGTTAAAAGCACACACACACACACACACACACACACACACACACACACACACACACACACACACACACACACACACACACACACACACACACACACGCACGCACGCACGCACGCACGCACGCACACACACACACACACACACACACACACACACACACACACACACACACACACACACACACACACACACACACACACACACAGAGAGAGAGAGAGAGAGAGAGAGGAGTCTTCGTAACATTTGAAAGAGCTTATATGAAGGATTTTTTTTTGCATTGAGCTCAAGGATTTTGTGGCAACAGTAAAACTACAGAATTCTCCAAGACCAGACCGCTCAGACTGAAGAAAGCGGATATAATCCATCTGTGGATTATAACAGATATAATCCATATAGTGCTTCCAGTCTGACAGAATCAGAAGAGAATGCAAGAACAAGGAATCTGGTATTTTATGGGCGTGATAAGACAAGAAGTTTACTGTTGTGGAAGGTTTTACTTCTACATGTTCTACTTCTTAATACATTTCTTATCTGAGAGTGAGTCCTTGAACAAAATATTTCTGAATGTGAACCAAGATATTTACTGTTCAGAATTTAGTTCATGGATCCTAGTAAAAATGTATCCACAAGGAAATATAGGTCTCTCATAAACGGAAAAAGTAAGAGAAATGTTTACCTGTTTATGAGAGTAGCAAGAAACGGAAGGTATATTTTTTTTTCTTTATTAAAGTAAAATTCTAGGATAAGAGCTTTTGGTTTTTGACTAAAATTTATGTAATTCTCCATTATAATATGACCAAGATAGAAAACACATACTCAACATAGCGAAACCAAATGGGAGGAACTGGAATAATTGCGACGAAGATTGGTTCTTTAAAGTGTTCCATAAAACAGATAATTGCAGAGACACTGTGAATAAGAGAACAACACTGTTCCTTCAACCTACTTCTAGCTTATCTTTTCGCCAGAGATATCCGGAGAACATAGGGAATAGAATAATTTAGTTGTCTAAGTTGAAAATTGTTTATAATTTATTATCTTTGCAGTTACTCTAATAAACTATTCGACACTATTATCATTGTGGGTTCCTCGACTTGACTGTGCTATGTTGATTATAAACTCTCTGTTTCACCATATGCAATGAGGAATTATATATATTTTAGTTAAAACTGGCAATTGGCAATTTGTTTAGATTAAAATTGCTTTCATAAAAAATAATACTAATGGAGACATGTTTACGTATTCACATATTTGTTCAGAGAGCTAAGATTTTCTGGTTAGAGGATGCATGTTTATTGGTAGATTTGTTGTTCAGTATTGTATGCATCTCTCACTAAAAAAAAAAAAATCGATTTCTTCAAGATCTTCCTACCGTTGTCGGATCTGTGAATTTTTTCAGACAAGAAGAACTACGATGTATTAAAGATAACACAGCATCCAATGGTTATTTGGGTTATTCCTGAGGATCATCGATAATTACTTAGGAAATAACACTTCGTAAAAACATGTGAAAATGCGTTTTGAAAGGTGGGAATTTGAACTGTGTCTGGGACAAGAGACCTTTAGGAAATATAAATTATTTTGAAATTAGTGAGCCGATCTAATACGAAGATGTTTTTTTTAAGTGTTCATCACACAAAGCAGGCAAAACGATCGATTATATGTAATTAATAGAAATAGCATACATTATATATATATACATAAAATAAAATATACATAATAATATACATAATATACATTCCTCAAAACATTAGTTGCTTCAGCCATAATTTTGAAAACTGAAACCAACCCGATTCAAATAGTAAGGGAATATTGTCCAATATTGAACATATCTCAGAACGGATAAATTTCTGAAAAATCGATCTCATGGTGTTCGAAGAAAAAGGGCTAAACCTGTTTTCTTAGTTCAAAATGAAGTCAACCAGATCCTTGTCCTACAATCTTTCTGATTTCATCCAGGTGGGCCGTACAAATGCATACGTATTTCTTATTTATGCGTACGTTCTTTTCTATGTGCATATATGTGTGTGTATAGAATACAGAATAAATTTGAATGAATGAATATAGAATACAGAATATAACAAACTTACTGGCCTAGATGTTGAGTAGTTAACATATCCGCATTCCATGGAACAGGCTGCTGAACATAAGAAACCCTAGCATATAATCACCGTGGGTTCGTAAGTCCTACATGCCTTCCATAAGCAAGGCATTGATAGGAGACCACTGTCATGATTGTCGGAGGCCTGAGAAAGTAATGTGTTTGGCCTCTTGAGCAAGATTTCCAGATTATATAAAAATAAATTTAAAATGCTAAAAAATAATCATAAAAAATAGAAAAATATCTCTGCAAATTCACGGTACTAATGAGCATGAGCTTACGACCTTTTATGTGTGGGGGGATACATAGGAAAAAGCACAAATTAATAATAATTAAATAAATAAAATGGACACAAATTGAGCCATTTCCTTTTGCCCATTTAATGGAATGGGAATTGTTCGGCGAAAAATGTGATTGAAATACAAAGAAAGCAGGGGAATTAAATTGCGAACTATATTTCAATGGAAAACATTTACGTAGGCTTTTGAGATTACTGTTAAACAATTTGTGATTGTGCGGTACATCAGAGAGCGAGTATTGATTATATCCAGGAGCACGCATGTTTTTCTTACACTCGCAGTTATTAATAATTTTCCAGTGCAAAGCGGTGTTGTGTGAGGGTAATTAAGCACCAAGGTGTCACCCATTAGGGTTCGTAAATTTCAATTACCTACAAATCACCAAATTAATGATCCTGTGTAAGCATGGCTGTTATTACGTGTTGTTCGTAACCCTGTAGCATTCAAGGTTGAAGAATTCGACCCAAACACGCAAATTCCCCTAATGCAACAGCTCCTGGTCTGCAATGCGTAATCGCTTTTAACATATATTTGGCAGAGTGAAAATTTCGCAGAATTGCAGTTAATCAGGAAATGAGATCTCACATCCACCTCAGCTATTTCAGTATGATACCGATAATGTAAGACTTCCTGTTAATACATATGCGTATCAGTTTTAGATTGTCATTTCCAAACATCTCCTGCCATCTGGCGATAATAATATTAATAACGTTTGACTCATTTCATATTTGTTGCTTACATGTATATAAATTCTCTGTGCAATATATTTATTATTTGTCTTCTACGATAACATTATTACTTATCTTTATTCTTTCAAATCTAGTTTAGAAAAAAAAAAGCTTCATTAAGCTAACAAATTACTAAATAAGACTAAAAATCACCTAAACAAATATTTTGTTGATGTCTCTTTTTGATACTTTAATTTTAACTTACAGTGTTGCACATTGTGAAGCATTATCTTAAAGTCTTAAAAGGACTGGCTAGATGGGCGAAGTAAGAATGCTTTTCATATTCCCCGTTATCTGAAGAGGACAGTGAAGAATAGGGTGTTATTGAGTTATATAAAGCTCTGATCGTGGCAGGAGGGTAACAGCAATAGCCGAGCCTCAGTTATAACTTCATTGGCTACGGCATTGCCATCCATAACCTCCCAGGATACGCATTTTTGTCTCCTCGTACGACATGCATGAGCTACATTGGGGCTATTCTTATCCCGGTCACAACACGTGAAATTGTGCAGCATTAGTAGTCCTTATAAGGACTGCCTTAAAGGGGGAAGCAAGAATGCTTTCCATCTTCCCCGTTTGTCTGTAGAGGGCAGTGTAGGGATAAGGTGTTTTTGAGCTATTAAAGCTCTGATCATGGCAGGAGGGTAACAGCAATAGCCGAGCCTCAGTTAGAACTTCATTGGCTACGGCATTGCCATCCATTACTCTCCCTGGGTACCCATTTTAGTCGCTTCGTACGACATGCATGAGCTATATTGGTGCTATTCTTATCCCGGCAAGAAAGCTACTTAAATAGTTGAATCCTTAAAATAAAAAATGGTGTATTAGCTAGTTCAGGTTTACTTCAAATTTTCATGGATATTAATCTACTATCTTTACTAGTCAAACTTTAAATAATTTTAAAATGATTAATTTTAAAATAATATAAAATACAAATAAAAAACCGATTTCCAATTATTGGTGAATAAGAATAAAAACTTGGAAAAGCCTTCTGACTGCATCTCGTCTTTGCTAGTGAAAGCTGTTCTTAATAATGTACTTTTGTTGCTGAAGAAAGGATAGAAAAGTTGTACTTGATTCTGTTTTGCGTCTCGTGAAATAAGAGTAAATAAATTGCTGCTATTTCGTGACATTTCCTGCAAAGACATGCTCAACCGACCGCACGATGATTTATTAGTCGTCTAAGTAAATATGAAAAATTCAAATCAGGCAACGATGGCACTGGACCGACAGAAAAAGATTGTGGAACATGAGATTCGTACTCCAGAACTTTTAACTAGCTCTGTCTCGGGTTTCTGATAATCCTCTCCACTTTTCTAGTGGCAGGCGCTGCAGTTTAAAGCGTGCACCAGCGCTGCCAGAAGATCTAGGGTAGAGCTATGAGGATTTACTGAAGAAAGGGATCGATAATTGTACGGAAAGTTGCCGTCACGTAGAAGAGGAGGGTTATTTAATTATACCTACAAGGGTTCGAAGCAGATGTGGAGAGCTCATCGGGGAGACATGACTGGCCAATAAAGCGCCAGGTAAAAACACGTGTTTCTAGCGACTTGTCGGAAAGTTGTGTAATAACTAATTGGGAAAAAGAACAACACAAATTATCTGAAGGCTTAACAGACTAGTTCACACTAATTTTCCTTGACCTGAATGGGCAATGAAATTATTCAATCACCTTAAGGGATCAAGAAGATTATTTCGGATTACCTTTTCCCAGTCAAAATATTTGCGATGAGTTAATCTGCCTTTCTTCAATTAAATCAACTCTCGTTATCATGGACAAAAGGAATATTATCTTTTGCCTTTGCATAATACTCTCTCTCTCTCTCTCTCTCTCTCTCTCTCTCTCTCTAACAAAGAATAACATCAAATAGGTTTTACATCGGCTTGCATTACTTTCAATGGCAAATTGAATGCAAAATCTGATTCTAAAGAAAACGGTAAATCGGTTTTGATTGGATACTAATTCTTCTTTAAATAGCACACAGATGGAAGGGTGGTTTTCCAGTGAAAGCTTTTTGTGTATTTTCTGCAAAATTAGTACAGGCGTAAGTTAAATTTTGAAGTCCATTGTATACAAGTTGCGAATTTCAATAAAATGAAACCAAAACTTATGAATTAAAAATACTGTTATAACTTTTTTTTTTCTGTTTGTATGTACAAAATGCAAAAAATAATCAACATTATGTAAATGGCTACATTACCTTTTTACAATCGAAATGTTTCCACATTTTAATCATACTAAATCAGCCACGTTATCGTGAACAAAAGGAATATTATCTTTTGCCTTTGCATAATACATTTCTCTCTCCTTCTCTCGATGTCTCTCTCTCTCTCTAACAAAGAACAACATCAAGTAGAGTTTTATTTTGTCCTCTGTTAAAAAACAAATAAAATTAATAAATTTAGCATTCATCTCTGCAACGAGTGTTGTTATGTAGGTGATCGACAAAGTAGGGAACAGTGAATTTCATCCGAACCTGAAATGTCTGTTCCTTGTTCTTCCATCATCGCTACTCTTTTAGAATGGAGTTCACCGATCCATAAGAAAGCCCATTAGGTCACATCGGTACTTCCACGGACCACAGAAACGATGCCTTAGAGAGACCTAAGAAGGGAGATAAGCAGGCAGCGTGAATCAATACCGAACAGGACGTGAAGTCTTGTATTCAAGCGACAAGGGAAAGAAATGAGGGGTGGTGAACGATGTAAAAATGATCTTTGCTGAAGAAATCCTTAAAATGCTCAAACAAGGACAAATGTATGCATTTTCTTGAAAAGAGCTAATAAATATTTGACATTTGCACAGTTATTTTATTTCATAACAGCGTCATCAGCATCACATTGGGAAAACGGAATGTTCGTCCTCCTGAGGAAACCATATCACGCCTGGATAAGGGTACGGTGGTACTAAACTGGGAGTGCAACGGTAAGATAAGTTTCAAGCACCCCATCGTCGTGCAAGACGATCAATAAGAATGGAGGTCTAAAATTACAAACTAACGTGAACCCACGTACTATGAGGAATGAAATTCATCTTCAGTATTATCCCACAGTGCAGTGTTTCTGCTACACTTGATGATCACCTCCTCTGAATTCCCTGGAGTACTCACAAAGCACCAGAGCGCGTGATATACTTCGAACACAAACAATTTGTCTTGTTGTTAACCTTTCTGCCATCATCATTCACTGACTTGGTTGCATCCTGATGTTGATGCTAGTCAGATGTCGATAACCTTCAAAGGAATTAATCTCGGAGGGTGATCGCCCTCTCCGTTTTTTGATCTGTAGAAAAATGTCAATAGTGCCGCTACACGAAGCATCGAACGCAACTGAATAACTAATGATTCCCCAGGTGGCGCTTCGAAACGCCTGGCAACCTGGTAGCATCCATAAAACACTATTTTTCCCATCTGCACGAAGTTCAGAAACCGAGGGGAGAAAATTTTCGCTCAATACGAAGCTAGAAATGTGCTTGACAATCTCCACTTTTTGTCTATAATCATCAGTTCGCTCTTTACTCTATTGAAAAAAGCTCATTATTTTTCATTCTTCCCAGTGGTTTTGTTTCTTTTTTATGACAACAGGAATGAATACATTTCTCCAGGTTTCATTCTCCATTCGAACCGCGAATTAGCGTCAGTATTCTATTCTTTCATGTTTATCTTCGCGTCTACCTAGGAGATACTGACGTAGTCAATGACGTAATGTGTTTTCTTCTTGCTAAGTAAACAGCACTATTTGATCCATGGTTGACTGTGCGCATTCTCTCGGAGGAACAGATGTGGAGGAAATTTTCAAAATACCGAAATTTCATAAGAGTACAACGTTTGTTATGAAATCAATGATCCTTATCAGTGCGGATCAGAGCTTTCATTGGAAGATAAGCAAATCGTTTATGAAACGTAAAATGTCTTAATTACGCCACTTCCACTACTTGAGAGAAGTAGAATCAGAAAAAGTTGATTATTAGAAAAACAAAAAAGAAACATCTAGATCATACATTTCTAGTCTATTAATACGACCTCAGTTGTAAAACGTAGATGCGAAACGATTTTTAAAGGAACACTTGATCTATTACAGGAGATATTTCTTCATGTTGGTCGATATCTTAATTAATTATTAAACCTAACATACGTTTCAACAAGTAATTAGCAAAAAGATGTTATTGATGAGAACAATATAGGGTGCTACTTCGATAAATACGGAACTTTGTTTCTGGTGTAGTATCGAGCAAAATTTATTTCAGGAAATTTTATTATTATTATGTAACACATTCAGGGAGTCCAAAGATAGAAAACGAAAATGAGATATGTTCGTAAATGTGTCTTTGTCAATCGACAAAAGACAATATGTATATTTCTTTTTCAATTTTTTCTCACTCTTATTCCGAGACCTAGCCTAACATTATTTATTTCAACCTGTTCCTATTTTACTACAAAATCCGATTTACTAACTTTTCATTTATTTCTAAGTTGGCAAGCATTCTTTTTTCATTAGGACAAGTACATGGAAATCGTTTCTTTCAACTCAATTAAGCGCAATGGAATAAGGTATAGAGTTCATATATTTCATGTTGTGTGTGTGTGTGTGTGTGTGTGTGTGTGTGTGTGTGTGTGTGTGTGTGTGTGTGTGTGTGTGTGTGTGTGTGTGTGTGTGTGTGTGTGTGTGTGTGTGTGTGTGTGTGTGTGTGTGTGTGTGAAAGAGAGAGAGAGAGAGAGAGAGAGAGAGAAGTAAGTAGCGAACTTTGGAAGAAATTACATTCTTTAACTATGCATGGCATTATATTCATAAGGGAGAGGGAGAATGATCCGATGCAACAACATACTGTAGATCGCACTAGCGCTTAATAAATGCCAATCAGAGAGCATTTTTATTCCCTGAAAATTGTGAGACGTAATTTGTTTTCAATGTCCCACCGATAAATCCTGAAAAAAACTTTGGGGAAGGGCAAGGGAAATTTGAGATCAGAATATATATAAAATCATGATATGCTAATATTTTGACTTTTTTACAGGAAATAAATCGAATAAACAAAATTGTTGTTTGTTTGATTCCTAAACGGGCTCTAAAATAAGCATTCAGATAAATGATTTCTGCATTCGTTTCTTTACTTTAGATGTAGATAATTCCTCTTTTCATTTCTTTAGTGTAGATGGAATTTGAGTGTTTATTTAATAATAATAATAATCCTACCGTAGTTTAATTTTAGTGTTCGGGTGTGATTTCTTATGGTGTATTTTCTTTATTTTCATAGATAAAATGATAAGAAATATATTTGGCATTTTCGATTTCTTAAAACCTTTAAATAAATATTTTAAATTAGATTTCGCTAAACTAAAACAGTTCAATATTTTTCTATTATCTCACAAGTTTGGCAAAAGAAAAAAAAACGATTGTTAGTTTCTGTGAATCATCTTCTCCGTCAACAAGTTTTGTAATTAAACTCTAATGAAAGCAGTTCGTCTACTGACAAATACGCTTCACGGAACTCCGTTTTTAATACTTTTGCTAGATTCGGTAACTTATAGAGAGTTTTTTTATTCACCAAATCATTTATTTTCCTTTTTATTATGTTTTGTATAATAAATCAAATAAATCACAATGAAGCTAAATTAATCTGAAAAGTTTCTCCTCGATTACTGTAAAATAACCGGAGTGTAAAATAATCCACACTCAGAAGCTGTGTTTCTTCTTAAAATTCTTACTGATTATCACAATAAACCTCTACAGAGTTCACGGACCATGGAGTGTACTCTAGCTGATTAAAGATCATATTAGATCTTTAATCATTCACACTATTAGCGTTCAAAGCAATAAATGCCACTCACTCACAGCTCTTCATTCAAAAGATAAAAAAACTCATTTTCCTATTCATCACTCCCTTGAACAACTTCAAAATATGGCGTTTAGTTCTCTCCTTCTCCTAGTTTTTCGCTTTGAAAAATTACTCTCGCGTCAATCCGCTAAATACTTCACAATAGCTAACACCTCTATTAATCCCCCCTCGACCCTCTATCTACCAAACTTTGCATATCGTATGTCTTTAAACTATCATCGTAGTTAATATTCAAGTTTTGAAATCTTATTTGTTAACCATCTCTGTGTCCTCTCCGAGATGCTTGATCTTCTTCCAGTCCTGCTTACCAGGCGGGATCTTATCAGGACCTTATACAATGGAACCACCGCCACTTTCTTTGCTAAAATATGTATGTTTCTTAATATTACAACAGTCCTCCGCTGATTTGTTTCAAATAGACTTTTTAATGGCAGAATGATGTAAAACAAAATCTACGAAATAAACAAATAGTATTATTATACAAGATACTGTGTAGTATTCTAGTGTAATAACACCATTTGTTATAGAAGAGTACATAATTCTTCTATAATAACACCGTTGTATAGAAGATATCAAAAATATATGAATAACAAAAATGTTCTTACGGTATAAAGAATCTTTCGAGATATATATCTCGGAAGAGAATACCCTTGGACGGTAATGGATGACAATGCTGTAGCCAATGAAGGTCTAACTGAGGCTCGGCTATTGCTGTTACCCTCCTGCCATGATCAGAGCTTTAATAGCCCAATAACACCTTATTCGTACACTGTCCTCTACAGATAACGGGGAAGATAAAAAGCATTCTTGCTTCGCCCGTTTAAGCCAGTCCTTATAAGGATAAGGATGGTATGAAGATAACAGAAGAGACTTCAATAAATAAGAGGTAACTAAAGAAGAAAGAAAGAAAAAAGAAATAATAGAACCGTCTTGTACTCTTTATTCCACCTCCGTTTTTTTCTAAGTTAAGTAATTTTCCTGTGAATAGGAATTAAACCCGAGTTAGGTTTAAAATCATTTCCCAATTAGTTTCTTACACTATCATTATCTTATAATGGTAGCATGTTTAACGCATTATGCTAGAATATCTTCTCGTAATATTTCTTCGTAAGCGACATTTGCAATCCAATTTATTACCGGATGCATGATTTTGTTTTTAAATTACTGAAGCTCTAAATTCATAACTTCGCTTCATGCAGTTGTCCATGCATGAACACTGGCGGAGAAAGATGAAAATTACAAATTCCAACACTTGTCCTTGATTTGTTAACATTTCGGAAAGCTGATGTGTTACAAGGTTCAGATCGATTCGTGGTAAAGTTAATTTTCTGAAAGAAATACCGTAATAGCTTGTAAATCGAAACAGTCTTTGAATTCCAATTATCCTGCGCCTCTTTCGAGTTGCAACAGTTTAGGACTCGATTTTATGATAAAAGTACAGTATAAGATGCTGACTAGCATAAATTTAAGTTGTGTACACGTTTTCGTTATGCATAAATTCCCATCCACATAAGGAAACTAAACGATCTTCACTTAAATTATACAATGTGATGCATCAGGCAAAATATCGGTAATTTGAAGCTTCATAGCAGGATTCATTTTTAGAGCTAATAGAGGTTCAAGATTTCGATGATGTAATATTAACGAATTTGGCTTTGATTAGGTTTTCTCCAGTCTATGGGATTTGATCATAAGCCATGGATGCTTATAATGCAACACGTGGTAAACGATTTTTATAGCTGAAGGTCTGGAGGGATTTTAAAAAGTTCCATGTTCTTGAACAAGCATTCTAGATTATCTCACCCTTAACCCATCCGCTGTATTAAATATGATATAGATACCTACCCTGTGTGAATGAGATCAGCGTAAAAAATATCTTGCATTTATCAACTGTTGTTGTTGTGTCTCATCTGTTTTCAAACTTTAACTACTAAAGAGATTATTGTTTTTCGTGAGGACTATATCAGTTGCTTTACGGGAACTACGAATTACTATATGCAACATAGCTGCCAGAGGTTTCTAACAAGAACAATATTTTGGCTAACAAAAAGGATTCTAGTTGTGCTTAAAATAGTATATTTAGACACCAGTGTGTGTAGGCTAAACTTCTGGATGCTTCGTCTCATGTGAATAATCTGACATGCAATATTAGCTGCATGTTTAGCAGCTAATATTGCATGTCATTATTCGTATTGAAGATACGAATAATCTTCATTCGTATCTTCCAAGAGACGCGAACATGGATAGTGGAACATCACGCAAACTACAAACCGCATTCGAAGGTAGTACACTTTGTAGTTTGTAACTTTCTAGCTTTGTTGCATTAAAAATAGTCTGGATCTTATGAAGTATATTTGAGCACATCTATACACAATTTAATTTGTCATTTTTTGGCGTGATAACTCAAATCTCACATTGAGGATAGCTGAATATTTTTACGGCTGCCATTACACTGATATATATATATATATATATATATATATATTAAATAAAAATATCGATATATAGAAAACCCACACATACCAATAGATATCTGCACAGTCAGTCCCATCATTTCCCTCCTCATAAGCTTGGAATAATTTCCACCTTGGGACATAGAGCCCGTTCTCTTCTTGATGATCCAAATGAACTGCTTACAGAAATAAACCATCTGAAAACTTCTTTCGAAGTTAATGGATATTCCAAGAAAATCATTAACAAATTCCTTCTTAATCCTCCTAGACATCACTCAGAAGAAACAAATAGATTCAAAGGCAATATTTCTATTCCTTACATAAGTACTGTTTCACATAAATTAGCAAAAGTTCTAAAAAAATACAATATCAGAACCTTGTTCACTCCACTTCCAAAGATCCGTTCCTTAATTAGCCACCCAAAACCTTGTCATCATCAACTCAAATACCCTGGCGTATATAAAATATTATGTGACTGCGATATTCCTTATTTCGGGCAGACAGACAAATCTGTCGAAATGCGTATGGAAGAACACATGAGAGACATTACTTACAAGAGACAGCGAGCAAGTGCATTATCAAGTCATATCCTTTTCTCGGCTAATCCTAATGATGATAACCAAAGTCACAAAGTCTGCTGGGAAAAATATACAAACATCTTCCGTTGCAGTGACGAAATAGAGAGAAAAATTGTGGAATCGAGAGAAATCATCTTCAATCCTGTTCATCTAAATAACAACTTAAGCTACAACCTCCCAGATAGTCATTCAGCTGTAATCATGTACTGGCGTTCATGTGATGCAGCAAGCACGCACTCTGCCAACAATGCAACAAATGAAAGAACAGCTTCAAATACAACTACAACGTTTTCATGCTAATTATGTATAAAGACTGTCTATGTTGTTCATAGTCTTTTAACCCTCAATGTTTAGTGTTTTTTCTTTTATAATGTCACCTGAAGAAGGCTGTTACAGGCCGAAACTAGTAGTGTATTTATATTAAAATCTTTTTAATTAAATCTCGGTTCTAGTCATTCAATTTTTTTCATATATATATATATATATATATATATATATATATAGGCTGCGGGTTTGAATTCCACTTTGGACATGGATGTTTGTGGTTGTCGTTAAAGACGGGATACGCTTTTCATCGCCAGATTCACCCACCCGTTTATTAGAATTCCTGAATTGGCTTGAAATAGTTCCACCTTTAGTCTCTAGATCAGGGTTTCTCCGGACAATATACAGTAAAAAAATTAAATAAATCTCTTTATTTTTCTTATTTTTTTATTTATTTTATTTATTTATTCTTTTTACGGATGTACTATAGGTTTACAAACCTTGTATAGGTGCGACGTACATAAAAAAATAGTAAAAATAGTAAAAACTCAGTTCTTACCAAAGATAATGATGCCACTGAATGAACCAATTGGATGATCAACCAAAATCGCAATTTGGGTTGATCATCCAATAAAATAAAGAAAGTGTTGGGAAAGTTAAAATATCCGTACAAGAAAAATGTGACAAGAGTATCGCAAAATTGTTCCGAGATGCTCTTCCTGCTAATGTCAGGGCGTGTACAGACCGAACGAAATATTTCGATGATGATCACTTTGTGATCGATTAAGGATTAATTTTTTTCATGGCTTAAAACATATTAGGCAATGAGTCGATCTTTTTTTGACAGGTTATAATGGCATAGGTCTATTTTGACGTATCGTATCCATCCATGAGTTATTTAGCTGTACTGTTGTACTGTTCGGTCATTTACGCAGAAGAAATCGAATCCATATTTTGCTGCAGCCCCAAGCAGCTATTTGGTTTCCTTTATCAAAGTTTTCGTGATGTAAACCTCTCCTTAGATGAATAGTTCCATTAGACATTACTGAAATATGCGATTACATCAAAGACCTTTGAAATTGAGCATTTCGAGAAGGGAAACAAATAGGACCGGGTTAAATTAATATCGCGAGACAGATTGCAGGAGGAAAATGTTGCCTAGTAGCCCGAATAAATGTCCAAAGAAGATAAAACACGTAAGAAAGGAAACTGAGGGAGAAAAAATATAAAAAAATAAGATAGCGATCGATGAAAAGAAAGCATTAAATTCCAAACAGACGTGAGTGCAAATGCCGAATAAAACGAGCTTATTCAGTGACTCTGATGGTTTAAAAATCACCGTTGTATTTGAGGCTGCTACACGAAGCTTATTTATATTCGGGCCGTATTAAATGAACCGCTGAACGCACGAACTTTCTTTGTCGCGACGCGAAAGAAAAGAAAACCAAACCGCTTATATTTCGTGGTGGATGGACGGCATGTGTTATTGCCGTGTCGGCTGCAATGGGGTCATCTACGGGTCTTGTGCTCTCCGACGGATATCGAGTACAGCAATCAGGGCCTGTCTTTTTTTTTGTGAGGGGGGGGTAGGCAATCAATAGACCAATTCAATATCTACCGAAGACCCGCACGCAACCCCCACTGCGATCCGTCATGAAAGAAAGTAGCCCGGTAACCGCTGTTTGCCCGTAACAGGTGGGCTGTACACAGGCGCGCGCTGTGACCACCATTAGTCAATTGACGGCGATACAGTTTCCCCGTCGGTGGAACGTGGTTGTTTGTAAGGAGTGCGGTGAATAATGCACGCAGCGTTAAACCTCACATGTTGTTTCGGCGGGAGAAATTAGACAGGTGATAAGTAACCCAATAATTGGGCGGGCGGAGCGGCAAACAAATTACTCCCTGTTCGTCTGCGACGGCCTTTCGGTCTTTCCGCACCAACTTGCCACAAGTAATTACCTCCATTTTTAACACTCCTCCCCCCTCTCTTTTCCTAGTCTGCTTGCACTCAGTAACTTAAGGTTGCGAAAAGTAGTTCATCTGCGGCGCAAAATCTTCTCCTGTCTTAAAGAGTTCGGATGAAGTGTGACTTAAGGAGTATTTATCCAAAGCCAAGAGCGTGCGTACTCAAATGTGAGAGAGTTTCTTACTGGAATTTCGGGTGCCTTTATTATAATCCTCAACTTCTATTTATAATAAAATATTATGTAAACGCCCTTGTTATTCGTCTACGGCCACAGTTCGGACTACAGCCGTAGTAAGGTCCAGATTTTCGGAATGTTTTACAAACAACATCCCAGTGGAATTCTGACCCGTAAGGCGACAGTAGCCAAGATAAGGACTGATCCATTGATCAACGAGCAGTGCAACATTTATTAATTTCATCCACTCATTCCGGTTTCTATATTCTTGACTTTTATACAAACATTAATCCAGTAAAAGTCTTCATACATAGAAAATCGGTAAAGTTAGATGAATCACTGATATCTACAACTCAACAACATTTCATCATTTTTTTTTTTCAGATTAAACTACTTTAATCTTGTAATCTTAGAGAAAACGAAATGACAAATATGCATATTTATTACTAAATATGTGACAGCTATCAGTAAAGCGGAAAACGGCGTTTTCATTTTTATTTTTAATGTAATTTTAACGTAATTTCCTTTCATTGTCAAGTATTTTGAGTAAATTATATCTCCTGTAACTAATCTCGTTTCTAAAAGTAATAAGCCGTATACCACCTCCAATAAGGATCAAAGCTGTTCTTTTTCGTGTTATCGACAACTGCGAAAGAAGTTAGTTGGTCGGGCTGCTAACGAGTGACAAGCCAACTTTGTCATGGGTTCATGAACACTTTGTTAACTGCCACACGATGTGTTATTTACACAACCGGACAGATGAACAGGGGAACGGAAAGATTCCATTGGTGATAATTGCGACAAATGTAGTTATGTAGATTTTTAAATATCACACAAAGCCATCGAAAGGATTTTGTTGCTCGTTTCATATTTTGGTTTAACATTTAAAGTTTTATTAATTGATCATGTACTGCTGCCTCCTTCTCTGGCCAAATGGATAGCACTGTAGTCCACACCCCATAAGTTATTTATGTGGGAGATAAATTTAATTCCTTGCTGTTAGACAATCACCATCCTGCTTGTTGCGTTCCTGAAGAATCTTAGAGGCTGAAGAAGATTCTGAAATCTTCTTCAGACTCTAAGATTCTGAAGAAATACCTAGAAATAATTCCATAGAAAATTCTAATTAGAGTCATAGACTCTAGGAAGATTCCTCTTCAAACTCTTCAGACTCCAATAAGAATATTATTGCTATCTGAAGAATCATACCTGGTTTCTAAACGAGGATTTCTTGATCATCTTACCCATGGATGGTCCATGGTACCAATGCACCATAGGTTTGTAATCTAATCGTGGTGGATTCACAAAATAATAATAAAAAAATGAAAGAAATATTCCCTGAGCTAATCACATATTTTACGAGTGATCTTCGTCCGCGTAGCATGTAAATATAGTAAAAATTTGTGCTGATAATTTGAACATTTATATTTTTACATTGCTCTTTATAAACGATAAAATCATGAACAAGTTCGAAAATAAATTATTATTATCAATAGATTCCAGCCGGTTTTATTTCATGAAAAATCGAAAATTTCTTCACCGATTGCCCCTGTCTTTTTAAGTTTATTTTCGACGCAGCAATCATGATGTTAAATAAATATTTATAAATAAAAATAATTGTAAAATAATAAATAAAAAATAATTGTAAATTAATAAATAAAAAATAATTGTAAAATAATAAATAAAAAATAATTGTAAAATAATAAATAAAAAATAATAAATAATTGTGAAATAAATATTTATTTATTTATTTATTTATTTCGCTTACAGTTAATGAATCTACAGTTCGGTTTTTCAGTCCCCATTTCTGCAATTATCAGTTATTGGTTTGAATTCATATTATATTCATGTTAATCAGCGTATGATAGCAACGATCAACTGCATGGCAAAATTGCTAACAGTATCTTTTAGGCCCCTCGCAATTAATTCATAAATTTACCTACAAGATAGTTTTTCATAAACTCCAAAAGTCAGTTGATATTATTAAATAAAATCTCTTGAAATAGACTTAGCAATTCTCTCATTATAACAGCACAAAGCGTGAAGCACATGTTTCCATGAAACAGCAATAATAATAATAACATCCATTATATTCATCATAAGAGAAATAGCATATAATTTCAGTACATAAAATGGATCAAGTTATTCAAGCTGGTCTCATGTTAAATTCTGGGTTTGTTAAAATCAAACAAAAATCGAATTCTGAAATAAAATCGAACAAAAGTTAACTTCTGAAATAAAATCACAAAAATGTCCATTTCTTGAATAAAACCTGATTTTAAGAGAATAAGACAACTGAGTTTCATTTCTATCACTTGATCTGTTTAAGAACTGCCTAGAGAATTAGTAACAAAGAATTCGATAAAGATAACAGACAAGTTATTTAGGATACTTCGATTAGTCTTTATTTTGAATATCGGCCAGTTTATTTTTGTTCTCAAAAACTTCAAAGCATAAATGCATCTACAGAGAATTTTTAAATAAAAAAAACACTGTTTTTAACTATACTAAACTCCATTTATACACTTAATATAATTAAATAATAATGAACTAGTATATCTATTTACAGCTTTCATTGAAAATTGCTGACAAGAAATCAATAACTATTGACTAACTGTTAAAATTTCATTATCGTATAGCTTCATCATCCTTTGATCAAATATTTTAAGATTACTTTGTGCAATGGCTTACGAAATTAGAAAACGTGAAAGGGAATACTTGAACTCTATTAAATGTAATTTATATCATCGAACACCCACCTCTTTTTCTTTTCAAATAATAAACAGTTTCGTTGTCTACAACTTTTCATTTATAAACATTCATTTTTCCTGCGGTACAGGAATTTTTAAAAATTCCTTTTCAATTTCTTCTCATTCAGTGCATTCTACAAGTAAAAGATTGCAATTACCTAATAATAATAACTGATATATAATTTATCAAGTCTTTCGCTTGATAAATTCCTATATATTGATTCCTTAAAATGAAGGAATCGATATATACACTGTGTGTATATTCGCATTGTTGTTGTTGTTGTTGTTCCGTACGCATAAAGCTACGCTGTTATTAACAAAGGCAACATATTTTCACATTTCCCCTTGAAGAAGCAGATTCTTTATAGGTGATGTAAACTTGCATTGCACCTGAAGGCACTCATTCTTTGAAAAAGGTCACCCTGTAAAGTTCTTATGTGTTGGATATTCGCATTAATTTCACAGCACAAAGAACTAAAAGGCCAAAAAACCGCCTTTAGGATTTAATATTCGTCCACATTATCTGGCAAAGAAAAAGAAGAAAAGTCTTTTCGCTGGCTCATAATGTATTTAACAAAACATGTTCAGAATACACCACACTACTAAAGAAACGGTGACAGTAATCAAATGAAGAGGATTTTACTTAATAATCCCATTTTAATAGGATGACTACGCCTCTGCCTGTTTATTCAAAGTATTTAACTTATTTTACTTTATTTCTTTATTTTTATAAACCCTCGACTAATGACAAAGCTTCTGTAAACAGACTTGAATTAGTCGAGCCAAAAGAAAAAGCCAATGGAATCTTATGCCAATGGGATTATATTACAAAAACACAAAAGATGAACTTAGTTCTATTTAAAATAATAATAATAATAATAATTCCCAGTTGTTTACTATTATTGTTGTGTGCCTCGGCAAGCGACGTAAATTCATTAGAGTGATAATAAATGACTTTCCCTAATTATAAAAAATCCTAATTATACCTGTACATAAATGAATACGAAATGTATTCAAGTTCGGATTTATGCTTGTGATGGAAAATTGGAGTATCTGCGTAAAGTGGATTGCTGTAACAAGCTATGTGGATATTGAAACAAATAAGTGTGTACTGTGAATCTCTCTACGGCGCAGTATTTTCAAAAGGTTTAGCATTCGCGTACCCCTTTTAAAAATTTTGTACACCCTCTCTTTGGCCAAGACAGTTTTGGAGAAGCTTTAATAATATTACGTTCAAACGGAAAGAATTGTAAAGGTATTTTTTTTTAAAAATTGCATTATAATAAATTACAAGTTACTTAAGCATTTTTAACATTCATTAAATAGAATTTTAGTTGTAGAATCCAATATAGAAACAAAAACTGTGAAATTTAAATTTTTAATAGAAAAAAAATCAATAAAACGAATGAAATTTAGTGGAGATATCCGACCTTGTCGCAAACGGTTGGAACCAAACAACTGCAATGCGATTATGCCATCAACCAGACTCAGTCATAACGGAGGTCATTCGTTACCATACCAAGAGTCACATTTTGTTTAACACTTTCTTTAGATTTTTAGTTGTCAAAAAATTAATTATATAATAGATCTTTGCTGATCTCCAACAATACGACAAAAATATAAAACTTGCGTATCCTCCCAAGGGGTATATGCGTACCACATTTTGGGAAACACTTCTCTATGGCATCGATCTGTAAAACCTTTAGGTATCGAATGCATTTCATCGCTTAGTGTCAGACTACAAGGGTGCATACTGAAGGTCTGAAGTGGGATTCAATACGCTCATTGGAAAAACACTGATGTGAAATAATTACTTTTAACAGTGTTAAAGAAACATCTCATTCTGTAGGCTGCTCGAGAAAATTTGAAGCATGTTTTCTCTGTAGTCAAATGCATTAAGGAACTTGACTACAGAGAAACGTAAACCAACCGGAAGGCCTTCGTTACTAAACGAATGAATTTCATAAAGTCTATGAAGAGACATGTTTGGTGGAGTACGAGATTAATTGCACGCGAGTTGACTAATTTTCCACTACTCTAAGCACCTGGAGATCTGTCAGAATTATAAAGATTAATTGACATACAGACAGAGAATGCGTGCCTCCTTGTTGACATTGCCCACCCCACATTAACGATAATTGATTTTCATTAATCTCACACGCTGCTTTAAAATTTCTGGAACTAGGGAATGAGTGGAGGACAGGAGGGGAGGAGGAGGAAATCAACAACACCTGACTAATGGAAGTCCCTCAGTGCATATGTAGCAGGTTTATCCATTCACCGAAGAGACACTGGTGGAAATAAAAGTCGCAGCAGTTTATATATATATATACGTTGGCGGTTCCTTTGAGGCCATTACTCTCAAACCAGTAGTGAATTCTAGTGTTTTCAGAAAATAATTATGTGCTAATGGAGGTTCTATTATAAGTGTTTTCCAGGAAATATTGCCTATAAGAATAATCACTTTCAGGGAATATTATACCAGTAGTATATTTTTGTTTAGTACAAAGTAATTTCTAATTTTAAGCTAATTTGCAGTGCATAACAGTTCCATTTTCTCTTGTAAGAGTATCTGACCTGCTTGTGTAGCCCTGGAAATATGGTTTGCATCCATGTCGCTTAGCTGGTCGAAGAAAGAGAGTTAAGGGGTCCCTTCTAGTCCTACAGGAACGTTTTCTAAGTCTCTCTCTTTGGCAGGCTCCCGAGTTGTTGGATCTTTGGCTCAGGCATTAGAGCTTTCATCTTGGAAACTGGGATTTTAACTATGTATTTCCAAAAAATTGATCGTAGACCACTTCCACAGAATAATATGAGTATTGGTTTAAGGTCATGAGTATTGGCGATTGCCTGACGAACTCTCTTGATTGAGCTTACTAACAGAGCAGGATTGGAGGATGGAGTCTCTCTCTCTAGAAATACAAAACAGGCAACCACCTACATTGTCTCTACCACTAAACTGCAATCGTCAGCATCACGCATGATCTACAGAGAGGAACTGATCGAATTTATTCTGTTGCTGAGAACAGTTTAGAAATACCTTGAAAGAAGCGAAATCGCATGCACATCTCTATCCTACAGCAAATCTCCTGCTGCCTGTATGGGATGGCATAGTTCTTCTACGTCTCCTGGGATCAACTCTGACTACTCCTTGAAATGTTGGAGGAGCTTATAGAAGCTTATTTCGCTGAGCTTCCAGTCTCCCACCTCCTTATAAGCACTCCTCATGCCCAAGAAACTATAGAGACTTTTCAAACTGGAATCCTTCCTTCCTTATTAATAACACGGACTGCAAAATGATTTCCAAAGTAACTGCACAGACTACCTAATTGTTATCGGCTGCTATCAACATGTCAATAAATGATAACCTATAATTGATAACCTAAATGATTGCTATGTAGACCTTATCTAAATTGCAATCAATCAAAACGAAAATTTAACACTAATCTGCCTTCAGTAAGAAGACTGCCTTTTAAAACACAACACAAATCTCTTCTCGACGTCCTGACAGCATTTGGATTTCTCATTATTCAAACAGCCCACCATATTGGAGTGCGTTTCTGTTTAAGAATCTACGACCAGTTCGCTACTTGTTAATTTATGCTATTGAGATGAACAAACAGGTCTTATCTTTAAACAACCGTACATTCTAGCCATTAAACCAATTTTGAAGAAAAGAATGCACAGTATTTTGCTCACCAAGCATAGCTGTATTGTGAAATCACATTTCAAAATGAACATATTAGAATAGGCTGGAGACATTGCACTCGTGATGTTGAAATGCATAATGAGAAAGAAATCGTTCTGAAACAATTTTTAAGGACTTTATTTTGAAAATAGTAACTGACCTTAAATGGCATAAAAAACATGTAATGGTATTAAGTTTCTTTTCCAATTACTCAAGAAGGATAAAACAACCATATATTTAATGAACTAATAATAGAAAGCCCCTTTGTTCAAGCAATTTTCGTGCAAGAGTGATTAAATAATATCCCTTTTATTGGCAATTGTTTACCAAAACGGTGAAAATTTTAATATACGTTCTTCAAAATAACTGAACGATGCCTTGTAAATTTAAAGGGCCAAATTTTAATAAAAATCAGTTTGCATATGAAACACCGCAACTTACAAGACAACAGAAAGAATAAAACAAAATAGAGAAGTTCATTTTTTGTTGTTTCTTTCTTTCCAAGTCCGGTCAGGTGAACAAAGGACAATGAAGCAGACTTGCTTCATCATGATAGGAGGAATGTTGTGTCCATAGCATCCAAAACCCGGAGTAAACTAAGCGAAAATGATGTGAGTAACGAAATTATATCTAGGACAAAAGAAAGCAGAGTTTGCTATAATCACTAAGGAAGAGAAGGACCAACATAATACGCCACATCTAGTCAAGGTTGATGCAGTGAGGAGGAAGGGGGGAGGGGAGGTCAAAGGTAGCGTGCTCGGAATAACTCGGTAAATAATTTTCTTCGTGTTTCTAAGAAGAAGAAATGCAGGGTTTTTTTTCTATTTTCTAGCAACGTCTACTTGCAAAAGATAATCAAAGTCTTGCTTTACTGGAACACACTTGCACGCGCGCAAACTTTAAGGGAACTACTTCCAGCAGAATCATTAGTGAGAATGAGCGTGACCCGTGCCGAAATTGTATACAGCGGAATTTCTCCACGAAACAACATAAAACTGGAGAAATGAGATATTTCTTTAGAAGCAGCTGTTCCGAATGTTACAGACAGATAACATTAAAGCAGCACAAATTCAAATGCGGATATATAGGAAAACAAATATTGTGTACTTGTGTATATTGGTGTGCTTGTTTCCTATTTACGCCTTCTTTTGCATAGAGAGAGAGAGAGAGAGAGAGAGAGAGAAGGAGAGAAAAGTTTCACAAATAACGCCTGTGGAAAAGATAAGAATAACATCATTTGTGATTCCGTCCCAGTTGTATACCAGAATGATCAAAATTATCGAGACTATCTGGTTCTGTCCGTTGGCTGGTT
Organism: Typopeltis vanoorti; assembly: GCF_054136105.1. Classification (NCBI taxonomy): domain Eukaryota; kingdom Metazoa; phylum Arthropoda; class Arachnida; order Uropygi; family Thelyphonidae; genus Typopeltis; species Typopeltis vanoorti. Next base: position 86,547,775 of record NC_143571.1, read on the forward strand.
GCATGCTGTATGTATTTAGATAAACCGCTTCTGCTGTTGCCCAGAAAGATTTACATTGCATACCTGTCGTTAATCTATATCCATACAAAGCTTAAAAAATGAAAAAGGGGCTAAGTATTTAAGATAAAGAAATCAGAATTTGCTATAATCGCTAAGAAAAAGAAGGGTTAATTCATTCCTCCTAAAAATCATGATAAAAGCCATCGACTACCGAACCTTCATTTAAGTATGGTTCATTATATCTATACTCACCTTTGGATACGTACCATGAAATCGTTTAGCTAAACCAAACTATCGCTCATGAATTTCTCGAGTATTTAACAGGATCTGACACAGGTAGTCTTCTTAGCAAGTTCCATCCTTTGGTCTATCTTCTGTCTTCAGCAGTGACACGAGCACTTCACCATTACTCTTTCTTCTATACATAGTTTTCTCCTCTCAAGACCTCAACAAATATAATAGCCATAATGTCTTCACTTTTCTCTATACTATGAATAGCTGAGGGTCGGTTGATCAATATTCTCACGTGATTCAATTTTATAAAAAACCTAACTTCTTCCTATTTTCTATTTTTTTCGCAACCTCATCTATTCTTCATTTCAGAACTTCCAGTTTATTCTTCTTCAATTGTTCAAGACGCGTGAGTAGGTTGCTGCTTGTTCTCAAACTAGAACTTATATACGGAAATAAATACTGTAGAATTTGTGACTTAATAAGATAGAAATCTAGTGAACTCCTATTCAATGATTTAGTCGTTCGTGTTGGTATGTGGAAAGTCTGCATTTTCCCCGAGTGTCGTTCCGTTCTGCGCACGCACTGATAGCTGGCACAACGTGCGTACATTGGCAAACTTGGTAAGGCAGCAACTGGTTCAGTTACTTGTTAGTGGTTTGTGGCATAGTAGGTGGAGTGGTTAGCGTGTTCATTCCCCAAACAACAGATTGTGAACTCGATTGAATCCCATTGTGGGCGCATATGTTTGTGGATGGCTTTAGGTGGCAGATGAATTTCATCACGAGATGTGAGACCACCCTTCTACTAACGTGAGGCTTACAATGGCTTGAAGAGTTTCATGGTTGGTGTCTTGATTAGGGTTTCTGGATTATGTAAAAATAAATAAATAAATAATAAATTAGAAAAGTAAAGAAATTTAAAAAATCACTTAAAAAAACTGAAAACACCGATTAATGTAAATAGTATTTGCTGATGACGCAATGAGGTCGCTCGAGAGTTTTCGACTGGTTTTCGTAAAATAAGAACGTGCGCCAAATATGACTCCCTTAAAAAAAAAAAAAAAAAAAGCAATTCTGCAGTATTCCTGGATCGAGTAGGTTCGACAAGACCGATCATTAAGCAACATTTATTTTAGGAAATTTTTGGTATTTCTAGGATTCAGCACAATGGAAAAGATCGGAAAACTAAGCATTTATTAAGTGGAAACTTCATAAAAACACTCGTCCGTATGGCGATACAATGTTTAGTGAAAGTAATCTAGTAGTGTCGCAAAGTATTCTAGTAGTCACATCCTCCACATAAATAAATATAAATGTGTTCATTTTATTTTTCTAAACTTCAAAAAAAAATGAAAAAACAAGAAACATTTGGAAAAACAGACACAATTAAATATGATAGAATAAGGAACCTTTCAGCAATACTGATAATTGCAAAGATAGCAAGCATGTGATGCTCTTCACCAGTGAATATATGTTAAAACATGTATTCATATAAAATGTTCTATTTCTCTCTCTCTCTCTCTCTCTCTCTTTCTCTCTCTTCAACTCGGTAATTGTAACTATGTTATCTTTCTAACTTCGATCTCAGACGTCTTTATGACTTTTTGTATTGACTGGACATCTTAGGATATAAGGTAGCCATATTAGAAACTGGATTGGACTGGACTGACTCCACTTTGAGCTATCACTAAACTAGGTAATAACAGAGCTATGGAAGGATAACTTCGAAAGCTCTGATCAATAAGGTTCACAAATCCTTCGGTAATGACCAGACGTAGAATGACAAACAGATCTATACTCTTCGGAGATCGTGGCAGAACTACGTTTTTTCAGTATTCCCTTCTTTATAAGCCTTGAATAGCGCTCATTATTGAATCTAGGGCACTTAAAAGAAGATGTTGAGAGATAGTTCAATAAAGAAGTGCACCAGGAATTAATGTGGATTTGAAAAGGATTTATTTCACGAAAATTTTTCAATCGAGAGTCTCATGCACTCATTGCCTCTCCAAGTTTGTTTTCAAAATTTGAAAGTGTTATAATTCTAAAGAGATGGCTTAATGCATGCTCCGCGTCTCATTCAGTTGAATACGAATAGTCTTTTAATTATTTATAATGAAAAACTTATTAAACAGATTGCCGTCGTGGTGAATGAACAGAGGGAATCTCGTCGGCATCTTTAAATCAGAATATCAGATCATCACAGTCTTCAGAAAATTGGACACATAATAAAATACAATCCATTTTTGAACAGAATTAAATTAATTCATGTTTAAAATCGGTTACGATTTCTTTGTTCAGTAAGAATACACACCCGTCACATTTATATTATCGGGGATATCTGGGTTTCAAAATTGATAATTTCCTCAGTTGTGCAGTTAAATTTTGTGTAACAAATTTATCGCCTCAATTTTTGTTTTCATATTTTCTCCAAACATTTTCCAATTTAATTAATTTATTTTTCTTCTGTTAAAAAAAGTAGTAATGGAATCTGTATTTCTTATACGCCATTAATGAACTTAAATACATTATATTATAATAATAATGTCATATATTTAATTGATTCTGGACCATATCTTTCGTTTACTCAGATGTAATGGTCTGTTATGGCTAAGTAACTTTGCTTCTTAGAATTCTCATTTTGATAAACTATAGGGTAGATAAGCTTATTTCTGTGGTCGTATGCGTATGTAGTTGCGTATGTTCTTTAGCCGATTTGTCTGTTTGAAGAAGAAAAACTTTGTCACAAGTTAGGCAATTTTCTGATATTTTTCTTATAAATGTTCTCATATTCAAGAATGAAGTCCAACTGAAGTATTTCAACGATCGACTCACACAGAGTTGTTGTTTTAATTAATTTAAAAATTGGAAATGTTTTCTTCTCCTAATATGCAAAATATGTTAATTCTGTATTCATTTCTGCGTGTCTTTATGAATATTTCAGTCTCATTGATGCAATAATTTATCATCACCTGCTAAGATGCTTTAATCTGCCTCATAAGAGACGTGAGTCAAAATTACACGTGCACTAATCGGTGACAAATTCGGCAAATAGTGGCAGTCGGTGCTGAGTCACTTTATCGATAATAACCAAGGGAGGAGAAGAGGAAATAGAGGAATGGCTACTTTTTTCGTTATTTTCCATCCCTAGATTGTTTAAAGTGAATAATTTATCACCCTTGGAAACAAGTCCTTCCAAGTGTGTGTTCATTATCAAACGTAAGAGAAACGAGAGGAGGGGAAAAAATGCAAAAGAGCTGGAAATGTATCCATTTATTGCTCTCTACTCTGGGAATAAAGCTCGCTTATGGCAGTCACATGCTGCCATATGTTCTCATTATAGAATAATTAGAAGAATTAATTTACTCTTAAACTGACATCAGAGAAATGTTCTCTCTCTGATGCTCGATGGCCCACTCCGATGCCTAATTGTCTCTTCCAGTTAATTTTCCGAAACTTTGCGCGAGATAAGCATAATTAGCCAGCAAAGCTTGGGTTTTATCTTCACACGCAATCTCTCAGAAGATAAGAATAATTCACTTAAACGAAAGTTTTTTTGTTATTACTTTTGCCAGTGTGGTTTGTACAAAGAGTTCCTTTCTTTTTTTCTAAATTCTTCTGAATAGCTTTTTTATATTTTCCCCTTTTATATTAATGGTTGGAATCGGTAGTTTTCTTCTGAATCATTTGTTTTTCTTTTGTAAATCGTTTTTTTTTATAAACTTCGATATGTTTTATAGTGCTTAGAATTCAAATAAGTGTTCTTATTATAAGTGCAGACACTTATCGAAAAGAAGTACACGACTTTTTCCTGATCTCGGAAATAAACGGATGTGCTCACTGCAGCAATTCAGAAACGTAAACATTGAAAAAGAAAATCATCCGCAGACCAGCCTGATATAATCCTGTCAGATTTGTCAAGGTTAAACTAGCTTGACAAGCTTTGCTGATTACTATTTAAGCGAAATTTATTCCTTTCTAGATTGGATTAATTTGTGTCAAACGCGTAGCTAATCACGATCCAGTTGTATTTCGTAATTTGATTGTCGACACACCAGCAATTCGATATTAAATAAAACTCTTTTTTTCGGCAATAGAGCTAAAGTTCAACTTCTAATTGAATTAATTCTTGCTTAATCAAAAAAATTCTCTCTCTCTCGCTTCTCTACGTTACTACTTGATCAAATGCAAGTAAGAATGACAAACCGGAAATTTAGAGTCTACAATTAGTCTAGTGTGTGTGTGTGTGTGTGTGTGTGTGTGTGTGTGTGTGTGTGTGTGTGTGTGTGTGTGTGTGTGTGTGTGTGTGTGTGTGTGTGTGTGTGTGTGTGTGTTCTTTCTTCGATCTGGAAATTGTAAAATACTGAGTGGTTGCAATCATATCGTATCACGCACAATTTTAAAAATATTTCTGCAGTATTTCATTAGTTTTGATCAATAGACTACTCAAGATTCTTTAAATCACTTCGGACAGCGCTAACTGCCCCCCCCCCTTCAAGACTCCCCATTGTACCGGACTAGTGGAAGTCATAAAACTTTGATTAATCCCCTGTGTCTAACCCCCACAGTGAAATACGCGCTCATTTGCACTACATATCGCCTGCCGCCTTTGGGAAATCATCGGTTTGCTGACTCCCTCCCGTTCAGAGGCCCGAAATGATCCCCGAAGGAGCGAAGCCAAAGTCCTCACTAATCGAGAGGACCATGAGTCACCCCTGCTAGTCTTCTGTATCGCGCAGCCAAATCAATCAGCGACTACTTTGATAAGTGGTAGAGTGTCAGCTGGATTAGAGTTTTCTCTTATGGACGCGAAACTTGACGGCTTCCAGTTATGGTAACCATGACAACAATCTCTCAGAAAATACAAGAGCTAGATGATATATGTCTATTAACTCCCTTGAAACGAGATTTTCCTCCACAGTGCCAGTGCTCCATGCTAATTGTGAAGACAACAAGATGATGTTGTCAGATCCACGATGTGCTTCTCAGCATCTTCCATTAATAGAAAAAAAAAAAAAAACTCTGACACATTTCAGAAAGATACTCCAACAGGCATTGACGTTGAAAAATGGATTAAATATCGAAATTAAATATTGAACGGATGCAACAGATCTAATGGCTGTGTAGGATGATACTGACAAGAGTTTGATATAATTTTGATTTAGCCAGTGTCAAGAATGGAGGGTGGGGATAAAAAATGTATAGTGAACTGTTGAATAAGTTAACGATAGGATGAGAATAATTATTAACGACAGGGTGAAATGCGATCAGGTGATTATGAATAAGCCAATGCCTCAATCTGTACTCAACAGAATAAAAATAAAAGTACATATTTACGCACAAAATAATTTTAGGTTTTACATAAAATTTGCACGATCTCAGGTTATATAGGGACGTACAGTTTTTCGAGAATTTCTGTTATTTATATACTACAAGGAAAGCTTATGTGGAATTTTGTTGGAGAGCAAGCTAAAATCACCCATAAACACATTAGGATAGTTTTGTCTGCTTTCCTCTCCCTCCCTCCCTCTCTCTCTCTCTCTCTCTCTCTCTCTCTCTCTCTCTCTCTCTCTCTCACACACACACACACACACACACACACACACACACACACACACACACACATACACACACACACACACGATAAGCAGACTTTCGTCTCATGTTTTTATCTTCGGGAAACATAATCTCGACCTAAAATTTAACATGTTTTAAACTAAAACAATGCAAAACGATATGAAATTGCGCAGTAGTGTAGAACCAGTCTTAGAACTCACCGTAAAGCTTGAGTCGCGATAATGATGCATAGTCGTATGTAAGAATATCATTAACTGCTTCTTGAATGAACCGATTATCTTTTAAAGAAACAAAAAAACAACCAAAAGCAGACTATGTTAAAAGTTTCTTCCTTTCTTTCTTTTCTTCAAATTAATTCCCCCTTTGAAAGTTTTTATTTTCTTTTTTTTTTTTTGGTTTATCTTTTTTTGATACTTCTTTCCTTTTCCAGTAAACACTTTACCTTCCATTTGTGACCTATCTGGCAGTATCAATATCGGACTTTCAGAAGATGACGGGGGAGATTAGGGGGCGTTAATTTTCACAGGAGGAAGAAGCGAGTTCTCTATGCGTCAGCAGTCTAAGAATATTTTTCTTATTCCATCCACGTAAATACTCAAACTGAATGTGTGATCCACGATCTCGTAGTAGTAAGAAGATCTGAAGAATTTTCTCTAACTTGTTGTACTTGTGAGTAATGTAAGAAAGCAAATCCGTGTTCGTATCGTTGAATCTCTTTATCTCCAGCATCCCGTGAAACCACAACAAACCCGGTTACTGCTCTAATCTGCACGACTTGAGTAGCAGTAGAAACAATGCCAGGCACGAACCAGGAACAAAAGACTCCATTACTGTCTGGGATTAACCGCTGCATCCAGTAAGCCTGACCTCCCGTGTTTGGCGGAGTCCTCGTCTGGCGTCATTAGAAAGGATCACTTCCTGAATGAATACAAAAGTGAGCAACACGTAAAAGCTAAGAGCAAAATCAGAAGCCACGAGCTAACAAAGCGAAATGCTGTATGATGGCATAAGGGTGAGGTCACCTTGGAAATCCCGTATGTAAAATTAAAGAGAAAAGTGGAAATTTATTGCAATAGAACCACTGCTGTCATCTAGAGAGTAGAGGACAGTAACAAAAGAAAATATATTAATAATGAAATTAATCTTTTCATTATTAGAATTATATGGTTGTCTTTTAAGAATAAAGCTTAAAACACAAATGAGTACAGGTAATGCTTGATTTATGTTATAATTTAATTTATCCTTTTTTTTTTTTTGGCTAGATGGGTAAAGCAAGAATGCTTTTCACATTCCCCTTCATCTGTAGAATAAAATGTATGGATAGGGTAATATAGCGCTATAAGTTCTGGTCTTTGCGGGGTAAATAGCAATAGTAGAGCCTCAGTTAAAATTTCATTGGCTACAGCATTGCCATCCATTACCCTCTCTATGATTTTTCTTTAATTTAATTTCATTTATCTAAATTATAATTGCGCTCTAAATAGTTTACTGATGATAATATGAAAAGGGTGTTTCTCAGTTTCTCTTTGTACTCAGTGTCTATATTCGGTTTTCCGTGTGTTCTGAAAGTTATTTATTTTTATTATCCGTTGCAACGATAAAATGCTGAAAATCTATAGCACATTTAGTACTGCGGTTCAAATATGATACTTTTACAAGCAAATTCACACACCCGATTCTAGAAGAGTGACAGATCAAACTAGTTTATCAGTACCATCAACCACAGAATTAGAATTTGCACTCGCGACCTGCAGATTAGTAAGTGGAGAATTCTAAAGCTTTCTCATCCAGAAAGACGCCAATTTTGATGACTTGGACACAAATTTGGTGAAGATATCTGGCTTGGTTGGCTACGTGGATAGCACATCCGCTCTCCAACCAATAGATCATGGATTTGAATCCTACAAACATCCATGTTTGTAGAAACATGTAAAAAAAGCAGGTAACATTGTAAAAGCAGGTAACAAACATCCATGTTTGTAAAAGCCTGCTCTAGATGAGCTTGTATAGCTTTAGTCTTTCTAGAAAAAAACGGTAGCAGTGCTGGAGTCACTGGAATTAATATGATTGAGATTCATTTAGTCTGTAACTCAAAGCAACCAAAGCTACTATCGAGTGTGTATCATTCTACAATTTGTGCATATTATATTGCAATTTGCAGGTTTCGTGGAGATTAAAAAAATCTTGAGATCAAGAAATATTGGGACAGCTCGAAATTACAAGCACCTGTCATAAGGCTAATATATGCTGATTATTGAGGGGATTCTTTATCTGGTTCATCTATTCTTATGGATGCGGATATTAGTCGGTACAAGGTTCTCATCCAAGACAGAATTTAAGGTCAAGTCTTTATAGCTAAAGTTATCGCCGGTTTTTTGATTGCAATAAATAAGCATTGTGACAATAAAAATGTCCGATAGGTCACTAACTAATTATGTTAATGAGTGTATTAATGGTAACTGAAAGTCTTGAGGTGCGTGTTGACAATAGATGAAAATAATGTCTGACGACTAAGCTCAGGCTCCGACTTCAGACATAATTTTCGTTTATTATTAAAAAATAAAAAAATCGGCTAACGCCTTTTTATTCCCGTATACGGGGAGTAGGCGAGGCCATTTAGCCCTACCTAACTTTTGGAGACTGAGTGGGCAGTTCAATCTCCACTGGTACCAATCAGAGATAGATGGCCCAGGGCTATCACTAATTAAGCGGTACACAGTGAAGAGAGACGGCTCAAATGTGCCGCCATCTAGTGGTCCCTAACCCTAACACAATATATTTAATGTCCGAAATAATGTGGGTTCTACGGTCGATTTTCTTGCGTTTACGGGACGAAAAACCCGAGTTTCCGGGAGGAAAAACCCGCTAGCCCGTGCCAGAGATCAACTAACTCGGGAACCGCTGGAAAAAAGGCTTAGAAAAATTTCCTCTAGTCGCCGACTAGACTCGAAACCAAGTCTTCCTTCGTGCGGCCAAGCGCCGTGGTGTGTAAACGCCACATCCACTGAGCTACACAGGCTTAATATTTTCATTTGATAATTTCAAATATTTTAAGCAAATGAAATTATGATGTAATAAACCGAGAAAAATGAAAGACTGATGTCTGATGACAAAATAAATGTGTGATGATAAAACTAAACGAATCATCAGATCAAAATCAGACGATCGTCGAATGCCGACAGTGAAGCATCTTTTAAGAGTTAGAATGGAAAATGAACGAAACGATCAATCCAGACATTGTCATCAAATAAATGATAATAATAAGAAGAGGTACCATACATTTATCAAAACACTTTTGCACTAATAAATGCGAAATTTATCCGAAAAAAATTGGTATTAACCCGTACATCGTATTAAGATAAATCTGTTACATTAACTTTTCGCTTCTTGTCTGATTTTAAAATCTTTTTTTAGATAAGAGTATTTAAAAAATAGCACAAGTATAGTATCTGCCCTATTTTATCTGCCTAATAGTGCAGATAAAATCAAATATAGTCCAGTCATACTAAGTGACAGTTTAAATGAGGTTAGAATTCATCAAATACTCGTAAAAAATTACGTTTTACGACAGAATTTTCATAAATATTTAAAGTACAAAAAAAACCATAGAAAAAGTATCTGCTGCTTTGCATAAAATTAGAGCACTTATAGTTATATGTAACCTTCCTCGTAAATATCCACTTCACAGAAAAAACTCAAACTCCTCTATGAAGTTGTATTCTGTTTGCGGTGTACTTCTCCCCTTCTTCTGTAATTCTTGTCCGATTCAAATAGAGGTGTCAGTGAAATGACCTTATGGATATTTTTTCTCAACTTACATTGACAAAATGTTTGGAATGGTTTACGAGAACAAAACCTTGTCCTGCGCAGTATGTTTGACACTATTTCAAATTAACTTTAGGATTATACTCGTAACAGGAATATGAAGTCATACTAAATAACTGCACCGGATTAACGAGAAAGTCATGCACTGATTAAATATTTATATGCACAACTCTCGTTTCTTTTTAAATCCTACAAACGCGTCGTATTGGCGACATTTAATTGTGGTTTTGTTATCAGCATGTTATATCGCGCGCCTGTAGTCTTACTTAGTGAGTTTGTGTGCAACACCCTTTATATATTAAAGAGGAAAAAAGAAAACTATAACACACAAAAGCGTTCTCTTTATTCTCGTTCCTATTGAGATATTAGTGGGATACTTTAAAGGATAGCTCATATACAAGTTGTTTGTCAATTCTTAATGCGCTCATACTTCGCCACTAACACATCAGGTGCTTAATTTTTCTTTCCTTATCCCCCATATGCTCTCTCCCTTCTAATCTCAACATATCGCTCTGTTTGGCCTATGTAAGATTTTTATATTATATAAAACTACATAGCTCTAAGATTCATCTTTCATAAACTTAAAACAAGTGGATCCGTTTTTTTTTTTCTAGTACTCACAGCAAAGAGTTTTGGAGAAGAATTTATTTCATGGAAGTATTTCGCTCATTAAGGAATATAATCGTTTAATTTGGACTTTCTGCATTGTGTAATTATTTTAAACCAAAAAAGTTAATCATGATCAAATTAATTTCAAGTATTCAGCTGCATGCTATGCGCCAGATTTGGTGGTGTTTAAAATACACCGTGTATAATCTTCCTTAACTGAATCGTTAAATAATGTTATATTTGGTGGAAGCAATGGAGATTAGACATTTTGTGACAAAGGGAACGAATATTATTGAATTCTGCTCGGTTAAAAAATTTAGAGAAAATTTTGAGATCGGAAAATTTTCGAGATTAGAAATACAACTTGTCATATATGAAACATTTAAGTAGATTTAAAAAAAAATAAAATCATAAATAAAATAAGTCTGTTAATGCCTTTTATTCCTCAAAGGAAGTAGGCGAGGACGTTTAGCCCTGACTAATTTATTAAGACTCAAGAAAGCCTGTCTTCACTCTTAGCTGTCCCACGGTTATCAATGATTTAGCATTGAGACATTTTAACATTTTAACCTTGAGAGAATGACATTTTGTGGTTCCGAATCCTAACACTATATATTATTGTGTGTGTTCTACAGTCGTTTTTATTAAAATGCAATTTTGAATAGGTTCTAACTGTATCTAAAGGCATTCAAACAGAAGCAAATTACTCATTTATGTTAAGCTTTCAAATTATAGTAGGTATGTTACCTCCAAGCAATTGCCCCTTCGAAACCTAATTAATGCTTTGATAGAGAAGCAGTTAACCTTATTAACCTTAGTTAACCTTAGTGTATTAGGGGCTGTTCTAATTGTATAAGGTGCTACCCAATTGCAAGTGTCAGTTACTTTTCTGGGAGGCAAATTCCTGCCACCACTGTGCGAGACCGGCTACCTCTTAGTTGAAAAACGCTCATAAAGATTCTTCGTATCCGAGGCGGTTTAATAACCCAAGTAACTAAGCAATGTCTGTAAATGCGCGTTATCAGACAGGTTTGTGAGGAAAAACAATTCACTTCATAAGTTGAAAAAAATCTTATCATCATCATCATCATCATCATGCGTATCAAGGATTTAGGCCTAGTATGGCCGGTTCCGGCCTTAGAAGTAATCGTTGAATCGTTTAAGAGGACGTCCTGGTTTTCTTTTTCCTAATGGCTTGTACTTTAAGGCTTGTTTTGGTAATCTTTCTGTTTTCATTCTTTGAACGTGTTCCATCCATTTATGTTTATATTTTTTAATTTTTTCTATTACTGATTCTTGGTTTACAAAAACCAAGAAAACCAAAACCAAAGCCAAAAAAATCTTATAAATGTTCTTTTCTTAATAGAATGAAGCAGAATAGTCATTGCAACCAAAGAGAATTTTCGTTACTGACTACGTTCAAAATATTCTCTGCCATGTACAGCTCCCTGAAAAAGTGCATCATCATCATCAGGGATGGCAGTTTCTTTTTTTTTTTTTTTTAATTCTACTGATTAAGTCAAGAAGAGTCCCTTTCGTGTAAAAGATACCGCATCATTACGGTTGAGTATTTATTTATTTTTTAATGTTAATCGGACTTACAAAGACGTAGTAAGTCAACAGTACGAGATACTACCCAAAAGTTTGGGGAATATAACCATAAACAAATTACTTATCCTAACTCCTGGTTTCTACTGTCTCATTCAAAATAGTCCACTTGGGCACGTATTCAGTGATCCCAGCGATTTTTCTATGGTTTCATGCATCCCTTGAAGTCCCCAAATCTAACTGTGTTGAGCAACTGCTGCTATTCTGCCTGGATCTCTTCAATCGTATCAAAACTACTCGTTTCAGCTGGAATTTTATATTCGAAACAGGAAAAATTCTCAGGGGGGGAAGAGGACAGACCAATAGAGGTGGGGACGGGAAATGAGTGTCGCATTTTTGGAAGCCAGGAGCTGTCGAACAAAGAGTCATGGTGGAGAATCCATCGTTGTTCTTTCAATTGTCTGGAAATTTGTGCCGAATGCTCTCCCATAACCACTTGAAAAACCTCACAGTAAAACTTGTTGTCAACAGTTTAACTAGGGGTGAGGAATATCCTTTTTGGATAATACCTTGAATGTCATAATAACCCGATCAACATTGACTTGGCATGGCTACAACTTCATGCGTGTTTCATCCGTGGTAAATTTGGCGATTTCCAAACGTTTCCTTAAGCATTCAGTGGGTTTCTGCAGCAGTTTATTTTGAGGTTGAATAAAATTTGGTGCATATTCTTTGCACCTTAGAATCTGTTATTTCAGTTGGATAAGAAAAATCGCCGAACCAGTAAAACACGATGTTACAAAAATGCACGTAACTCAAGTAGGGAACTTCTTAGCCTGCCAGCTGTTGGCATACTGATTCACAAGACGTACTGTTCACAGCTTGTAGTGGCAAAAAGCCGTTCGTGCGCCCTATTCAAATTCCTGAACTTTTGGTTCACACCCAGTACATGAAATCTTGAATAGTTTAAGAATGAGATCGTCTGGAAATCCTGCTCCAGTGTCCAAATATAGTACTTTTTTCAAACCGCTTCGAACTTCAAATAGGAAGATTGGCATTATCACAGCTCAAGAAGAAAATCATTTATTATCAGGCTACTTTCACAGGAATCCATATCACAGTGGGATTAGAAATAATTGCCTGTGAGATGGAGAGCAAAACCTTATCCACTAGACCAACGAAGTATTAAATGACTAAACAAACACACGTAATAATCACAGTAATAAGTTTTAATAAGTAAATATTTTATCCTAAGTATCTTAGGACAGTACAGTTAATTCAAGCAATACTAGGAATTACAGTTAGGGCGCATGCTTACAATGGAATCCCTCTATGCATGCTGTAGCGTGTTATAAAATTAAATTAAAATATATCTGGAGGAAAAAAAAAACAGATTACATTAAAATAAGGTAACATATATAGAAAGTATTTTACACAATTTCGTATGACAATTTCCGATACTTTAGGAATAGGAAGAACGTTATTACGGTTTAGATTTGGACTGTGAAGTAGGGCTTCAGCACTTTCTTTGTATAAACGCTCATGTTTATATAAAGATCTATGTAGAAGTTTGGTCTTTTCCCAATGGATCCTATGGTTTGGGTTTAAACTCCGTGTTGTGCGAGGCCAGATTTCTGCGGTTTGATAAGACGGAGATGGTCTTGATGTTCTGAAATGCATTTATGAACAGATCTACCTGTCTGTCCATAGTAAGACAATTTACAGGAGCATGGAACCTCGTACACGCCAGGTGGCATCAGAGGTGAGAATTTGTCTTTAGGAAAAGGTAAGAAGTTATAGATCTGGTTGATTGGTCTGTAGGTAGTAGCAAGTTTGTATTTCTTCATAATTTTTGAAAAACGTTCGGAGATGCTTTTGACATAAGGTATGGGAATCCTAAGAGCTTGTTCTTGTCTAGGTTGATGTGTGGGGAAGTGACTGATGATCTTAAAACAACCCAAAAAGTAATCAGTCACTCCTCACACATCAACCTGGACAGGAACAAGCCCGTAGGATTCTCATATCTTATATCAAAGGCATCTCCGAACGTCTTTCAAAAATTATGAAGAAATATAAACTTGCTACTACCTACAAACCAATCAACCAGATCTATAACTTGTTACCTTCTCCTAAAGACAAACTCTCACCTCTGATGCCACCTGGCGTGTACGAGGTTCCATGCTCCTGTAAATTGTCTTACTATGGACAGACATGGAGATCTGTTCATAAACGCATTTCAGAAAATCAAGACCATATCTGTCTTATCAAACCGCAGAAATATGGTCTCGCACAACACGGAGTTTAAAACCATTGGGAAAAGACCAAACTTCTACATAGATCTTTATATAAACATGAGCGTTTATATAAAGTGCTGAAGCCCTACTTCATAGTCCAAATCTAAACCGTAATGACGTTCTTGCTATTGCTAAAGTATGGGAAATTGTCATAAAAAATTGTGTAAAAAAATTTTTAAATCTCATATAAAAATTTTATATCTTATATTTTTATATCTTATATCTTTTATATCTTATATTTTTATATCTTATATCTTTTATATCTTATTTTAATGTAATCTGTTTTTTTTCCTCCAGATATATTTTAATTTAATTCTATATTTGAATTAGCTGTACTGACGATGTCATAAGATAATTAGGATGAAATATTTACTTATTAAAACTTATTACTATGGTTATTACGTGCAGAACCGACACTAGGGTCTTTGTCGCCGTATGCTATTTCTATCTAAGCGCCCCTGTAACGATCCGGGCGTGCGTGGTTCTTTTACGATAATAAAAATTTAAATTATTTGAAATTTCTTAAATAAATTTTGACAGAACAGCCACACGATGGTTCACTAAATGTAACTAACCGGGGTGTTGACTAGACAGGATAATCGTTAAAAACCCGAATATTCAAAAAATTCTCAAAAGTTAAATCAAATTTTGATAAAGCCACTTCACTTTAATCGTTGAATATTATGGTACAGGGTTTATAGCCTTCTCACCGACCCGAATCGCTAACAAAATTAAAACGAATTTTAATTAAAGTTAAAATTTATTTGAACTAAAGTTTAAAAAATTCTTGCATTTTACATAAAATTTTTAATAATTTTTATAAGTGGAACTATCTTTTAGGAAAATAAAAGAGACTCAAGATAGATGAGAAAATAAGAAAAGAATTCAGATATAATTAGAACATTTAATATAAGTATTCAAAAAATAACATCTTTACAGAATAACAGAAAATAAATTAAATTACATAAATATACTTGAAATGTTTTAAATTAAAATTTTAGGGTTTTTGATTTCATATTCACAAAATTAGAAATAATGGTCTTAACGTCTAATTCTGCACACACATCATTTTCAATAACTATTAACGCCAAACTAACAAGCCTTTTTTGTGACATACTTGTTCTTAAGTAGGTTTTAATCAATTTTAACTTTAAAAAGAAACGTTCACTGCTCGCTACACTAACAGGTAAGGTTAATAGTATTCTTAAAGCAATTGAAAAGTTAGGGAAAGATAAATCATTGGACACCATAAAATTAAGAATATCGAAAGGGTTTTGAATATTTAAGTTATCCTTCCGAAAAATATCCCGGAAAGCACATAACGCGTCATATAATTCTATTGCATTTACGTTTTTATTGTCGCCGTCCTTCAAGAGAATCACTAAATCGTCACAATTTTTTCGTAAATCTTCGTTATTAGTTTGTAGTAATCTATACAAGAAATTGAAATTATCATAATATGTTTTTAATTGTTCCAAATGTTCTATTAACGAACACATTGCGATGTCTAGAAGTGTATAAAACACATTCACTCTAAAATTATCTTCTGTCGATTGTGGCGTTTCGTCATGATGCCCGTAGTCAAATTGCCGTGTCTTCTTTCGTCGTCGAACTTCCGTACCATTTTTAAATTCTTGTTCTCCATCCACCTCTTCCCTCAGTTCTTTTGACGTTCTTTTGGTCTTCTTTTGCCGTTTTTAGAACTTCTTTAAAATTTGTATCTGATCAATACACTTATAAGAATATTTTTAAGTTTTCGATAGATTCTAAAGCAAGTGTAATGTTCATATTTTTGTCTTGAAGCATTTTACTCACAGGGTTTATTCTGTTAAGTAAATCATGCCAAGTTATAAGAGAGCAAATAAATTTGTAGTCCTTTATTTTAGCACATAATGTCTGTGCTTCATGCTGAGTTTGTTTATTAAAATTTTAATTATTTAAAATTTCAAAAAGTGCATCGTAAATTTCTCCTAACTGATATCGTAGAGGGCCGATTGCATTAATTTTACTTTCCCATTGCGTTTCTGATGGCTCTTTCAATGTTAATTATTTTACGAACTTTAAAAGGATTGCCCAACGTTTGTAAGAGAATGAAAAGAAATTGTATATTTCTTGAATAATTGCAAAGAAACTAATTGTATCTGCATTCACTTTGGCTGCATCTTAATGATTAAATTTAGAGTATGAGCAGCATATGGCACGTAAAAAGCTCGAGGCTGTTTGTTCAAAAGCAAATTTTGGAGCCCATATTTTTTCCCTTTCATATTTGCCCCATTGTCCTCGCATGTCTTCAATGGGGATGTTCCATTTTTCCAGTTGTTCCATTATTGTTGCACATAAACCACGTCCTGTGGAATCTGATATATCTGCGAAACCTAAAAAGTTTTCCCAGATCTTGACAGTTCCATTGTCACAGGAAACAAAGCGAATAATAATGGTCATTTGTTCTGTTTTACTTGCATCAGGTGTGCAGTCTAAAATTATGGAATAATATTTAGATTTTCGAATTGATAACAAAATTGTATCCCTGATTGCGTAATTAAAGTTTCCAATATTTCATTTAGACTGTCTTTACTCAAATAGTGTACTCTATTGTTTCTTTGTAGGGCACTTTCAACACGATTTTCCATAACGGGATCAAACTTCGCAAACAGTTCGACTAATTTTAAAAAAATTGCCGTCATTCCTTTCATATAATTTATCAGATGATCCGCGAAAAGCTAAATGTTGGCTACCAAGGAATTTTATAATTTCAATCAAGCATTCTAAAACACTCGTCCAATTTTTCTTTTCCATTTCATACATGCTTTGAGCTGGCAATCAATAGTGGTTTTGTTTTCTAAATTTTTATCAAGTTCCTTCCATTTAAAGAAATTTTTCATGTGAGTTAGACTAGTCTCATGTCTATGTAAAGTTGTACTTACACTTCTCCAATCGTTATAACCTTCTACAAGACTCAGTAGGTGATTCAGTTGATTTAGAAGGTGCGACAAGTTTGCAACAAAAGCAAAAAAACAGAATTTAGTTTCGGAATAAATGAGCCATGTTCTTGGCACAAGCTCCTCGTTTTCCATTTTTCTATTACAATACGTGTCGCCAAATTTACGACCATATGTATCTCTGGGATATATTATATTTTTCTTTAGAACAGGCCCCATTTCAATTAAAACAACTCCCAATTTTTAATCACTATTTCTCCATTCACCTGGATCTTCTAAATTTACAGAGACTAACAATGTGTTAGTTTCGTAGTCAACTACAACTAAATCTTCTCCTAACTGTTTTTCACTTAAATCATGCGTCTTGTTATCTTGTTCAATAGTTGCAATAGTACTTTCATGCAAACTGTATGATGTGTACGGTTCTTCAACTCTGATTTCTGATGTATCGAGTTGGCTACAATCTGCATCAGAATATTTTAATATTTTAACAAACTTATTAAGAGCCCCAGTTTGTTTCTTAATATCTGCTTCTTTCACAGCTTGACGCTTACGATTTTGTGCCGGATAACTTTTTTCAAATTTGGATTGCATTTCTATTTTATACCCACAAGAAATTATTACACAACACGACACAGAGACGAAATAATAGTCCGAACTGCGCTACTCTCAATAGCCTACTGAGATGCGTATCATATGGCTGGTTAACTAGCAACAAATGTTTTGTACGAAAATTCGTTTCTGCGCATAAAAACCGTTCACTGTTTCACTTTAGATAGACTGCAGTAGTAAACACAACATTTGCAGGCAAGCATTTAGCCTGCTCTCGCTGCAAAATTGTAAACAGCCGGCTGATCAAGAGGCGGCAATGTACAGTTTTTTTTTTAATTTTTATTCGGTATATCCGGCCTTATTTATTTTCATATTGGACATTCTAAGAATTTTTTGTTTGTATGATAAAAATTTTGTTTCTTAAAAATAAACTTATGAACCGTGCCGAGGCGGCGGCATCCCCTTCGTAGCAGCGCCCGCATGCACCGCATGCTCTGCATGCCCACTTCCGCCGGCCCTGAAGACGTGTGTTTGTTTAGTCAAGAATTCTCCACAGATTTCATTGTAGAATGAAGTATTAAATGTCCTCCAACGTAAATTAAGATTTGAAACGTGCAAACATTTCTAGAATTTATACCGAATGCTAAATTTCATCGAGTTCCCTCAGAAAGATCTACATAGTCATATGTTTATGGATTGAATGGGTGAACTGCTTCCCTTTTCTTTGCAGAAGGAAGCAGCGTCTAGGATTGTTTTGACTTGTAGCATTACATGAGCTGCCTCGAACTATAAGTTACAATACTTTAACATAGGCTAGAAATAACGTCTAACCTAAATTTAGATCTAGGTTTTCCTGCAGATACAAGCATGTCGATCAGCGAACTACAACTACTTCTGAACTTTTCCACTTTCATTTTGAAAATGAGCTGCCGACAATTCGCGAAATGTGTGGACGTATTTTCTAGAAAGCCTCTTTGGGAATGTCTGGTTTGTAAAACAACTCAGTGAACGCACTTCATTGAATTAGTTCGGTGTATTGCTCGATTACTTCTATTTGAATCAACTCCCGAAACAATCATTTCCAGTAGAAGTTTGTTTTTATATTTCTTCTTTCGATAGCTCGTCCGGAAAATGGTTCTCTGGGGTCACTTCGGAATGGCGCTGTCATTCAAATATTTTTAGCACTAACACTTAACTTGTATATTACAGAGGCTGTCAAAAGCCCGTTTCAGGTCATTTTCTCGTACGCACTTTCCATTTTTGGCTCGTGGGGTACTCTTGATGTCATAACAATGACTGGCTTGTGAACTTATTAAAAATTTCCCGTCCAAAGCAATATTGACCAACATTCATTAGAATGCACCCACAATGAATGTTGTTTGTGTTACCGACGCGAATGACATCTTATCACGCTTAAAATTTCTGGACAAGAAAAAAGAAAGACAGAGAAAAACCTACTTTGGAGAGGATGATACTCGTATTATTAATCAGGAAAATCTATTGTTTCTTCTTCAGTAGAGAATTTACATTAACTATGTTGTGTTCTTCCATTTCAGTATGTTCATTGCGTCTCATCATTAAAAAAAATTAGGATATAGCGCACCCATTGCACCAAGCTCAAACTGGAAATCCTTCCCAAATTTATATGTAAATCCATTTTTTGAAGTTAGAGGAGTATATACAACGTAAGAGCTTAAACCTTAAGGGGATAGCAATTTTTACGAAAACGTTGTTGATTATACAATGGAGTTACTGGAATATAAGGGATGCGAAATTACTGAAGGGTAGGAAAAAGACTGAAAAAGGAAATGTAAAAGGATTTAAATAAGCGATTGTATAAAGTTGGTTGCAAGAGTGGCTGATCTGTTTCCTTTAACAGGGAAGCTGGTTTTTAGTCGATCTTAGTCAAAAGTTATTAGAATAAGGAAACTAACATTCATAAACTCATCCTTAAAACTAATTCTGACTGAGATGACTTCACCACAATCACCCCCATCTGCGTTTGTATTAAAACTCATCGCATGGCGCTCATTAAGAATAGTACAATTAAACAAGCTCATTTCAGTAAAGATTTAATTGTGTTTTTAGATACTGTGTGGTATACAAAAATAAATGGACCTTTTTGTTTACATGAGGTGGGGATAATAAATAAATGCACCCATCATCTACCGCTGATAATAAATGGATCCTTATTATAAGTTTACAACATTCATGTATGAGACTGTCGTTACAGAAACAAAACAACAACAACAAAAAACTTTAGTCCTGCTAATATTATCGGTATTAGCTATCGCTTAATTTGTAGAACTGTTACTACTCGGCATTCTTCAAGAGCAATAGTACTTTTGATACAGGGTGATGGTGACACAGGGTATGTATGTAGAAAATTACCCGAATGAACAGCGCCTTTATTTATTTTCACTAATTGATTGAAGCATCTGTTAAGGAAAATAAACTAAGGTATTAAGGTGCCTTCAAGTAGAGGAGTATCAGAAATACAGATGGTTTTCTCAATTCATTAAGTTTTTGATACTTGATTAGATGCTCCATGTGGGTCTTGTGTACGTACGAATATCTTCATGATAAACAATTTATGATAACTAAGGAACTATAATGTGCAAGTTCAATCAAAGGTGCTTATCGTTATAAAGAGGCTGAAAAGCTTCGGAGATTATATCTAAATAACGAAGTCTTTCTAGTCTCAAAAAAGCGCAAAGGAAAAAATATTTGATGGTTGGTACTTTAAATATGATTAATTTGTATTCTACTAAATCTGTGATTATTTAAAGTATGTATTTACTTCAGTTTATTTGATTTTGTCGCATGAAACTCAAATTAATAGTCGACACTTCAAACTCACACACACACACACACACACACACACACACACACACACACACACACACACACACACACACACACACACACACACACACACACACACACACACACACACACACACACACACACACACACACACACACACACACACGCAAAATCCATATCTCTCTTTCCCTTTGTTCTCTGTTATTTCCTTTGATGATTAAACCGCAGCAATTGCTAATACGTTTGCTTAACGTGAATATCATAAATTCAACAAGACTCTTACCATGAACAGCGAACAAACATACAGGCAAACAGCCGTGACTTTACCAACTGAGTCAGCGAATTAATGTGAATTATGTCGTTGTCGGTTCTTCCTTTCGTCTTGCCGTTGACACCGGCGATCACGTCGATGCTTTCCATAGAGATGTAGTCAGGAAATGATTGATGACGTGATAAGCGTGATGGATGAGGAAATGTCCGCGAATGCAACTGCTCAAACTCTCTTGTGGATGCAGAAATTCCAATAGCGCAGGATGATCCCACAGCACGTGATTGACTGCTTTCATCGAGGATAGTGGATTTAACTCAATGATGCACATCTAAGGATAATCTCAGAAATTCTGTCGAAAATCGCTAAATTTTTTGCTATTTTGGGGCAGTTAAAAAACTTATGAGAACTTTCTTTATTGTTTGCTCCTTTTTTAGAGACATACGGCCCAAAACATTTCTCGTTAAGTTTTCCCTTTTCTAATCCATAATAATATTTGTTGAACATGTTGGCCATGAATGCTGAACGTCTTTGGTTAACAGCGTGAGTAATACCAGTGTAAGCAGAATCTTTTGGTGTTGTGGTTAAAGAGAAAGCATTACGGTATACCTCTATAAACAAATAAAACTATTGATATATATTTATACATACAGAGAGAGAGAGAGAGAGAGAGATAGAGAGAGAGGGTGTGAAGTCTACTAGTTTCTTTTCTTCTTCTTTTTTCATTTTTTTTTGTGACAAGAAACAAAAACGATTGCTTACTTTAAACATCATCACTGCCCGTTTGCGTCCGATGCTTCCTTCATTATCTTCTTCTGCCTTTCTTTGTCCAGTGCGCAGTGTCGCAGTTTCTGTACATCCATTCCACACCAGTCCTTTATGTCGTCTATCCATTCTCTGTATGGTCTTCCTCTTCTGTTTACACCATCCATAATACCAAACATGAAAGTCTTTATCTTCCGGTCCTCACTCATTTTGCAGATGTGTCCAAATAATTGCAGCTTCCGTTTTATAATCTTCTGCATTAGATTTTCCTTTAGTTGTATCTTCGGATAGAGCTCTTCATTTGTGACTTTCTGTACCCCATCCTATTCTTAGAATCTTCCTGTAACAAACATCAAAAGAGCATTAAAGATTCGTAGTTGCTTATTATTATTATTACAGAAGAATGCTGTAGTTTTTCCGGTCAGTTTTCCAGTTCGTTGTCAATGCTTTTCTCCCCTTAAATAAACATATATAGTACTGGAAGATGGGCAGAGTGCGCATTCCTTACGTACTCGTCTTGTAATCGTATTATTACGTGGTAGTCCATTCTGATCTTTGTTTTCTAGTCTCAAGAAATATTTTTAAGTCACAAATTTCTTTTCTTTTTGTATGATATTGTTTCATGAAGGATTTCTATGACTTTAACGTAACCAATTCTATCAAATGCTATCTCATAATCTATAAAACACAAAAAAAGTATCTGTTAAATTCAATGGCTTTTTAGCACTTCATCTTAGTATAAACATTGCTTCCATTTTCATTCTGGAATTCGAAAAGCGGGGTTCCATTTCAGTATCCAAATTCATGTATATTCTGTTGCATTAATTTTAGCGATATTTCTGTGTATGACTAAAGAGTCCAAGTGCTGTTTCTCTTTCTTTTCTTCTATGCTAAGCCACTATCCTGATTTATTTTCCATACATCCATCGTATATTTTTTCTTGTTAGTCCCGATTCTTTTTATTTATTGCTTTTATCTTATGTGTTACCTAAAGTTCTTACAACTTTGCTTTCTCTCCTACATCACTCTTTATTGACCTTAAGTATTTATTTTTGATATCCATTTGTAGATCGCCGTATCTCTCTCTCTCTCTCTCTCACTCTGCATATTACTTTCTTATTTTTCCTTCTTCCTGTCTTTCTTTATATTTTCCAGCATTTTTTTTGTTTTCCTTATACCAGCTTTTTTTCGTCTTTGGAAGGTTGTTTTAGTTTCCTTCAGTTGTCCATCTGGTTAAATTTATATATATTTATACATGAATACTTAAGTTTATTACTTACTGCTTTTAGAAGATTGTCTGCTATGCTATAATTTTATTTAAAAGAAAATAAAGTTCTTGGAAGTTTTTTCCCACTTGGTTAGACTATAATAAATTTAGTTTAATCCTTTTTCCAAGTGTAAGCAAACAAAGTTTGCGCCTGAAGTATCTTCAGGACTGAGGCAACGCGTGATAAAGGTGGACCAAGCTCTCATCACTACTTGTCTTCGTATCTCCCATAATGCAAAGCACATCTCCTTGCGGAGATGTGCTTTGCATAATGCTATACATTAAGGGAAGGGCCACAACCCAGACCGGTTTCGACATTTATTGACTTCTTTATTGACTAATATTACTTCTCCATTGCTTCCATCATAGTATTACCACCTCTGGGTCTGTCTCCCACTGACAAGACCTCAATAAAGGTCGAAACCGGTTTGGGTAGTGGCCCTTCTCTTAATACATAGCATTATACATGTCCACAAGGATATATGTGCTTTGTATTATGGGAGATGCTAAGACTGATGAGAGCTTTGTCCACCTTTACCACGAGCTGCCTCAGTCCTGAAGATAATTCAGGCGCAAACTTTGTTTGCTTACACTTGGATAAAAGGGTTAAACTAAATTTATTAAAATTAAGTTCTGTTTAATAATTTTTACCTTTTTCTTTAATCTCTTTAATTTTAATTTGAAATAAACTGCTGTGGCTATTTAGATATAGTTCGAAATTGTTATTGGGGTAAATTTTGGTACATTTTTATTTATTTAAATAAGAACTAAATGTAAACTGTTATGCTACAAATGATTGTCTGCGGTTTTCTATTATTGACTGATATGTTTTTGTGTGGTTGTTGGATGAAAAAATGCATTACCATAGCAGCTGTTCTCCCCCCCCCCGCGATTTGACGTGGATAATATCTATACCTGTTTTAAAGAACCAAATCTTACCGGTATAAAATTCAGTTATCTATGAAAAGAAGAAGAAAAAAGCTTTGTGGATTAAATGCCAGCTAGAAAGTATTAAGAGCGTATGACAAGAACAGATGTAGAGGATATAAAGATACATTCTGTAGCTCAGCTAGATGTCCCTTTGCGATTCAATGTAATCAACAAGTAAGAATAAAGTAGAATATTGAAAAACTGGTAGATATATAAAAGCAGATAAGTATTTACGGTCTACATTATAAAAGATTTCCCCTTGCGTTTTAAAGTAACTAGTAGCTGTAGTACTTCCCGAGTCTTCGAATGTCAGAGAAAAAAAATTGCCTTAGACATCATCAATCACATTAAATGAAGGCGCACCACTCAACAAAAAATATGAAATATGCGAGATTGGGATAAAAGGGCCTTTATCTCGAAATGCAAAGCTTTCGATCAAATTTCCATTTTTGAGCTGCAGGAAATGAAAACTATGCAGAACAAAAGCGAAAAAAATATTTTCAGAGTTTGTACAATAAGTGACGCAGAAAGCATTATATTTTCTGGTATATATTCAAATTGGAATTAATCACTCACCATACGTTATCACTTATTTGTATTACAAAATTCGCCTACAACGTTAATAATAGCTCTCCTTCGCAGGTTGCAACTGATATATAGCTCACTGCTATTAACATAGTTATTTTATTAGCACAATTCGAGGATATGATATTAACTTAGAGATGTCTTGAATTTTATTTAGTGTCTTGTTAGTTATGAGGCGACTAGGACAGATCGTGTTGTTGCTATAGTAACCTAGTTTCCTGGCAATAACAGCTCGTAAAAGTTGCACCGCTTACAAGACAGTTTTTAAGAGAGCAAGTAAATCCATAATAGCATAGGTAAAGAATACCCCTAACAAGTTATATTTGAATGGAGTGGCGCTGTTTGGTATTTCAATTCTCCCTGAATATTTGGGTGAGTCTTTATCAGCCATAATCCGGTGGATTATAATGAGCCTCTGTGCTTATCAACTATACGTTATTTTCCTCAACAAAGAATTCGCTGCCACTTTGTTAAGATTTATTGAAAGTGTTTTGTTATGGGGAATATTTTA